>NC_056751.1:726078016-726173016 GCF_019279795.1 Protopterus annectens
TTGTCAATAGTTACACCTAACAGTTTGTATAGGAAACCACATTGATTGAAGTATTGTTCAGAGAAGTAATAGCAAAGTTAGAGGTACACGGAGACAATGTTTTTAGTAAAAGTGGTAGAAGTGTATTTTTTGGGTTAAGTAGTAAATGGCTGTTGGTGAGCCAAGACTCAATGGAATTGAATGCTTCTTGAGTTAAACTCTGTAGATGAGGGAGAGTCCTGGCAGAGCAGATTAACGTAGAGTCATCAGTATATTGAATTAGGGTGGCTTGTTTGCTGGCAGCATTAAGATGGTTAATAAAAATGCTGAAGAGAAGTGGACCTAGTTTTGAGCCTTGGGGTACCCCAGTGCTAACAGGTAAGTAAGTAGAGAAGTTAGAGTTCTATTTGACAAATTGATATCTGTTAGAAAGATACCTAGTGAATCACTGTTAAGGATGCTTTGGTTAAGCCCAGAAGAGATAGTTGGGATAAGAGCTGGGGGTGGGATACAGTATCAATGGCTCTGGATAGATCTAAGAACAGAGACAGGACAAAGTTTCCTGAGTCACAAGCTTTGTTGACAACATCAGTAAAGGTCAGTAGAGCAGTGCTGTGTGCTGGTCTGAATCCATGTTGAGTGGGAGAAAGAAGATTATTGCCAAGTAGGTACTGAAGTTGTTTATTGATACAGTTTTTCTAGAAGTTTTGAAAGTGTTGAAAGAATAGCAATTGGCCTATAGTTGGAGATTTCTGTGGAGGTGCCACCTTTGTGGAGAGGAAGGATGAAGGATTTATTTTAGCACAGAGAGGGACATAAGCCTCCTTGATGGAACTATTCATGATTATTGAGATTTTGTTGTTCTGTGAAAACTAAACAAAGTAGATAATAAAGCATTCTATCATAACAGAAATGTTTATATTTGTACATATTAAATATAAAATAGGAAAAATATAAAGTCGTAGTTTAATTTAACTGAGATGGAGACCACTCACTCCAAGTATATAATCAAATATAATGGGTCCCATAACAGCTCGGCATGCTTTCATTAAAAGTGGATCATTCTTAATCCAATAACTGTCGAATATGCTATTGGTGTTCTTGTGACATTAGTTTAGAGGTATAAGCAAAAACGAATAAACTTCCTATTTTTGCCTTAAAAGCTAAAAACTCCCAAGCTGCAATGGCAAATAACTATCTTCTTCAGCTAAAAATACTTCAGTTGTTCTCCTTTCTTTTTGACATCATGGCTAGTTAACATCCTCAATTTAAATTCAAATACATGATGCATTGTTCCAAAAAATAAAACGAACACAGAATCTAATAAGCTTAAAATATTCCCATTTCTAAAATAGGAGTAAGAATAACATATAATAGTTGCAGCACAGACTGGCCAGTTAAATTGTGTAGATATTGCACCATTTCTTCTATTTTATCTTTATATTGCATGTTTAATGGTTGTAGTTTTATACTGTTTTCCTTGCTACGTCTTGTTGATTCAAATACAAAGCACTCTTGCTTGTTCTAATGAAGACAGCAGTAATGCCTGAGCCAGATTATTTCAGGAATACTTGAAACCTCCTTCTGTCTGTCTCTCTTTCTCTCTGTAGATATACATGTATATATACATGTATATGTATATATATATATATATATATATATATATATATATATATATATATATATATATATATATATATATGATCGAGTTTCTGAAAAGTAGAATTAAAAAAAAAAAACACAAAAATCTACCTTTTGCACCCCTCTCACTCCCTGCAAATTATATATATCAGCTCCAGGATTGCACTATAGTGGGGAAATGGGGAAATTTCCTGATCGACCATGTGAATTTTGAGTTTCTGAAAACTTGATCATATAGATATATATAGATAGACAGTTGCAGTGCATAACAACGAATGCTCAAAAGTGTGAACATTTTTCTGTTTTCCTGGCTGCCGGACTACTCTGTATGTAAAATAGCAGTACAAGGGGTCTGCAGAATTCATGACTCTAAAAGCTGTTAGACATTTCAGTATAACACATTTTCTGTTTATAAATTTAGCAAAATGAAGTTCTAACAGATTTTAAAAGCTCCTTAACCTTCTGCTGCTTTTGCTAGTTTACACTGTCCAGTTTACTCTGATCTTGACAGCACTTATGTGCTATTAGCACGCTTTTATTAATCACCCTTAAATGCTGTTAAGTTTTGGTCTCACACTAAGGAAGCTTGGAACAAGTTTATCTTTTTTTCCTGATTTCAGACCATAATCATTTACATAATGAGATTAAAATTATACCAAAAAGAAATAGCAAAAAAAACGCTGCACGTGAGCTTTAAGTTAATTAATGTCTGGACAACTGCTCGCAGAAAATATGGAGCACTTACAGATGAAAGCTGCTAATATCTTTTCTTATTTAAGTGAGATCTTCTAACCTTAATAGTTTGGCCTAGATTTCATGCAAATGGCATACATGATGAAATCATAACAGACACCTAACTATAAATATACTTGCTGTGCGCCTGTGTTTTGAGTTTAAGCTGTATTTTACAAGCACACTTATTCTGTTTTGATGCCATCTCCAAACCTCCACTTGTAAATGTCAGGAGCCCCAAGCAGACATAGGAAAGTGTTTCTAAGCCTAATGTCCTGTACTATGAAAAAAATGCCAAAAAAATTGAATAGCAAGCTATTAACTAGATAGATAGATAGATAGACAGACAGACAGACAGACAGATAAGATAAATCCCCTGTGGGAATTTACTAGCACTCTTTCACTCATGGCCTAGTGAATTAAAATCTAAATCTCCCTGGGGTAACTTATCTGCACTTTCTCAGTCATGGCCTTGCCTAATGGACTGATCAAACATCTGACTTTGCTACAAATGCAGCAAGGTAGAACTGAAGATGACCACCCCGCTGCCCACCTTTATACTGAGATATGAAGATGTTTGCGTAATGGTAGACATCAGCATGGGGCAGGGGTTAGGATGTGCTCTGAAACCCTGGCTATATGTTAGATTCTACCTTTGCCAAAGATCTCTAGTTATGACAACAGTAGGGACTTACATGAAGAACATATCTGAAATGTTTTATTGTGCTCTTCTGTTGTTGTAAATGGTTTAATAATCTGGTTATTTTGTTATACTAACTCTTTATGCATCTCTGGTGAAAATGGTTTAATTAAAGAATCAATTGCACATAATTCCTTGTGTGGTCTACATTTCACTTTCAGACATTACCGCACTCTTCACTGAGTGTGAAGCAGACAAGGTTAGCGATTTATATTCACTGATTTAGAACTCATCACTCATGGTTTCCCATAATACATCACTGCCAGTGCAATTTCTATTCGCTTCTCAGCAGCGATTCTGTGAGTCCTCTTTTCCTTTTTCTCCACAGCTGTGCCGCTATAGATTTAGGATATTTAAGTAATGGAGTATGAGGGGGGTGGAGTCCTTGCTTTTTAAGAGTTTTCAAATAGTTGAAGGTTCGACAGGTTTTTTCTTCTGTTTGAACCTTCATCTAGTTTAAATTTTTGGAAATATAGGGGAAGTGCTTTTAGATCCTTCTACTGTAAAGTAACATCAGTCTTAGAGGTGCCTTATCCAAGAACTTTCTGAGTATGCTATGCAAGTGTTTGCGATCAGTTTCCTTATGAATTTCTCTACTGTGGACAAGATGCTTTATGAAATTTCTCATATTCACACACAAATGTTAACTTCTTTTTTTTTTAACTGAGTATATCTCTTTTGTGTATCTATAAACATTCTTGATTCATAGGCGCTGGTCTGTTCCCTTGTAAGATCACATCCTTATAAATCACATGTACTTTCAACATAACTAGCTTATTCACACTGTGTTGGGTTTATCCTGAGTGCACAAGACCCAGGATAAAATAGTGCCCAATCCTGGTAGGTACACTGGTGCCAAGACTGGAAAAAATGACAGTGTAGACTCCTCAAAATATGGAAACATTCTTTCAATGGGGCTAGGCTCAGGGGCGGATATCCCCCAACCCATTGTAGAAGGAAGTAGCAGTCCACAAAAGTCATAAAAACTGATAGGCCAAATAAGAGCCATAAAAGCAACAGAGTAGACTATTGAGGATAAGAAATAAATTATGTATTGTTACTATTAAGCAAAAAGCCCAGAATTTCCAGACACAAGATATACAAAAGGATTGAAAGAAATTAGACGAAACAAAAATACTTCCACAAGAAAAACTGTCAGAAGCTTCAAATAAAATTTTGCATACAATACTAGAACAGATTTGTGAAAAACAGTATATAGACCTAGAAACTTTAATCTGTTTGTCAAAAGAAGTATCTGAGGAAGTGTAAATATATAAACAACAAAACCTAGAAATTTTTGAAAAGTATAAAAAAGAAATATGGACATGGGAAAGAAAGTTATTCAAAATCGATAGCCAAATTAATTAATACAAAAAAGGCAGCCCCAAAGATATTCCAAGAGAAATACAGGCAAAGGCATCCAGATATGAAGAATTTCACAATAAAAAATATCACAAAGAGGGAATGTAGAAAAGAATATTAGTAAAGTAGAAGTTAAAAAAAAAAACAGAAGTTGAAGTTTTAGAGTGCCTGCAAAGTGAAGGATTTGGTATAGAAGGTCTAACACAGGTTACATCACAGCACTGATGGAACGACTCCCCAAAGTAAGGAAAAACAGAAGACATCTGAAGAAGAAATATGGACATGGGAAAGAAAAAGAGATTTAATACAGTGTAATATTTATGCAAAGGAGAAAGCAAAACTAACCAATACAAAAAGAGCAGCAGCAAAGATATTTGAACAGAAATACAGGCAATGGAATCCAGACACGGAAAACTTTACAATACAAAAATAAGAAGACCAAAGGGAAAAGTAGAAAAGGAGATCAGTAATGGAGAAGTTAAAGAAATAGAAATTGAGGTTATGGAGTACCTGTGAAGTGAAGGATTAAGTGTAGAAAATCTAACTCAGAAAGTACTACAGCAGGATAGATCAATAGATATCCAAATTAAGGAAAAACCAGTGGAACAAGATGCAACTGGTCAGTTGCCATATGAAGATATTTTGGAACCTTCCACAGGAAACCAGTATAAACTTTCATTTGAAGGAAGACAGCATGGGAAGGAACAGGAAACTGTGGCAATGCTGACCAGTTAATGTTGAGGAGTGATAGGCCAGTGAGTTCCTATATGATAGCGCAATGGATGGCACAGGATGAAATTGGAGAGAATGTGCCACAGGAAGATGCTCTGGAACTTTCTATAGAATGTACGCTGGAAATAAAAAAACAAAAAATGTGCCCTCAGTTTAGAAAAAAATGAGCTAAGAGAAGAGTTGCTTAATTTAATAGAAACAGATAGACATATTAAGATCAATGAAAGAAATAGATTGCAGAAGGTCAATAAAACCCCCAAAGTCAGAAGTCTGATAAAACAAATGAACACAGCAATTAGGACTGTCCATAGAAATCCATGCAATATAACAGGATATATTACTGTGCAGCTAAATTAATAACAGATAAAATTCTACCACAAGAACATAGAATAGTGAGGGAAAGGACGGGGAGAAATTGAATACCATCATGGAAGAATCCACTACAGAAAACTATAAAGCAATTAAGACAAGAAGTGTCACTGTTAGAAGAGTATAGACGAACAGTTCAACAGAAATACTCTGAAAGATAGATGTGATAAAAGCAATATGCAGTATTATAATGCATTTGGATTTATCATGCACTATTGCAAAGAATAAACTAAAAAAATCAGCACAGGCAGAAAAAATCCACAAAGCAGGTAGCAGTACAAAGCAACAGGTCATCAGCAAATCAAAGGACTTTGAATGTAAAGCAGTCAGAATTCCAGGAAAAAAACAGTCCAAGTCCACCATTCGATAAATAGTTTAATAGCTCAGGACATAAACAGCATAAATAGCAGAACAAAGCTTTTGAGTAAAAGACTCTTCTTCAGTGTTTAATAAGATTTTATTAAACACTGAAGTCTTTTATTCAAAAGCTTTGTTCTGCTATTTAAGCTGTTTATGTCCTGAGCTATTAAACTATTTATCGAATGGTGGATTTGGATTGTTTTTTTCCTGGAACACAGGCAGAAAAAACTTACAAGATACACAGATAAATATAAAGGAAAAGTACAAAATAAGCAATTTATTGATGACCCAAAAAAGTTTTATACAGAACTGGAAACAAGGTAAAAGGAATTTAATCACCACCAAAAAAGAAGAAATAGATGCATTTTGGAGAAGTATTTATGAAGATCCTGTGGAACATAACAAAGATGCTAAATGAACAGAAGAAGTAAAAGAAAGAATAAGAAGTTTAAAGGTACAGGATATGAAATGGGATGAAGTAACCACCAGCGAGATTGAAACAAAGTTAAGAAAATCTTCTAATTGGAAAACCCCAGGAACAGATGCAGTACCTAACTTCTGGTTAAAAGTATTAACATCTTTGCATGAAGATTTAGCAATGAGTAAGAACTATTGATATGTGCACCCCGAACAGACACCAACCTGGCTAACAACAGGAAAATCAATGCTCCTACTTAAGAGTTAACCTGCAAACTACCCTAAAAATTATAGACCAATAACTTGCATTCCGACACATATAAACTACACACTGAAATTGATGCCAACAGAGTTTATAGTTATTCAGAAGAAAACTCAATTATAGCAATAGAACAAAAGGGCAATAAAATAAAGTCATATGGAACAAAGGATCATTTGTTGTTAAATAAAGTTATAGTGGAGAACTGTAAAAAGGGGAAAAATCTAAGTATGACATGGATTTACTACAAAAAAGCATTTGACATTATCCCACATTCATGAATAAAAGAGTGCTTAAAAATATATAAGATCCACCCTACACTGATAAACAACATCATAGTGACCATGATACACTGGCAAACCACTTTGTAGTTAAGCCATGATAAAGGACAATGTAATTAAATGTAATATAATGTCTTCTCTGGCAAGGTCAGACCGCAAAATATTCTCCTTTTATGTAAAAATAAAACACAGAACCCCATCTAACCCTGGAATTTTCTCGAACTTCTCTAAGACAAACTTCCTACAATTAAGTAATAACCTGGAAACATTTCAAGCCACCACAAACCCGGAGAAAACTGCTGCCTTTGGGGATCTGTTCTCAGAAACCCTGTACAAACATGTTAATATCTGTAGAGAGGCAGCTGTACTCACCAGGAAGAAGTACAGAACTAACTCAAAAAACAAGCCACCATGGTGGAATCACAACATCAGTAGGCCATATAACAGGAGGAAAAACATCATGGCAAAAATTAAGAGGTGCAGCACCCAGCAGGAAAAAAAGCACTCTCATCAAACTAAACAAAGAACTCAGAGGACAAAAAAAGTCAATGAAAGTCAAATTTGAGGTAAATATGGCCTCCCAGACCAAGGACAGCCACAAGGCATTTTTAGCTATGCCCACAACCTCAAAGGGAATACACAACTATTTGCAGAGCTCATTGCTAATGGAGCCACCTATACTGACCCAGAAGACATAGCAAACTTACTGGCTGACAAATTCAGCTCCAAATTTACCCCTCTCTCTCTCTCAACCTCCCCTCAGGAAGTATCATAAATTATAACTTGCACAGCATCACTAGGGAACAGGGCCTTAATGTTCCCTCTAGGTTCAAGAACACTGCATCAAGGCACCCAGACAATATCACAGGATGCCTTCTAAATAGCATGAAACATGACCTATCAGGCTCTCTGGATCACTATTTAACTGTAGCTTCCAAACAGGCTTTGTACCGCACAAATGGAAAATAGTAACAGTCATTCCTCTGCATATAGTTGGGCCATCTACAGACCCTGGAAACTACAGACCACATAAGTCTCATTGGTCTCATATGCAAAGCCATGGAGGGAATTATCATGGAAATGATCAGTAATGGCACAAGAAACCTCCAGACACTGAACTAAGCCCATTTTGGTTTCATCAAGGCCAGGTCATGCCTACTCAGCCTGCTGGACTTCTTTGAGAAGGTCACTAAAGCAATGAATGAGGGCAAAACAGTTCACACTGCTAACCTTAACTTGGCCAAGTTATTTAACATAATACCCCACTCAGGCATTGTTGATAAACTCAAAAGATTAGGTATAAACCCTTATGTCACCCAGTGGATAGCCAGCTGGCTCACAGACAGGACACAGGAAGTTAGAACTGCGGAGTCCAACTTCATAAGAGCCCAGTCACAAGCAGATTCTATTAGGGATCATTCCTGAAAGTGCTCCTTTTTGGCATTTACTTCTTTGAAGTCCAGGTCAATGTCAAGTGCCTCTGGATGAGCAAATTTGCAGACAATTGCAAATTAGGAGCAGTCATAGAATCTCCCACTGACACTAATGTTCTCTAGGAAGGGCTGACTCAGATAAATAACTTGTGTCAGAGCCATGGATTAAAACTAAATACCAAGAAATACATAATTGTATCCTTCAGCAAGTCACTCACCCCTAGTAACTATCATACTTGACAACACACCCCTAAGACTTGACCCAGCAGTCCGGGACTTGGGGACACACATAGACAGTAATCTAGCCTTTGACCATCATGTGTGTAGAGCAGTGAGAAAATCATTCTACATTGTGTAACTTATAAACAAAGGTATGGTATCTAGATCCAAGGAAATCATTGTTCCACTATATTCAGTACTCTCTATCATTGAATACAGTGCCCCCTTTGGTATGTACCTAACCAGGCATATCCAACAACTGGAACATCCACAGAGGTTCCTTAATGAAGGAATACAGGGCATAAGTGACATGTCCTATGCAGTTCACCTCAAGTCCTATCCCTGTATTCTGTCTCCTGCAGGCTGTTGAAGGGAGAGCTATGCCTGGCATGCAAGGCATTATTGGACCCCCACCCTGATGGACCTCCTATATATCCATAAAACAAACAGTACTAGAATTATCTATTCTAAAGACTTAAACATTGCCTGTGATATAAGTAGGACCTGCTGGAGAGACAGGCATATATCCCAGAGCCAACCCCTTCTTTGGAACAGGCTCCCATCCATGTAAAGCAGAGTTCCTCCCTAACCCAATTTAAATGTAATGTGGACAATTGGATGGAGAACAGGACATTCATCCTTGGTTTGATACCTATGTCTCTAATGGACACAGACTATCTGTAAATGGTTCATCTCCTAGGCACCTGCTTGTAAATGGTTCATCTCCCAAGACCCAGATTACACTTATCAAGTGTACAAGAACTTCTTAGAGATTAAAAAGGCCCTTGTGGTCGTTAGCCAAGTGCACACCTATGACCCTATGAACCAAACAGAAGTGTGTGAAATGTGCACTTCCCTGTGGTATATTCATAGTTTTATAGGGCTATACTAAGCTAACAACCACCAGGGCCTTTATATGTTTCCCTATGTATCATGGGTGTTTATTAAGAGAAGGTATGTTAGTTCAGATGTTTATATATGTTATAGGGGTATGTTAGTGTGGGATTTACTGTCTACCTCTGTCTATCAGAGACATGGGGGCCAGACCCAGGGTGAATTTCTGGTTTCCCATCCATTGGTCAAGGTTATGCTTAAACAGGGTTAAGGATAGACTCTGCTTCACATGGATGGAGTGAGTCTGTTCCAAAGCATGGGGACCCTTTGAGACACATATCTCTCTTGCCAGCATGTCTTATTTACATCACAAGCAAAACTTAAATCCTTGGATTTAGTGGTTTTGATTCTGTTCATTTTTTGGATGTGCAAAAGGCACATCAGAGCTGGGTCCGAGGATCCCTTGTATACCAGGCATAAACTGCCTCTCAGTAACCTGTAGGGACAGAGTACAGCTATAGGGCTTTAAGTCAATCTGTATAGGAAAATGTGTTTATATCATGGAATCTTCTGGTAAAAAACCCTTGTGGGTATTCCAGCTGTTGCATACGTCTGGTCAGATACATGCTGAAGGAAGCATTATACTCAAAGATGGGGCTGATAATGGCTGAATAAACTGGTACTATGACTTCCTTGGACCTGTATGCCATCCCCTTTTTCATAAGTTGGACAACCTTAGCAAATATAGAGGAAATTGAGCTTAGCATAATGGTAAAGGTGTTTACCTTACAGATAGAAGGTGCAGGGTTTGAGTCACACATGGGGTAATTGGCTAGGCTTAAAGAGGCCCAACAAGGGCAGTTAGCCTAGTACTATTCTATGAACCCAGTAAATAGTCTATGAACATAGAAGGATTTTCTTACTACCTTGGCCACATGATCAGATTGCTGTCTACATATATTCTCAGATCCCTGGCTACTGGGTCAACTCTTATGGGTGTCTGATTGATGGAGTAATTAGCTTTGGTGGCAGTTTCCCCAAAAGGTACTATAATGCATTTCTTTGCATTCAGTTTTAGTCTGTGACTTTGGCACCAGTCATTTGTCTATGTTAAACCCTCTTGTAAGATTTTGTATTATGAGGGAAATCTATAATAGCTCGCAATTTGCAGTCATCTGTAAATCTGGTCAGCCAAAGGCCCTTGACATTAACGTTTACCTCTGAGAAATAAATTCCAAATAAAAGCAGTCCCAGCATAGATCCCTAGGGTGACCAGTCTCTTAGTTGAGGTGGTATCACCAATCTTGACTTCCTAGGTCCTGTCTGTCAGCCAGTTGTCAATCCAGTGAGTTATGTAGGGGTTTATGCCCAGTTTGGTGAGTTTGTCAACTATACCTGAGTGGGGTATTGTAACAAATGCCTTAGCCAGGTCCAGGTAGGTGGTATGCATCATGTTCCCCTCATCCATTACCTTGGTAACCTTCTCAAAAAAGTCCACCATGTTTAGTGGGAATGACCTTCCCTTGACAAAACCAAATAGGGTTTGGACCAGTGTCTGAAGGTTGCCTCTGTCTTTCTAATTTCTCCAAGTCTTTTGGGTTTCTAATACCATGATGGGAATAGACCCCATTCCTAAGTCAATGTATGATTAAAGTTCATGAAATTAGTATTGCTTCACTCTTTGATGTTAGCCAAAAGTGCTCTTCGCAACACCCACAATGTGCCCAGTAATGACTCCTTCTGCAATTTGCACAGTGTTACATGAATTGATAACATATCTAAATATGATTGTAAATTCTTTTTTATAAAACCAGTTGCTCCTGCTACTATTGGAACTGTCTGGGTATCTTTCTTCTACATCTGCCTCTGTTTTTGTGATCATTTTCATGATAATTCATTCCATGGTTTTGCATATTAGACTAGTCAGACTGATAGGTCTATAGTTTCCAGGGTTTGTTGATGGTTCACCCTCATGAAGTGGTATAACCATTGCAGTCCTCCATTCTCAGGGTACAAAGCCTGTTTTGTGGTTATAATTGAAAGGTGACTCAAGTGCTCCTCATAGGTCATTTTTCAAGCTATTTAGGAGGCATCCTGGGATATTATCGCTGCCCACAGAGGGCTCTCCATGATAACAAATGCGGTACAAAGACAGGACATGTGAATGTGCTGCTTTGAGAGGGGACAATGCCCCATCCTTATTGCTATCTTTGCCTTCTGTTGGAAGGTTGTGTGCAGGACATCAATGCTGTGAGCATCCATAATTAAAAGTAATGCAGGATTATCACTGGATTGATGATATAATATTGCATGCCAGGACAAAGGCACAGGATATTATCAAGGATAGGTCCACTAGAGCTGGAGGATCACCAATGTGCAACAGTCTCACAAAGGTGGAGGAGTTCCCAGCAACTATGTCCAGGAGAAATAAAATGACACTCATACCTGGTGGTGGCTTGGATATATTAGCTAGGTTAGTGACAGCACGAGTGTCTATAGGGGATGCTCCAGGTCAGTTCTAGCATGTTCCATTACTATTGTACACTGACCCACATGTTTGAATGTGTTACTTATCTGAAGACATATGCATACCTATTCTCCAGTAACATCAGGACTGCAACAGCAGTAACCTGTACCACAAGAAACGTATTTGCCCATATGAAGTGCAGCTAATTGGTATTCACCAGTATGTGTGCCATGGGTTTGGGGAGAGACATACATGTCATAGTGTTGCTACATGTATGTTATTTTTATACTTCTACAGGTCCTAAATGTCTACAACA
This sequence comes from Protopterus annectens, assembly GCF_019279795.1. Classification (NCBI taxonomy): domain Eukaryota; kingdom Metazoa; phylum Chordata; order Ceratodontiformes; family Protopteridae; genus Protopterus; species Protopterus annectens. The sequence continues at coordinate 726,090,118 of NC_056751.1, forward strand.
ACACAACAGCACATATCTGTCAACAGGGCATATGTTGCTGCAGCTGATGGCACTATACACAATGGAACTGTCATCAGTGCTAACACTGGAGCGTACAAGCACACACACACCCACACACACCCACACCCACACACACACACACACACACACACACACACACACACACACACACACACACACCTCGTATAAGATAATGGTGAAAGGACAGGCTGAATCTCCTGCATCACATGTGTTTAGCACTAGAGGTCCTGTCCATGTTAGCCACATTCAAGCTACACAGGAGTTACCACCACAGATGCATCAGTGGGTTTCACTGTCTCTGAAATGTGTACATCACCCATAGTGGATAGATGTGTAGGTGCCATGCCCAGTCCTCTGACTTAGGTGGGCGTGTCCTGTCACTGTGCCCACCCCACTGCAGTAAATAATAATGATTGTGCCATGCTCAGTCCTCTGACCTAGATGGGTTTTCCTTGCTACTGTGGCCACCCCACCTGTGCAAATGATAATGACTGTGCCATGCGCAGTTCTCTGACTTAGGTGGGTGTCTCATGTCACTGTGTCCACCCCACTGCAGAAAATAATAATGATTGTGTCATGCTCAGTCCTCTGACCTAGATGGGTATGCCCTGTCACTGTGCCCATCCCACATGTGTAAATGATAATAATTGTGCCATGTTGAGTCCTATGACCTAGTTGGGTGTGCTCTGTCCCTGTTCCCACCCCACCTGCGTAAATGGTAATGATTGCACCATGCCCACTCCTCTGGCCTGGGTGGGTACAGCAATGCCTACTGCATAGTGTGGACAGTCAGTGCAGTTTAATGCATAGCCTCAATGTGATAATCCTTGTGTCAAATTTATTCTCTGTTGCCCATGTCATGGCTCATAATTGTGGACCAGATGTCACCTCTTTGTCAGTGCTGCTATGTATTGTGTCTTCCTCCAACTCACATGGGATTAACACTGTAGCCAGTTCCTCCAACAACTCCTCAACTAGCTGCACTGCTGCCACAGACCTGGTAGGCAGTAATACTATGTCACCACAGTGCATCTGCTTTCATGTCACCATACTGTGTAACATGCACAGAGCATGAACATCCTACTGCAGGTCTCCAGGGCACACTGAAGCACACCAACAGATGAATCCAAGCAGTAGAAATGAGCATCCCACTGCCCAAACAAATATTCAGTTATGCTCTGTGTCTTTGACATTTGTGGTGCTGTAAGCCATCCCTGCCACAGTCTGGAGGATATCGATAGGGTCATCCAGCCACAGCTCCAAGCCATAACCTCTATACCCTGCAACACACAACAATGGACAACATTATGAGTGACCTGCTAACTATGTTCATGGGAGCAACATATCCAGAACTCTGGCTGGCAATATATTCACCTACCAACTAGATAACCCCATATGAAAAACTGGTGTAAGTCACACTTGTACCAGATGTGGGAACCATGGAAAATGCCTGGATGGTGCACACAATCATTGTATATAATAACCAGTGCATTGCATGCCACCTGGACACAGTATACAGTTCTGAAGCCTTTCTGGTTGATATATTGGACATCATGTGGAGCAGAAAGGGTCTTAATGACAATGTGGGTGCAATCAATGACTACCAGGGCCATGGGGTAATAGATTATGTTATAGAATGCCTCACAGTGGTATTCTCTTTTCTGTTAAAATCAAATACGTCCCTCAAAATTCTGCATCATCACATTAAGAAACTAGTATAGTATAGGATTCATGAAGCCAAACTGAGTGAAAGTTCTAACATATGCTTTGTTGGAAATTGAAAGGTCACCATAGCAAGGATAGTTAATGCTACACAAACCTTTCTCTCCACTGAGATACAAATTCTACACATCCCTTTTGATTCCAAGTAGGGGTGATACATCTACTAACTCCCATATGGTGTCTCTGTTCCAAGTATGGGTGATACATCTACTAACTCCCATATGGTGTCTCTGTTCCAAGTATGGGTGATACATTTACTAACTCCCATATGGTGTCTCTGTTCCAAGTATGGGTGATACATCTACTAACACCCATGTGGTGTCTCTGTTCCAAGTATGGGTGATACATCTACTAACTCCCATGTGGTGTCTCTGTTCCAAGTATGGGTGATACGTCTACTAACTCCCATATGGTGTCTCTGTTCCAAGTATGGGTGATACATCTACTAACTCCCATATGGTGTCTCTGTTCCAAGTATGGGTGATACATCTACTAACTCCCATATGGTGTCTCTGTTCCAAGTATGGGTGATACATCTACTAAATCCCATGTGGTGTCTCTGTTCCAAGTATGGATGATACGTCTACTAACTCCCATGTGGTGTCTCTGTTCCAAGTATGGGTGATACATCTACTAACTCCCATATGGTGTCTCTGTTCCAAGTATGGGTGATACATCTACTAACTCCCATATGGTGTCTCTGTTCTAAGTATGGGTGATACATCTACTAACTCCCATATGGTGTCTCTGTTCCAAGTATGGGTGATACATCTACTAACTCCCATATGGTGTCTCTGTTCCAAGTATGGGTGATACATCTACTAACTCCCATATGGTGTCTCTGTTCCAAGTATGGGTGATACATCTACTAACTCCCATATGGTGTCTCTGTTCCAAGTATGGGTGATACATCTACTAACTCCCATATGGTGTCTCTGTTCCAAGTATGGGTGATACATCTACTAACTCCCATATGGTGTCTCTGTTCCAAGTATGGGTGATACATCTACTAACTCCCATATGGTATCTCTGTTCCAAGTATGGGTGATACATCTACTAACTCCCATATGGTGTCTCTGTTCCAAGTATGGGTGATACATCTACTAACTCCCATATGGTGTCTCTGTTCCAAGTATGGGTGATACATCTACTAACTCCCATATGGTGTCTCTGTTCCAAGTATGGGTGTTACATCTACTAACTCCCATGTGGTGTCTCTGTTCCAAGTATGGGTGATACATCTACTAACTCCCATATGGTGTCTCTGTTCCAAGTATGGGAGATACATCTACTAACTCCCATATGGTGTCTCTGTTCCAAGTATGGGTGATACATCTACTAACTCCCATATGGTGTCTCTGTTCCAAGTATGGGTGATACATCTACTAACTCCCATATGGTGTCTCTGTTCCAAGTATGGGTGATACATCTACTAACTCCCATATGGTGTCTCTGTTCCAAGTATGGGTTATACATCTACTAACTCCCATATGGTGTCTCTGTTCCAAGTATGGGTGATACATCTACTAACTCCCATATGGTGTCTCTGTTCCAAGTATGGGTGATACATCTACTAACTCCCATATGGTATCTCTGTTCCAAGTATGGGTGATACATCTACTAACTCCCATATGGTGTCTCTGTTCCAAGTATGGGTGATACATCTACTAACTCCCATATGGTGTCTCTGTTTCAAGTATGGGTGTTACATCTACTAACTCCCATATGGTGTCTCTGTTCCAAGTATGGGTGATACATCTACTAACTCCCATATGGTGTCTCTGTTCCAAGTATGGGTGATACATCTACTAACTCCCATATGGTGTCTCTGTTCCAAGTATGGGTGATACATCTACTAACTCCCATATGGTGTCTCTGTTCCAAGTATGGGTGATACATCTACTAACTCCCATATGGTGTCTCTGTTCCAAGTATGGGTGATACATCTACTAACTCCCATATGGTGTCTCTGTTCCAAGTATGGGTGATACATCTACTAACTCCCATATGGTGTCTCTGTTCCAAGTATGGGTGATACATCTACTAACTCCCATATGGTGTCTCTGTTCCAAGTATGGGTGATACATCTACTAACTCCCATATGGTGTCTCTGTCCGCATGGTAGCAGTCAGGAATGTGTTGGACATGGAATAAATAAAATAAACAAATGTTAGCTAGTTGCAGACCCATATGTGATGCAGTGAGCAATGACATGCAGAATGGACACTGGCTGTACAGGTGGCCACTAATACTTGCTACTCTGCTAATGCTGCTGCTGGTCCCACCATCATCATGTAAATGAATCTCCTGTACAGCAGACAATCCTGAATCATTCCGCCATGTTTGCTTTCGTAATCATGAAAACACGGTTCACGTAGCCACAAAGGAAAAGACTAAGACCGCTATAACGGGTTTCCAAAACCAAACATTGCATTGCATGAGATATATACTAAAAGGTTAGTTTATTCTCAATGCAAACAATAAGTTGATCACTTTTCCCCTACAATCTGGGACTTCTTTAGAACCGTTCTGAAGAAATTCCAAGTTGTAAGGGTGAAAGTGCCCCTTATTGTCTTTACTGGGAATAAACTAACCTTTTGGTATATATCTTAAGGAGTCTAATATTTAGTTTTGCAAACACAGTTCCTTTGGCCTTAGTTTTTTCCCTTATGGCTACGTGAATCTTTTGTCATGATTCTAGCAAATTGTAGGGTTACATTGATCACACACTTTTTTTTTTTGATCCATGTTTGATTTCATCATATGTCTATGTCATAGCTCCCATTAGCATGTCATCTTGCAGTCATCTGCATACAATGTATACCACTCATACCTGTCAACCGTCCAGATCTTTGCAGAATGTCCAGATTTTTGCCTCATATTTTGGTCTGTTCCTCATAAAATTTGCCATTTTTAGGCAAATGTTTGAGGACTGAAGCCACAAAATAATGACAGACATTTGAGTTTCAGACTTTATATCCTTCAAAAAAAAATGCATGCTTACACAACATCTTTTATTCTAACAACTTTCTAAATTATTAAAAGCATTATTGAAAATTTGTACTGCTTTTGGGCCTTTGCCCTCCATTATTTTTTGGCTTTGCCCAGATTTCTTGTGCTATGAGTTTGAAAGGTATGAATTTTCACACTAACCCTAAACTAATGCAGTTACATTACTTGTGTCTCTGAATTTCCCCCTCCCTGTACATCAGTACTCCCTGCACTATTTTGCATAATGTTGTGCACTATTTGTTGCCAAATAGCTCCCTTTGAATTCAAATATGGTAGCTTTCATTTACATGCCATCTTTTTCTCATAAAATAGCTATTTCTTCAGAAATAATCTTACAGCCTAGAAAAATATCATGTTAGCACAGCATTCACATCATAGGCATATTCTCTCAAGCAAAAATTAATACATTAAACAATGATTTTTTTCTTTCCCATACATCATTTCAAAAATGTTCTTCTTCTTCGAAAATATATGGTTGATTTATATAAAGTATATGTTTTGTTATACAAATTTCATTTTCACAGTTCGAGTAAGTTCATGGATTGCTTTTTCCCAAGATAAGAAATATTTTTGGCACACTTTTTCTAAACGAGAAATGTCTTAAGTCATATGTCTGAAAGTTAACTTCAAATATAAATTTTATCATAAGTCCAAACTTTGTGTAAAACACCCTAAACTGGGAAGCTTTGGACTTTTTTTTTATAATAGAGCATATATATAACAATATTTTGCTTATTGTTTAGCAGCACATTCATTTTTGTATGTACCCTAATGCATTTATGTATTCAATAAGAAAGAAATAATACTTTTTAATTATAAGTATATGAAATATTGCACTGGCATTTTTATTATCATGCACATTGGTTAATGTTATCTATTTATTTCACCTCTAAGGCATTCCATTGAAGACAGACATTGAAAACATCAAATCCACAGTCAGATAAAAGCAACATTGAAAATTAATCTGTTGAAAAACAAATTCATAAAAATATATAAAATACAGTCATAAACAAACTTAGTAATAGCATATTTCATGAAAAGCAAAGACTATCACCCATATGCAAGACTTCATCTATTTTGGTCAGCATTTTGATTTGGAAGCAATAGAGGTTTTTACTAAAACAATTCATCCAATATGATAATTTATCTTTCAAAAGCAGCATATTATCCAAATTATTACTTTCTAAGAATAAAGAAGTACATGCTATTAGAAAGATTGAGAAAAAACACAGTTTAATAAAAATATTTTTATAAATATAGTTTTATTTTTTAAATAATATTAATTTAATTGAATTAGAAAACTTATTTTGTGACTAGCAAAAACATTTTAATTACCCATAATATTTTATTATTAATAAAATAAAAGTAAATAAATAGTTAGACTAAGTTTAGAATTATCACAAATATCAATTTGGAAAGATTTTCATTCAGCAACATAAGAATTATCCAGTCAATATAACACTCTTTTAAAGATTGAAGCTATAGTATAAATCTCAGCATTAGGGAATGTAATACCTCATTTATCACAAGATCTAGTATGATTAATGAATGCAGTTCTTGATTTACCAGGATACCATAGAAAGCTAATAAGTAACTTATTCATTACTTTTAAAAATCTTTGTCTGGCATTGGTGATATTGAATGAATGATATAGAGGATCTTTTATATAAATATTAATCTATCTTCATGTGAACAAAATTGATAGAATTCCATTTATTGGAAGAAACAGATCTGGATACACATTTATTCTAGGTAGAGCCAGAACGCTGTCGCTTCAGTAATGTCAGTAGTATGTGTTAACAGCCAGCTTTTTTTCTTCAACCGATACTTGTAGAAATGCTTGCTGTTTAAGTCCTTTAGTAATGGTATATATAATAAAGAAGGTAATTTAAGAGTGTGGTATGACATTAAAGTGAGTAAAATGAATTTCTTCAAAAGAGAAATGGTAGCATAAAGTGAAATAATACAGGGAAAAGCAGTGGGGAAGTAGGAAATAAAAGAAATACAGCATATAATAACGATGGTGAAAAAGGACAGGTGAAGCTGGTGTAAATGTAATGATAAACAGATGGACTCATACTAAGACAGCAAGTCAGAATTAATAGAGATAAAAACTAATGGTGTACAGAAGGACAAGGCAGTCACTGAATATGAAAGTGAAAAAGCAGATGACAAACCCCTTAGTAAGGTTAAGGGATATAGGAAACTGGGAAATTATATCAGTAAGTAGAAATATAAATGAATGACTGAACTTGTGAACCTGAGTGGACAGCTTTCCCTGTGTAGCTGGTGACAATAAGGTACTCTCTGCTGTAACTGTTGTGTGTCTTAGAATAAACTTGTACCACCAAGTAACTTGTGTCCAGAGGTATAATCGCAGATATACCATGAAGTGTAAAGTAATTAACCAGAAGAAAGGGAGGGGACAGAAGGGGGAAATAGAAGACACAAAATAATGCAACAGGAAAGAGAGGCAACTAAATAACATAAGCAAAGTACAGTCCTTTCAAAGAAAACATACATTATCCAGCGAGTAGAAACTCATAAGGCAAAGTTCATTGGGTTAATTTTTGTGTGAAATAAAGATTGTCCAAGCCAACTGCTTGCTCAAGCAAAATCAGAATTTGGCATATTGTAGTGGTATAATCTTTAAGCACAATTAAAATTGGATGGCTGCAGCTAGTGCAATGTCGTGCAATAAATTGAATGAATTAATTAATGAATAAATAAATAAAAGCAACAGGATATTAGGTGGAATAATGCAATCCACAGGCAACACTGTTATCAAAATTCCAAAGTCAACAGGCTTTATTAATAAAAACAACTCCCTGCAGCAGTTGCAGGACAAGATAAACTGAATACAGAATCCATTTCATATCAAACACACCTTGTAACAGTTTGTTTTTTCTGCAGGACTAGAGTTTACACCCGATATCTTATACATCACCTACACATTTTCCATCTGTCTGATTTAATTGCATTTATAAATATTATTTTGTATTTTTTATCCTGTACTTTGTAGTTTGAAACTTTTTGTAAACTTTTCCTTTATGAATAGATAATTGGAGTAGATTGATCTGTGATTATCTGAGTTAAGTATCAATATTTGTATTTATTTACTTACTATTTTTGGGGTGGGACGGTTGGGCATAAGCTTCATAAGTTGCATTTTCTGAATTGGCTGTTTCTCTTTTTGTCTTATTCTTTGATGTGTGGCTTTATTTATTTATTTATTTATTTATTCTACCATAGTTTTTTTGTTTTTCTTTGATTTTTCTTCACCTAAGTTATTGTGATCAGTGAGGTTGGGAAAGGGATGTTTAGTAAATCTGTATCAAAATACCAGCGACATAAAACCATGCCTAATAACTTCATGAAAATGAAAACTAGTCACCTATAACATCAAGACAAATATCTAGGAAGAAACATATTTGCATACGATCAATCCCAATCCTCCTCTATATAGCCCCACTACTAATTCTGTGGGCACACAACCATGGAAAAACAGTAAGTACCATAAAGCTGAAAATGCACCCACCCCCCAGCATTTCTTGGATAGCTCCATTACACAAAAACTGCAGTAGTACAAATCAGTGATACCACCAAACAACCAAAAATACTGAACACTGATTATGAAAACAAAATATAAAACCCCAGTAGTCAATAAACTGCAAAACAAAGAAAATGATTCCCTATACAAATCAGACACAGACAGCTTGACCATTTATGTTTGTCAACAACAGTAATTACCACTCACTTCTTTTACTTTTGCTGTTTTTTTTTATCTGGGTGGTTGTTTGTTGTGGGTAGTAGTTATTTCAATTTAATCTGATGTCAATAGATTTAGTTGACAGGCTGAGTGGTGGGTTTTTCAGTTTAGACTGGAGTTTTCCATCCAATCAACAGAGCGCCAGTATGTAGAATTGCAAGTGAGTGACATTATATATATATATATATATATATATATATATATATATATATATATATATATATATATATATATATATTAGGGTTTTATTGTTATGGTGGGTCAATCAGAAGTGCTTGTTTGGCTTGCTTGATGTACTCTGCCTGAATATTGCTGATCTCTGTCTGCATTTTGTTTTGAATTGAAGTTTTTCATTTAAGATTTGATCACTTCTGTTTTTTATCTTATTTTTGTATTACATTTGCATTAAGTTTTCTGTTCTGCTGGAGTTTTAAGAGGTCTTGGCTAGGGTCAGTTAGAAAAGTTAGCAAAGAATTTCTTTGCAAATAGTGAATAATATCAGCTAATCAGTGGGAGGAGCTGAGAAATAGCATTTCTCATTTAGCTAGAAATATCTCTGTTTAGCTGGAGTACTTTCTTGGCTTGCTTGCTGTACTCTGCCTGAATACTACTGATCTCTGTCTGCATTTTATTTTTGCCACCCACCTGCCCAACTGTTGTTGTATTCTTAAACTTGATGGCTTTTGAGTTGTCCCTACTATAACTCTGATTCTAGACACTCTTCCCAGTCCTATTTCATCAGCTCATTCTACTGAGTACAGAGAGATCATTTGGGAAGGCTCACCCCTTAGTTTCCGAACCTTGAAATATCATCTGTTTCCTCCCTTCCCACTTAACTTAAAAAATTGCACTTTATTCAGCTGCTTTTACTGTATTTGTGTTTCTTCCTACTTTATTAGTTTATTGTGCTTTTGCTACTTGTTATTAAAAGTGTTCAATTGCATTTATTCTGCTGCATTTATTGCTGCTTGTTAGTAGCCTGATTAAATTGTAACTGTTACTCTAAGAAGGTTTGTGGTCTATACTCTTGTGAGAGGAGAGGGTAGCCACTGTACTTCTAAGCTGGGAGCTGCTGGTTGAAGGCTTATTGTGCCTGCTTACTTTTTTCTAAAATTGTTGCACTATGTTTGCTGTAGCGTAGACTAGATTCAGACTGGCTGAATCTAGTTCTATTTGTATAACTCGAGCACTAAACCAGGCCATCTTTTGTTGGAGAGGGTTCTCCTGCACCCTACAGCCAGGAGTGTGCAGTTAGAACTCATCTGATTGAAGCTTACAGGAACAGGACTCAGTTTTTCAGCTTTTTATTGGTTAATTTCTTTAAAGCAGTTAGCTTTTGTTTGCTACATAAGGACCGCTTTGCATGGGTTTGCATTTGTTTCCACATTGAGCACTACCGAGCAATGGGTACCACTGGTGGTTATAGATGCAAATACTTCTGCCTGCAAATTTTCCCTTAGTACTTTGCTGGTACTCCATCAGTGAGTTCTTGCAATTGTCCCCCAATGACAGGTGATACATTCAGCAGAGCTCCTGAAGTACCAACACAAATCCCACCTACTAGCCCTTTGTATTTTTTGTCCACTTCTCCTGTCCTCTGCTTTACCTGGTCCTTCTTGTCCTCTCCCTTTCTGACCACATCAACTTACTTAGCATTATGGATGGACAATTTCCCACAGTTTCTACAGGCAGCCTGGTTGACATGGGCATCCTGAGGCAATGTAGCAATTGCTTCATGTACACTAACAACACACTACTTATAGACCACAGAAAGTCATTATGTGAAAGATGCAGCTATATCAAGAACCTAGAATCCAAGTTCTTTCCCTCACCAGCCAGTTCATCCAATATTTAAGTAGGTTATAGGTTCATAGGTAAGTATTAAGCTATCTGCCCGAGGGCATTTATAAGCCTAGCCAGAGTGTGTCGGCTTTCACCGCCCCATTGATTAATTAACTGATCCTCTGTCAAGCAGAGCCAATGAAGTGATCCCAGGGGTGTATTTTCTGTTACCCATCCACTACTCATCAAGGTTTCTCTTGAAGAGTGTTAGTGAGGGGCTCTGCCTGAAGTAATTTGGAATTTTGTTTCAAAGCATGGGGAGTCTCTGTGACAGAAATCTATCCCTTCATCATGTTCTATTTATTGTTGTGGCGAGGTTTAGCTCACTAGAGTGCGTGGCTCTCAGTGACTTGGATTTCTTTAGGTGGAGCATGTCCATCAATTCTGAGTTGGACATGGCTTTGTAAGTCAGGCAGAGATCACCTCTGAGTAAGAGATATGCCACTGAGTACAGCTGGTGTTTTTTCAGTCGGGCTGCATAGGACATATGTTTGAGACCAGTAATCCTCTTGGTGAGGTACTTTTGTGGTCTTTCCAGCTGTTGGAAGTGTCTTGTGAGGTACATCCCAAATGGGGCATTGTACTCTATGATGGGTCTAATGAGTGACGAGTAGATGGGCACTATAACCTCTTATTTCTAGATGTGAACCCTTTAGTAATTAGATGGGCCACATAGAAGGATTTCCTAACTACTTTGGCAATATGATTGTCAAAGGAAAGATTACTATCTACCTGGGTCCCCAGATCTCTTATTATCTCTTCTGTATTAAGGGGGCTGCCATCTATGTGGTAATTCATGGGTATTTTGTTTTTCCCAAACGGGATGACTATGCATTTTTTGGCATTTAGCTTGAGGCCATGACTTTGACACCAGGTGTCTGTCTCAGTAAGGCGCTTTTGGAGGATGTCCATGTCAGCCAGAGAGTCAATTATGGCTCCCAGTTTGCAGTCATCAGCGAACTGGTTAGCCATAGGCATCCTGTGTTTGCCTGTACTTCTGAGAAGTATATGCTGAACAGTAGGGGTCCCAGGATCGAGCCTTGTGGGACATCACTTGTGACTGGTTTAGAGTCGGACCTGGAGCCTGCTATTCTTACTGTGTGAGTTCTGTCTGTAAGCTGGTTGGCAACCCATCTCATGACGTAGGGGTTTATGTTCAGGCTGTTGAGTTTTTCTGTAATACCCGAGTGGGGAATGGTGTCAAAAGCCTTGGCAAGGTCAAGGTAGGCTGTGTGAACCACCTTTCCCTCATCTATGGCCTTGGTGACTGTCTCGAAGAAGTCAACCAGGTTTAGTAGGCATGATCTGCCCTTAACAAAGCTGAACTGGGTCAGGTCAAGTGTTTGGAGGTTCCCAATGTCTTTGTTAATGAGTTCCATGATGATGCGCTCCATAGCCTTGCAGACCAAGCTAGTCAGGCTTATGGGGCGATAGTTACCAGAGTCAGTTGTGGCCCCTCCTTTGTGGAGAGGAATAACCATTGCTGTGTGCCATTCTATGGGCATGTAGCCTGTGGAGAGGCTGAGGTTGAACAGCGTGTTTAGGTGGGGTGTTAGTTCATTCTGTAGTTCGTGCAAGACGCAGCCTGGGACACCATCTGGTCCCATTGACACAGTGTTTTTGGCTTTTGAAAGGGCTGTTTTCACCTGTGCGTCTGTGACTTTTGGGACACTACACTTTTCCAGTATTGTTATGGGCCCTTTTGTAGGTGAGAGGGGGGTGAAGTTTGCACTGAATCTATCTGCCAGGATGTTGGCAATATCAGTAGGTTCAGTATATTTTGTGCTATTTTGCACTAGTTCAGTGCATATCTGCAAGTTGCCACTTAGATTTTTAACATAGCTAAAGAAGGCTTTGTGGTTATCTTTTGAATCCTTGGATATTTTTCTTTCGAATTTAGCCTTGGATGATTTTATGAGGGACCTTAGTTTCTTACTGATACTGATCAGGGATGTCTTTCCTTCTTGGGATTTGCTTTTTTTCTGAACTAGTTTCCTTCTCCTATTGTATAGCCTGTTTACTGCAGGGGTCTACCAGACTGGTTTCCTTCTCTTAGGGGAGTGAGTCTTGGTTTTGCTAGGGATGGCACAATCCATGCATCCTTCTAGGTGCTCATAGAGTGCATTTGTAAAGGTTTCTATATCTTGGGCAGCGTTATCCTTTAGCGTGGGGGCTGTGAAACGTACCACCTCTGTCTTAAGTAAGGTGAAGTTTGCTTTAGAAAAGTTTTTTACTGTGGTTTCCTTAGTTGGGGGTGGTGGTGGGGTGTGGACATCCAGAGTGATTAGTTTATGGTCTGATCTAACCAGTGACGGGTTGACCTCCGGTTTGGGACACCTGTCTCCATGTTGGTGATGGCCAGGTCCAATATGTTTTCACCTCTGGTAGGGGAGTTTTCCCAGTGAATGGTAGGGTAATTGAAATTGCCCAATATCAGGGTGTTTGGTAGGACCTTCATGTTTTCCAGTGTCTCCAGAAAGGTGGAGTGGTGGTCCTAGGTCATGGAGGGTGATCTGTAGCAGGCCACAATTTGCATTGCAGATTTGCCCGATGTTAGTTGCACATGGATGATCTCAGAGGTATCATGCTGCGCCACTAACCTGGAGGTGTAGCTATCCTTGATGAATATGGATACACCCCCTCCTTTTGTGTTTCGGTCCGTGTTCTTTGGCCGAAACGTGTGGTATGAGTTGTAGTCCAGTAGTGCTGGGGTGCTCTCTGGAGCCTTGAACCTGCTTTCATACTGCACAGATGTTGACGTTCTCCATACTGAGGAGTGCTTCGAGCGTGTGTATTTTGAGATTCAAACTCCTGGCATTGAGTAGCATAACCCTCAGTTTTTTGTTAATTGTGCTGTTTACGGAGGAGGGTTTGACTTTTGAGCCTTGCCTAAAAAAGGCACTATGGGGACAGCAAGAGCCTTGGCCAATATTTGAAAGCATAGGGGTGACAGGTGCAAGCCATCTCTTGCGAAGCAGCGTGGCTTATTGAGAATGTCATCCCAGGCTGACAGACACTGGATCTCCTTTGAATGACACCAGAAGCTTAGCCAATTGTAGAAATTGATAATTTTTTCTTTATACTGAGGTATCATTCTTGGTGAGGGCAGGATGCTACTCAGGGTCAGGGCCATACCAGCCTGGGCTACATGATCAGAGTGCTCTTCCATGTCTCTTTTCATGTAGTCCAGTGAGGTATGTCTCAGGTCATTCACACCAACATGAACAATGACAGAGTCATATTTTAACTTGTTCTGGAGTGACCTGAGTGCTTGTGTTATGTGGTGGATTCTGGCTCCCGACAGGCAGCTAACAGTAACTTTCTGCTTGTCCAGCCTAGTGAGTGGGGCATCAGTGTGCCTGACTATAGTCACCTATTACTAGAGTGTTAGGTATGTTATTTTGCCTTAAGGGCTGTGATTGTGCGGCACACTGATTTTGTGTTTTATCTAGCTTTGTTTGTATAACTTGAGCACTAATCCAGGCATTCTTTAAAGTATTCAATTGTATTTATTACTGCTTGGTAGTAACTTGATTAAAGTGTAGCTATCATTCTAAGTCTTTTGGATTAAGCACTTGGGCTTCAGACCAGTTGTTTTACATTAGGAAGGTTTGTGGCCTGCACTGTGGTGGTAGGACAGGTAGCTAACATCCTTCTAAGTTGGAAACTGCTGATTGAGGGCTCAGTGTCTGTTATTCTAAAAGTGTATTAGTTCTGGTTTAAGCACTTGGGCTTCAGGCCAGTTATTTTACATTAAGAAGGTTCGTGGTCTGCACTCTTGTGGGAGGAGAGGCTGGACTCTGCCCTTCTGAGCTGGGAATTTCTGGTTAAAGGCTTATAGTGCCTGCATATCTGAACTGTTTCTTAATGAAATGGGTACACCTTGTTTGCTGTAGCATAGAATAGATCCAGGCCTGCTGAGTCTAGCTTTGTTTGTATGCTTGTTGTTTGTTTGCTTGTTATTTCCCTAAAACGCTAATTCCACCTAAAACGCTGCTTTGCAGCACTTCTGTGGATCCCTAGTGATATCTGCATTGCTTACTGTGCTTATTTCCATGTTTCACTTGAATGAAAGTTACTGTTTGTCATTTTTGCATTTACGTTACCTGTAGCACATTGCATTTAAGTTACCTGGCACTTGCTCACTAAAGCAATTATATAAGTCAGCACTAAAAAATTAAAAGCACTACACCCTCATAAACTCCCCTTGAGTACCTTGTTCTCCATTGGCCCTTTTTTTCAATTATAAAGGAATTCCCAATACTATTCTAGCATGTCCAAAGGTCAGTTGTCAATCTCCTCTCCAGTCCAGCTGGTGAATCTGGGAATCTTGAGGCAATGTTACAACTGCCTCATGTACACAGACAACCCTCTCCTCCTCCCAACAAATTCCAACACATGTGAGAGATGTAACCATATACCCAAACTGGAGGCTAAGCTCTCTCATTTCAGTACTGACGTAACCAGTCAGGAGGAAAAGGAAACCACACTCACTACAATTCCAGTCTCACATAGACCTACCACGACAGCAAACCAAACACATAAACACACAAAAACATACTCGCAGGCTCTAAATAAAAATCTGCCTAAGCAGCAGAGACCTCCAAAGCAGACACCCAAGCAACCGCTACCCCAAAACAAAACACGTGCAACACATAGCTCACAAAGCCAGTGTGCCAAACAGTCACAGCCCTTAAGGCTAAACAACACACCTGATACACTTGTAATAGGTGACTCTATCATCAGGCACACGGACATCCCTCTCACCAGGCTGAACAAGGAGAAGGTCATGGTGAGCTGCCTGTCGGGTGCTAGGATCTGCCACATAACACAAGCACTCAGGTCACTCCAAGGCAAGTACAAATATGACTCAGTCATTGTCCATGCTGGTGTGAATGACCTGAGACGTACCTCCCTGGATTACATGAAAAGAGACATAGAGGAGCTCTCTGAGCATATAGCCCAGGCTGGTATTACCCTGACCTTGAGGAGCATCTTACCCTCACCAAGAATGATGCCACAATATGAAGACAAGATGATCAATTTCAACAATTGGCTTAAGTATTGGTGTCATTCAAAGGTGATCCAATGCCTGTCAGCCTGGGATGACATGCTCGACAAGCCATGATGCTTCACTAGGGACGGCTTGCACCTATCACCCCTGGGCCTTCAGATATTAGCAAAGGCTCTTGCTACCCCCATAGTGCCTTTTTTAGGCAAGGCTCAAAAGACAAACCCACCACCATAGGTATCACAAGGGATAAGAAACTAGAAGTAATGCTACTCAACGCCAGAAGTCTAAACCTCAAGATGCATGCACTCGAAACTCTCCTTAGCATGGAGAACATCGATATCTGTGCAGTAACAGAAACCTGGTTCAAGGCTCCCGAGAGCACCCCAGCACTACCAGGTTATACCTCATACCATGCTTTTTGGCCCCAAAACTTGGACCGAACCACAAAAGGAGGGGGAGTATCAATATTCATCAAAGATACCCACACCTCCAGGTTGGTGGCACAGCACGAAGCATCAGAGACTATCCATGTGCAACTAACAGTGGGTAAAACTGCCTTCCAGTTTATAGCCTGCTACAGACCACCCTCCCAAACCCAGGAACTCCACTCGGCCTTCCTGAGAACACTGGAAAATAGGAAGGTCTCTCCAAACACCATTATATTGGGCGACTTCAACTACCCAAACATAGACTGGGAGCATTACTCTAGCTCCAACACCCTAGCCCAAAAGTTCCTAGAATTTATAAACTCAAATGCTATAGAACAACTTGTTACCACTCCCACAAGAGGGGAAAACATACTGGACCTGATCATCACCAACATGGGGACTCTATGCTCCAGACCAGAAGTGTATCCCTCACTGGTAAGATCAGACCATAAACTAATCTCACTGGATATTCACATCCTGACCCCCCCCCCCTGCCCAGAAAACCACAGTGAAAAACTTCTCTAAAGCAAATTTCACACTCCTCAAAACCGAGGTGGAATCCTTCAAAGCCCCCGGGCCTGTGGAAAATACGGCCCAGACCACAGAATCCTTTATAAATGCATTCTATGAACACCTAAAGGAATGCATGGATCATGCAATCCCAAATAAAACCAAGGCCCAATCCTCCAAAGGCAGACGTCCTGTCTGGTGGACCCCAGCCATAAACAAACTATACAATAGAAGGAGGAAGCTACTACATGATAGAGCAAAATCTCAAAAAGGGAAGGCATGTCTGATCAGTATTAGCAAAAAACTATGGGCACTCATAAAATCGTCTAAGGCCAGCTTCGAGAGAAAAATTGCACAGGACACTAAGGATAATAACAAGGCTTTCTTTAGTTATGTTAAGAACCTGGGTGGGAATTCCCAGATATCCTCAGAATTAGTCCAAAATGACAAAAAATACACCGAACCCACAGACATTGCCAACATCCTAGCTGACAGGTTCAGCGCAAACTTCTCCCCCCCTCCCCACCAAAAGGGCAAATACCTATCCCAGCAGAGTGCTGCCCCCCTGACATCTCAGATGCTCAGGTAAGAGCCGCCCTCTCCAAAGCAAAAAACACAGCATCAATGGGACCAGACGGTGTCCCAGGCTGCGTCCTACATGAACTCCAAGAAGAGCTAAACCCAAACATAAAACTACTGTTCAATCTCAGCCTTACTACAGGATATGTACCCAAGAGTGGCATACAGCAACGGTGGTCCCTCTCCACAAAGGTGGTGCCTCAATGAATCCTGGAAACTATCGCCCCATAAGCCTGACTAGCTTGGTCTGCAAAGCTATGGAAAGGATCATCATGGACCTTATAAATAAAGATATTGGGGACCTAAAGACACTGGATCCTACCCAGTTCAGCTTTGTTAAGGGCAGATCCTGCCTCTTAAACCTGGTCAATTTCTTTGAAACAGTCACCAAGGCCATTGACGTGGGGAAGGTGGTCCACACAGCCTACCTGGACCTCGCAAAAGCCTTCGATACAATACCCCACTCGGGCATTATAGATAATCTCACCAGCTTAAATATAAACCTCTATGTCACTAGATGGGTTGCAAACTAGCTCAAGGACAGAACCCACATGGTTAGAATTGCTGGAGCCATGTCAGACTCCAAACCAGTTACAAGTGGCGTCCCACAAGGCTCAGTCCTGGGACCTCTCTTGTTCGGTATATATTTCTCAGAGGTACAGGCCAACACGGAAGGACTGTGGCTGACCAAGTTCGCAGATGATTGCAAACTGGACGCCATAATCGACTCTCCAGCCGACACAGGCATCCTCCAAAAGGGCCTCATAGAAACAGACAACTGGTGCCAGAGCCATGGCCTCAAGCTAAACGCCAAAAAGTGTATAGTCATCCCCTTTGGCAAAAACAGTGCCACAAATTACCACATAAGTGGTAATCCATTAAGTACGGAAGAAGTAATTAGGGACCTGGGGACCCAAGTTGATAGCAATCTCTCATTTGACAACCACGTGGCCAAAGTGGTTAGAAAAACATTTTATATAGCTCACCTAATCATGAAGGGATTCACATCTAGATCAGGGGAGGTCATCATGCCTCTTTACTCATCCCTCATCAGGCCCATAATTGAGTACAATTCCCCTTTTGGGATGTACCTTACCAGACACCTGCAGCAACTGGAAAGACCCCAAAAGTACCTCACCAAGAGGATCAAAGGGCTCAAACAGATGCCATATGCTGCCCGGTTAAAGAAACTCCAGTTCTACTCAGTGGCATACCACCTGCTCAGAGGCGATCTGTGCCTGACGTATAAAGCCATGTCCAACCCGGAATTAATGGACATGCTGCACCTCAGAAAATCTCGAGAGACTTGAACCTCAGCACTGAAATAAATAGGACATGCTGGAGGGACAGATTCATAACCCAGAGGCCCCTTTCACTCTGGAATAAAATCCCAGTCCAGGTTAGGCAGAGTCCCTCATTGACTCTCTTCAAGAGGAATCTTGATGAGTGGATGGGGGATCGTAGGTTTACCCCGGGTATCACTTCTGTGTCACTGTTAGACAGAGGCACAGTATACTAACCTCAAAAAAGGGCATAGCAAAATTAATTTAAAATGGGTGGCAAAAGCCAAACACACTCTGGCTAGGCTTATAAATGCCTTAGGGCAGATAGCCTAGTATGAACCTATGAACCTATGAAACTATGAACCTATGTGCTGTCTTGTTTGTGACGGGAAGTGCAGGCTTTTTGAGTGTCTGCTTTGGAGGTCTCTGATGCTTTTGCAGGTTTTTATTTAGACCCTCCGAGTATGATTTTGTGTATTTATGTGTATTTTTTGCCAATGCTGTTTTAGTAGGTCTGTGTGTGGCTGGACTTGTGGTGCAAGTGTTAACCTTCTCCTCTTGACTGTCTGTTCCAGTGTTGGGTGGAGACAGCTTAGCTTCCAGTTTGGCTGTATAATTGCATCTCTCGCATATGTTAGTGTTTTGTGGTAGGAGGAGAGGGTTGTCTGTGTACATGAGGCAGTTGTAACATTGCCTCAGGATACCCAGATTCACCAGCTGGACTGGAGAGTGCACTTGAAGTTGCCCTTTGGTCATGCCTGAATAGTAGGTGAGCTGCTTAGTCGCTTGGTTGTTGAGGGGTGAATAAAGAGCCTTGCCCTACTGGGCAATCAGTGTCAGGACATATTAGTGCTTGCTATTAGGTCTGAGCAAGTGCTGGGCTGTAAGATGCTTTTTGAGTGCTTAGGTTGAGAGTTAGACTAGTTTCAATGAAAAAACTGAAGAGGAGACTTAGTGGAGCCGGGAATAATTTAACCCTAGCTAACCGGTACTGCCCATGCGCAAAACCGTGTAAATGCGGTTTTTATAGTAGGGAAATGAAAGAGATAGAAATTAGCCCAAAAAGGACAATAAACTACTAACTTCTGGGCTGGAACCACTCCTCCAGGGACAGATAAGTTGCTCAAAGCTCCCCCACTCTCACAGGTGAACAAAGAAACTTCCTTTTATCCAAGTAAGGTATGGGCAACCCCAAAACTAGTATCACAGCCCTGAATTCAGCACTAGCCTGAAAACTGGACTATACTAGCTTAGAAAGGTGGAAAACAAGGATTTTTTTTTGGGGGGGGGGTCGTTTTTTTTTTTTTTTTTGAATAGATAAGGCAATAACAGTAAGAAATATACTTAAAACAGCTTTAAACGACTACAAACGATCAGAAAAGGCTATCGCACTTTAGTGTGTAGCCTACAACAGTTAAATTATTTAGACAAAAAACAACTTTTTAAAAGTGCAGGCAGTCAAATAAGTACAAAATGTGAAAAAAACAAGCTTTTAAATCACAATAAACGCTGGAAAATCTGAGTTTAGGCAGAAAACAGTTAAGTACAGCAAGAAAGTGCAGAAAACTGATACTTAATCACTCCAAAGTCTCTCTCCTAAGCTAGGCTTGTATCAGTTTAAGGCTTTCTAGTGCTACCAGTAGGTTAGTTATAGGAAAGATGAGAAACAAGCGCAGATGTGGTCTTTTAAACCAGAAAGTTGAAAGAGACAGGCAAACTGTCCAAATGGTCAATAAACTACAATTTCTGGGCCAAGAACCTCTCCTCTCATGGTAGACAGGCTACCTAGTGCTTACCACTCCCACTGATAAGCTAGAAGTCTTTCTTCCAACACAGAAAGGCTTGCGGGGCTCAGAAGCTTACCAACAGTCCTGGATATCTCAACTCTGTATCTGGATTAGGCTAGTTACAGGAATGGTGGGAAACAAGCGCAAATGCAGATTTCAAACCAGAACATTGAAAGAGATGGAAAAAAACTGCCCAAACGACCAGTAGCTACAATTTCTGGGCCAGGAACCACTCCTCTTGTGGTAGATAGGCTACCTAATGCTTACCACTCCCACTGATAAGCTAGAAGGCTTCCCTCCAACACAGAATGGCTTGGGGGGGCTCAGAAGCTTACAAAGAGACCTGGAATACAGCAAATCTGAACCTGGACTAGACTAGTTACAGGAAAGGTGGGGAACAAGTACAAATGTAGGCTTTTAAGTCAGAAAGTTGAAAGAGATGGAAAACTGCCAAAACGGTTAAATAAACTACAATTTCTGGGCCAAAACTCACTCTTCCCATGGAGGATAGGTTACCTAGTGTTTACCACTCCCATTGATAAGCTAGAAGGCTTTCCTCCAACACAGAAAGGCTTGGGGGCTCAGAAGCTTACTAACAATCCTGGATACAGCAACTCTGTAACCGGACAAGGTAGTTATAGGAAAGGCGGGAAACAGGCACAAGTGCGGCTTTCAAACCAGAAAGTTGAAAGAGATGGAAAAAAACTGCTCAAATAGCCAATAGCTACAATTTCTGGGCCAGGGACCACTCCTCTTGTGGTAGATAGGCTACCTGATGCTTACCACTCCCACTGATAAACTAGAAGGCTTCCCTCCAACATGGAAAGGCTTGGGGGGGGGGGCGGCTCAGAAGCTTACAAAGAGTCCTGGATATAGAAAATCTGTACCTGGACTAGACTAGTAACAGGAAAAGCAGGAAACAAGCACAAACACAGGCTTTTAGATCAGAAGGTTGAAAGAGATGGAAAAGCTTCCCAAACTGCCAATAAACTATCATTTTGGGCCAGAAACTACTCCTCCTGTGGTAGATAGGTTACCTAGTGCTTACCACTCCCACTGATAAGCTAGAAGGCATCTCTCCAACACAGAAGGGCTTGGGGGCTCAGAAGCTTACCAACAGTCCTGGATACAGCAAATCTGTACCTGGATTACACTAGTTATAGGAAAGGCGGGGACCAAACGCAAAACAGGCTTTTAACCAGAAAGTAGAAAGAGATGAAAAAACTGCCCAAACAGCCAATGAACTACAATTTCAGGGCCAAAACCCACTCTTCCCAAGGTAGATAGGCTACCTAGTGCTTACCATTCCCACTGATAAGCTAGAAGGCTTCCCTCCAACACAGAAAGGCTTGGGGGGCTCAGAAGCTTACCAACAGTCCTGGATACAGCAAGTCTGTATCTGGACTTGACTAGTTACAGGAAAGGCAGGAAACAAGCTTAGAATTTTTTTTTTACAGAAAAGCAGCTAAAACAGCAGTAAATACAATTCAAATTGTAGTGCAGGCCAGCACACCCGAGCGTGTAGCAACACTATGGCAAATACAGTTCAAATAAGTGCAATTAAATTAACAAATGACTAAAAAAACAAGTGCAGAAGGCAGTAAATTAGAAGGCTACTAACAAGCAGTAAAAGTGCAGAGTAAGAGCGACTGAACAGATAACAGCACGCAGAAGAGCAACTAAGACAGTTACAGTAAGAGCAGATGAATAAGATATATATATATATTTTTTTTTTTTGAGGGAAGGAACAGAGCAGGATTAAGAGGCTACAGGGGTTGTCCTTCCCAAATGCTCTCTTTGTACACAGTAGGAGTGCCTGAAATCAGAATATGATCTCACTATACTCAGTTGAGTGAGCAAATGAGATGGGCCCAGAAGGAGTATCCAAATACAAATCTACAAGAGGGGAGAGCAATTTCAAAGCCACCAACATTAATACCAAAACAAGAATAGAGAGGGTGAGTGGGGAACTAACTGTAGAGAGACAGCCACAACTTCAGTTTGGTTAATATTCACCAAAAAACACAAATAAATAAATTAAATACAATACTATATGCAAAAGAGCAGATAAAAGTGTACTTAAATTCACTTATACATCCAGCTGATTTTAGGTAGATGTTAGCCGGCCAAAGCTCTGATATTAAGCAGAGATAACTCAAAATGTACCACTTATATAAGGCAAGACAGGATGTTAGTGATGAGCTGAAACTACTCCCCACTGCTATCAATGGCTACACAGAAATTCTAAAAAGTACTCTGTAGAGAGACAGCCACAACTTCAATTGAGTTAATATTCAGTGAAAAACACAAATAAATAAAATAAATACAGTACTATATGCAAAAGAGCAGATAAAAGTGTACTTAATTCACTTATACGTCCAGCTGATTTCAGGTTGATGTTAGCCGGCCAAAGCTCTGATAAAATAAGCAGAGATAACTCAAAATGTACCACTTATATAAGGCAAGTCAGGATGTTAGTGATGAGCTGAAACTACCCCCCACTGCTATCAATGGCTACACAGAAATTATAAAAAGTACTCTGTAGAGAGACAGCCACAACTTCAGTTGAGTTAATATTCAGTGAAAAACACAAATAAATAAATTAAATGGAGTACTGTATGCAAAATAGCATATAAAAGTGTACTTAAATTCACTTATACATCAAAATGATTTCAGGTAGATATTAGCCGGCCAAAGCTCTGATATTAAGCAGAGATAAGTCAAAATATACCACTTATATAAAGCAAGACAGGATGTTAGTGATGAGCTGAAACTACCCCCGACTGCTATCAATGGCTACACAGAAATTCTAAAAAGTACTCTGTAGAGAGACAGCCACAACTTATGAGTTAATATTCAGTGAAAAACACAAATAAATAAATTAAATACAATACTATATACAAAAGAGCAGATAAAAGTGCACTTAAATTGACTTATATATCCAGCTGATTTCAGGTAGATGTTAGCCGGCCAAAGCTCTGATATTAAGCATGCATACCTCACTTTCTGCACCTACTAAACCAACACATAAACCTACATATGAGGAGGTCCTTACCAGAAACTTACCTAAACATCAGAGATCTCCCAAACACAAACACAAGCATGATTCACACAATACATCCTCTGCTGAACATAGTACACATAACATATCATACACCAGTCCTTCACCAGTCATGACCCTAAGGCATAACACAAAAACAAACATCCTAGTCATAGACAACTCAATTGTGAGACACACAGATGTCCCCTCTCAGCAGGTTGGATAATGAAAAGGTCATGGTCAGCTGTCTGTCAGGTGCCAGGATCTGCCACATTACACACCCACTCAAGTCTCTCAACAACAGGCACTGTTATGACTCCATCATAGTCCATGTTGGTGTGAATGACTTGAGATGTACCTCACTGGACTATATGAAGAGAGACATGACTGAGCTCTCTGATTATGTGTTTCACGCAGGTATGCCCCTAGCCTTAAGCAGCATTTTACCTTCACCTAGGATGATACTTCAACACAAACAAAAAAATTGATTGACTTCAACAACTGGCTTAGTTTCTGGTGTCATTCAAAGGGGATCCAGTATCTGTCAGCCTGGGAAGACATTGTCAACAGACCTTGATGCTTTGCCAGAGATGGTCTTCATCTGTCACCCCTGGGATTTTGGTTACTGGCTAAGGCTCTTGTCTCCCCCATAGTGCTTTTTTAGGCAATGTCACAAGAACAAAATTCCCAACATAAAAATACCTTCTAAAAACAACTTCAATGTTATGCTGCTAAATGCTAGGAGTCTGAACCAGAAACTGCGCTCATTGGAAGCAGTCCTCACATTGGAAGATGCTGATATTTGTGCAATAACTGAGACCTGGTTTAAGGTTGCAGAGAGCACCCCAGCTATACCAGGTTACATTTTCTTCCACATGTTCAGACTACAAACTGATGGTGTGAGAACTAAAGGAGGTGGTGTATCAATATTCATTAAAGTTAAAGACAGCTCTAGATTGATTAAACAGTATGATTCCCTTGAATTACTTCAGGTGCAATTGACTGTAGGTAAGACCCCCCTTCAGATCATTGCCAGCTATAGGACTCCCTCCATGAATCAGGACATCTACTGAGTCAATCACGATACAAGCAAACACCCTGGTTTTGGATGACTTTAATTACCCATCAACTGACTGGGTAAATTATACATGTTCTAAATCACTTGCCCAAAGGTTCCTGGACTTCATTAACTCCAGTGCCCTGGACCAGCTCGTTGACACACACAAAATGGGCTCAAACATCCTGGATCTGGTGTTCACCAACATGGGGGACCACTGCATCACCCCCAGTGTTTGGTCATCCCTGGTGAGATGGTGAGATCTGACCACAAATCTGTCTCACTAGAAGTAGTTATGACACAAGACCCCCCCACCAGCAACAACTATACTAAAAAAACTTCTCCAAGTCCAATTACAACCTCTTACCTGACATAACAAATAGCTTCATAGCCCCTCCCCCACTGATGGAACAGACACCTATGCTAAGTTATTTACCAATGCTTTATACAAGCACCTGTACAATTGTATTGACTCTGCTGTACCTGACAGAACCAAAGCAAGATCTTCAAGGAAAACAAACCTGCCTGGTGAACAACTGCCATTAACAGGATATACAATAGGAGAAATAAATTGCTGTCTAAGAGTAGGAAGGAACAGTCTCAAAACTGGTAACAAGCCCTCCTCACCTTAAACAAGCAAATAAGACTCCTAGTGAAGTCATCCATAACAAACTATGAATCGAAATTAGCTTCCCTAACTATGGATAACCACAAGGCATTCTTTAGTTACATCTGTAACCTCAAAGGTAAGGCCCAGATTTACACTGAACTCATAGTTAATGGTACTGCATATACAGAACCTGTGGATATAGCAAACCTGATGGCTAACAGGTTCAGTGAAAACTTCACTCCCATGTCTCCACCACATATACCCCAAAGCATCCCTAACACTTGTTCCCCACTTAGTATCTCCAAGGACCAGGTCTTAAACTCCCTCTCCAAGATCAAAAGCACAGCCTCTGTAGGACCAGACAACATCCCAGGCTGTGTTCTACATGGGTTAAAACAGGACTTACCGTCACCATTGGGCATGCTTTTCAATCACAGCCTAAGCACTGGTTTTGTCCCAGGGGAAAGGAAAACAGCTACAATCATCCCTTTGCACAAAGGGGCTGCATCCACAGACTCAAGGACCTAAAGACCTATTAGCCTGACAAGCCTTATCTGCAACCCATGAAACAAATCATCATGGACTTTATTAAGAAAGATATAGAAAATCTCCAAATGCTTGACCCCACCAAGCTGGCTTTGTGAAGGGGAGATCATGCCTGTTAAACTTAGTGGACTTCTTCAAGACAGTCACCAAAGCCCATGATGAGGGCAAATCTGTGCATATGGCCTACCTAGACTTAGCCAAGGCCTTTGATACAGTCCACCACTCAGGCATCATTGATAAATTTACCCAGCTAGGTATCAACCCATATATTGTTAGATGGGTTGCAAACTGGCTCCCTGATAGAACTCATATGGTCAAAATAGGGGAATCCACCTCCTCCAGCAGACCCGTAACCAGTGGTGTTCTGCAGGGATCCATTCTAGGACCCCTACTGTTCAGAATCTACTTTTCCGAAGTACAGGCTAAAACTAAAGGACTGTGGCTAACAAAGTTTGCTGATGCCTGCAAACTGGGATAAATCACTGAAAACCCTAACAATGTCAATATTCTGCAAGAAGGTCTTATGCAGCTTAATGGCTGGTACCAATGTCATGGTTTTAAACTTAATGCAAAAAATGCATTATCATCCCCTTCGGCAAGGGTGATGTTCCTGCAAACTACGACATTAATAGCAATACCCTAAGCACACAGTCAGTGGTGAGAGATCTGGGCACACAGCTCAACAGCAACCTTAACTTCAATCACCATGTCTCCACAGTGGTAAGGTTACTCTGTGTCACACGGACTGCTCAGAGGTGACCTGTGTCTTACATATAGAGCAATCTCTAACTCAGCTTTAATGGAAATGCTGCACATTCACAAATCAAATGGCTCACGGGTCACTCGCTTAAAGGACTTTAACCTGGTATGCAACATCAACAGAAATTTCTGGAGACAGATGTGTCTCACAGTGGTTACCCCACCTTTGGAACAAGCTTCCTATTCATGTTAAACCAAGCCCCTCGCTGGCCCTATTTAAACATAATTTGGATATTTGATGAGTAACTGGAAATTCACCCTGGGGATTCCACCTGTGTCTCTCTTGGACAGGGCAGTAGGTGTTGATTTTAGCATTTGTTTGAACCAGATACCCTTGGGAACACCTATTGACCTTGGCTAGGCTTGTAAGGGCCCTGGGGTCATTAGCCTAGTAACGTCCTATGATCCTCCTATGATTTTAAGTGTGGGTTTTTTTTAGCATGACTATTTTTCTGTATTGATATATTTTACTTCTTCCTTGGGTTAGTGTAAATTTTAGTCATTTTTTGTGACCTAGATGGTCAGTCAGAGTTCCATTTTACATGTTTTTTATGTTTCCTAACTAGAAGAGATAGGCAAGATTCAGAAAAGGTGCCCTGCACTCACAGAAACTGTTGCAACCAAAAGCAGCAGTTTCCACAATCATGAGAAATTAAATGCAGGGACATGTTAGCTGCAATGAGGAAAGAACTTATTATCAGCTAATTTGCATGACTCTATATCAGCACTTTTCAATAGTAATCACCTTTGGTAAGCTATTCATCATGTTGGCACAAGTGCCTCCTCATTCATTGTTATGTCCGCATACATGCATGCACACATGGGCAAACACACACACACACACACACACACACACACACACACACACACACACACACACACACACACACACACACACACACACACACACACACACACACACACACACACACACACACAGACACACACACACACTGACATACTTCTTATCTATCTCAGATTAATGTCACTAATGTAGCCTCTTATTTTTTTTCTTGCCCCTCATAAATCAGGGATAATTGCCATCACTCACTAATGCCAGACATAAGAGTTTCATTCTTCTTATGGGCAGAAAATGCATTGTGATGCTAGACCTGTAACTGTATTAAATGTTTAACTTACTCAGATCAATTATTGAAACATCTCCTTGGTGTTATCTGGGATTTCTCCCAGCTTTGTCTGGAAGTCCTGAGCATGGCTATTGAGAACAGAAGCTTCATGCTTGCAAGTCTGTAAAAACATTTAAAAAATAAAAAAAAAAAGATCTGTAACCTTACAGAAATTATCTCATTAATAAATCAGAGTGTTAGCATTTTTCACCGAGAACAGTCACAGCTGTTGCATTGTGATGTATTTTTTGAATAGTCATCTTATTGCTTACAAACTACATCACAATGCAAGATATGCTGTCCTACTAAGCCCTCTGATGGCACAGAAGGCCGAAGCTCTGATTTAATAACTTCTTTTCTATGCCAAGGGTACAGTGTTCAAATCTTTCTTTTAGATTTTTTTTTATGTGAGCAAAGGGCAATATCAAAGATTGTCCTTGGTGTCTGGTATCCCACCCTAATATGTGCTATATCCTTCATGCTACAAAACTTGTGCTATTAAATTTTTAAATGACCTTAAGGTAATATTGAAGAGTGTCCCTGATGTCTGGTGTTCTCTCTGGTCATATGTCTTTCATGCTGCAAGACTGTTGATTTTGGTATCCAGTGTTCCCCCTGCCTATACATCTTTCTTGATGAAAAACTTGTTTTATTATTTATTTTATTTTTATTTATTTATTTTACATTTGTTTACCAGGAAAGTCCAACTGGACACAGGTTGTTTTTCAGTGGAGGCCCAGGGAGAAAAGCTCCACATTTACTTAATAAATTGTAGAACAATGTACAATAATAAATGACAAAATACAAAAAATAATACAGAGAAATGGCAAGTAATACAAAAAATAACATGTAATACAAACAATAACAAGTATTACAAACAATAACAAGTAATACAAAAAATAAGTAATACAAACAATAACAAGTAATACAAGTAGTACAAAACAATACAAGAGAATACAGTGCTATACAAAAAGAGTGGAAGACTGTAATTACATGGAGGTAGTAGTATATATGCAACTAGCATGTCATGAAGAACATTTCATATGTTAGAAATAACTGTTGGTTTTAATAATGTTGTACTGTATTGATACTGTATTGATCAGTGATGTAACCAGCTAGTGGAGATGGAGAGAGTATATAAATCATTGCACAGGAACGATAACTGTGCTCGGATATAATACAGTAGCCATTTCCAGTTTCAATATCTGGGGAAGACATTCAAAAGTGGTTATTAGCTACTGAGGAAGGAACATTGGGCTATCATGTAGGGTTACAGGGACAGAGCCAAGAATTTAAAAGGTGTGCTTTGAGTAGCTTTTTGAATTTTGGGATAGAGCAGTTGGAAGTAAGAGAGATTCTGAGTTTATTCCATAATTTGGAAATGTAGTGTGAAAATAATGATTCACCGGCTGCGTTGTTTGCTTTGGAGACCTGTAGGAGGGATTTTTTGGAAGAGCAGAGATGGCTAGAGGAGTTGTATGCCTGTAAGAGGTTATGAAGAGCAGGAGTTTTGTCTGGGTGATGGAGAATTTTGTGAGCGAAGGTTAAGTTGATTAAAGTGCAGTAATAGCAGAAGTTTAAGCCAGTTTAGTTGTCTAAGTGATGTGCAGTGATGGGATCTATATGAAGCACCAGTTGCAAATTGGGCTATCTTATTGTAGCAAGATTCAAGTTTGGTAAGGTCTGTTTTCCAGAGGTTGGTTAGTACTGCGGAAGCATATAAGAGAGTAGATAGGAGGTGGGTTCAGGCAATAGTGGATTTAGTATTTTTGGTTACGAATTTATTGTTCCTATACAGGAGGCTGAGTTTCTTGTGGACCTTTTTAATGGTTTGGGCAATATGTATATAAAATTTCAAATTGATGTCTATTTCAACATCTAACAGTTTTGTGTGGGTTGAGGGGGTAATGACGGTTTTGTTTTTGGATAAGATCCTGAAAGGTAGGGAGGGAGTTTTGACTTTGGAGGAGGGGGTTTTGCCTGGATGAAAGAGGAGAAGTTTTGTTTTGTTTGGATTAAGGATGGGGTGTGAGTTAGTGAGCCAATTTTCAGCCAGTAGGAAACATTCCTGGGCACATTTGTGGAGAATTTGAAGAGAGGAGGCCAAGCATATAAGAGCTGAATCGTCTTATTAACTTTTTAAATTACTTTAGAGTAACATTTTATATTAGGTGCCTAGTATCCCCCCCCCCCCCACACCAGTATTGCAGGATTTGCCCATTAGCACACACACACACACAACTGTCCTAGCTATCCCCTTATTAACCTCCCTACTGTGACCACCCAGGCAGGTGACAATAAAGTTTCTTTGAATCTTGAATCTTTGAACAACACATGCTATGCAAATATGTATATTTGTTTTTATCAAACTGCTTAGGATTGATACAAAAATAGCATAGTTATATTAATACCAGTTTTACATAGTAATGAACTATTTGATTACAAATGCTTATTATATATTTTTGTGCATTTGTAAATTGAATTTCTTTTTTTAAATGTTTTACTCCCTTTGTGTCTCCTCACAGTTGAAGCTGTTAAACTGTTTGATTATTTTCCCTTCTGTCTCAGTTTTAAACTTCTTTTGATTTTTTTTTGCTTATTTGTCACTATGACAACTGTCTTATCTGCAGTCACTTTCATCCTATTTGCCTTCCGTTTTGCATTCCATTCTCCTACCCTTTGCTGAAGTCCATGCTCAGAGTCTGCATGTAATGCCACATTGTCCGCATACAGTAGTACGCGATACAAGGGGCCTGCTTGCAGATGTAGCTTTACAAAGTATAACAGCAGTCAGAAATGGCACATCTACTGAAGAATGATTAATGTTATCAGATAGAAATGGAAACTACAACGCAGTAAGAAATATTCACTAACGCATGATAGCACTTTGCAACTACAAAGTGTAAATCACAGCACAGCATTCTTTAATAAGATGAGGATACACTTAATAATTGCAAAGGATGATGAAACTATGCAAGATTATCCAGGTGGGCTTGCTTGAAGTGAAAAGTTTCAGAAAAGGCACTCTAAGTGTATTTTTTTACAAGCCTGTCTCTTTTATGTGGAATTAGGAAGACTAGATTTCTCAAGTTCCACTCCAGCTATGAAAAGTACTAACATCAGCTGAAACTGTAAAAAGAAAAATAATCTGCATACACTGACCTCTATTGCAGGGTGATTTGTCATACCTTTTTAAATATCCCACATTCAAACAATATATAAATCTTTGAGGGAAAAGCTAAGAATGTGGGCAAGAAAGAACTGTTTCACAAGAGCTGTTTCACAAGAGGTCACTCATTGCATGATTCCACAGAAAGATGTGTAATTTTAAAAAACAGGCTTTTGTTCTGTTTTGCATCCAGGCAGTATATTTGGAGAAATTATCTTTGGTTTTTCATGTCCAGCCTTTACCACTTCCGGCAAGAACACTCCACGCTTCCTAAGTGGTAGAGAAAATTACACCATTCAGAATATAACAATGCAAATGTGGTTGTAACAGCAAAAACGTGGTTAAGCCTTAACGTTACTCATCACCTAAAAATAAATGAAGGGAAATGATACAGCATAAATGATGAATTACCTTTGAAGATGATGCATAACTGAATTTACCCACTCAGGAAAATATTCAGCAGGACCATATAGATCACTGAGTTAGCACTTGCAACCAGGCATGTTTTTAAGATGAGAAACTAAGGTAAATGTAATGTTTGAGGACAGGCTATGATCCAGTGCTTGTTAGTTTATTCTTTTTTAAATAAAATTGTATTCTGGAAAAAAAATGAACATATATCCAGGAGAAAGCTATTCCGAGTCTATGACAGATGTTGACATTTCAAGTACAACTAGCACTCTTTTCTCTGCGCTATATATATATATATATATACATATATATATATATATATATATATATATATATATATATATATATATATATATATATCTTAATTAGTACTTACCTACCTGCAGTCACGTGACAATAGCATTCACCAGGAAGTCCTTGTAACTCTCTTAAAGACATAGAAGCCTAATCATTCCTCTTATAACAACATGTACTGGACATGCTCTTATAAACAGTGGTGATTCAATAAAGTCTGCACTTTGTACACTGTTCTGAGTGAACAGACAGCACAGAAATAACTCACACCTTCTTCCTCCTAATTTTAGTTTTCCTACTGATATTCTTGCAGCTTTAAATATTGACAGGGATTCATACAGGTTACCACAAAGTGTAGACTACATGTACACTTTATGCAATCTTTGTGAGTATCTAGAAAGCACAAGAAATGTGATAAGAATTTTATTGAATACATATCGTGTATGCTTAGTGTACACCTAGTGTAGGCTTTATTTAATCTGGCCCATTATGTTTTGCTTGAGTAGCATGTAGTATGAGATACTAAAACATTAGTATACAAATTATGGACAAATGCATTAGCGTTTTAAGAATAATTATATCTCTTGTAGCGCTTAGATTTGATTACACCAGTTCTGCCAGTGGCGTGCTGTCAGGAACTCAGACTACCCTGCTGGCACACCGGACTCACCTAAAAGTCCAGCATAAATAGCTGAGTGATAGTGGTCAGAATGATTGGCTGGGATTCAGTGCTAATGGTCAGAAATGTGACACTATAACACTGGTCTCCGATTATGGTTATGGACTGGCACTCAGCAAGCCACGAGACTCTGCTGTCTCCACCAGGATGCCTGAGAGGCCATGTCTGTGCTTGTCTCCACTGCAAATGGTGAGTCACAGCAAAGACGCGTACTAGTCATAAGCTGGTACCTTGTACTTTTACCACCCAGTGATGAAGACCCCATTCCTGCCATATGTAGCACCAGTCTGAGACCAACCTGGTAAACACAAGTAAGCAGTGATTAGAACTGATATGACAGGTGATAGAAACTGGATGTGTTAGCCAGAGAAACATAGTGGTAGAAACCAGGGG
The DNA here is from genome assembly GCF_019279795.1 of Protopterus annectens. NCBI lineage: Eukaryota > Metazoa > Chordata > Ceratodontiformes > Protopteridae > Protopterus > Protopterus annectens. The sequence continues at coordinate 726,122,170 of NC_056751.1, forward strand.
GTTGAGTTGAGAATAAAAAATACTGGCCTCACAAAAATAATTTTTTTTATTTGTGTTTGTTGACTGGGAGGTGTAACTGAACCAGAGACACTTTTACAGCAGTAACCCAAAAATAAAGAAACAGATTTATATACAACATGGCAACAGTCATCTACAGATGTTACAGAAGGTTAAACAAATGTAATGAGAACACTACTGCATGCAGTGAAATGTAATGATAACACCACTGCATGCAGTGAAATGTAATAACACCACTGCATCCAGTGAAACATAATGATAACACCACTGCATGTAGTGTATCATAGTCTAGCCATGTCAACCTCAACTTTGACGTTCATATTAATGCCACCATCAAAATTGTAAACAGAAAACTTGGATCCTTATATAGGATAAAACCTTTTATTACACCAGAAGCCAGAACTACTATTGCCCAGACCCATCTGATCTCCACTCTCTTCTATGCCTCCCCAGTTTATACTAATATTTCCAAAAGCAACCTAAACAAACTGCCTACTTCTTATAACAATATTGCCAGGTTTGCTACTGGGTCCTCATTTAGAACACATCACTGTCTAAACCTAAAATGTCTAGGATGGCTTGAACTAAATAACCAGCTAAAATTTCAACAACTCTCCATTACTCATAAAATACTATACCAGCCTAGTAATGCTCCTATTCTCAGTAGCCTCATCTCCCCCTACACAAACCTTTCTAACCTTCACTCAGCAAATAAACTACTGGTTACCTCCCTGAAATCCCACAACAAGGTAGGTGATTCTCTTTTCTCTAATTCTGTGGGGAAGATTTGGAACAAACTTCCCACTAATCTTACATTTCTTTCATCCTTACCTCTCTTTAAAAATCAACTAAAAATTCACTTAAAAACACAATGGCTTTGTCCTTGTACTAACCCCCCTCCCCACCATAACCTTTTCTATATATCTCCTCCTTAACCCACTTTGAAGTATTTAGCAATTTCCTCACTCTTCCACGTCCTAGTATCTTATTCCCATCATGCTATCACTGAGCATGCTCCTTACTACATATTCCTTCCTCAGTGAACTCTTATCTTCCCACCTCGTACATAAACCAATCTATTTCTTTCACTATAACTATAATTACTTCCTCATGTACTTATCCTCCATAATTTCTCCTACTTCCCTGTCCTCCATAATTTCTACTTCCCTGTTATACACCTTTTATAACCTTTTTATATCATTTCAAAGGCACATTCATACCCATTATACTAATATTGAATGATCTATCTCTTTCCCTTGGTCATAATACTGTATTTTACCTTATTAAACCCAGTACTCAAAATCTGTATATTTTTAGTTCTGTATAACTTAAGTTGATGAATAAATTCTTATTTACTTTACATATTGCATGTATCTTTTTTTTGTATTGTCTTGATTTTATCTAGTTTAAAAGTGAAGCTTTTCTCCATGGGCCTCTACTGAAAATGGACATGTATCCAGTTAGACTAGCCCAGTCAACAAATGTAAAATAAAAAATAAATAAACAAAATTGTAGAGCTTTACAGAAAGTGCACTGTATTTAAATGAATGAATAAGATTCATTCATGTCATTCATTCAGGTCAGCACCTGTTAATCAGTCTATGGTTCTCTTCCTGAAAAGAGTAAACTGTTCTGTATGAGTGGGGGAAGAACAGCTCCTTAAACTAGGGCTTTTTAAATATTTTGAGATGTAGTTCAGGAGCGATTGTAGGGGCAATCAGGAGACGGATCAGCAGATGAGTGCAGTGGCAGAAGTAGCAGAGAGTGTGAAAAAGCAAGAGCTCAGTCAAAGGATAAAGCTTTGCCATTTTTAAAAGATTGACCCCTCCACTCCCCATCTCAGCCACACACATTTAGTAATGGCAGAAGGGATGGAGAAGGACATGGATGTATGTGGTGGAAATGAAGTGCCTTTCGAAGGTTAACACAGCGAGAAGTTACACAGTTCAGACATATCCTACGGCATTACTCCTACTGATAAAAACATGGATGACATGGTTTGGGCTCCTAGTGAATACGTTATCTGGGCACTTCCAGTGGGCCATATGCCAGGCACGGACAAGTGGTAGGATGCCCAAAGTCAGATCTAGGATTCACTATCAGGATTAGATCTATCAATCTGCTTGGGAAAACCTGGGGAACCTGCAGAATTAGCGGAAGATGCTGGGGATAGGGAAGTCTGGTCTGACATTCATGTTGTATTTCTGATGGATGCAAATGCTATCCTCAGAACTTTGTGAATAGGGGAATAGATAACATCTGAGGTTGGGGTACCTTACAATATTCCCATAATCGCAGAGTTAGTGCAAATCTCTGTTAATATCTAGGAGTAACGAGGGTATAAATGGCAGATTGTACAGCACACAGAAAGTTATAAGGGAGTAAAACTGCTCCTACAAAATGTTTTATGGTGTTACACACAGTTTTAACATTTTTTAACCAATTAGAGTTTATATTGTGAAGTTTTATGGCATGAATTTATGAGTCTTGTACTGATGGGAAACCCTGCTCTGTTCTGTACTGCTCAGTTCACCACCATAACAAACTTCATCACAACAAGCAATTTAGAAACTGTACTGAATGATGGAAATATTTAATTTTGTATCTATAGTCGCTTTATGTCTTAAGATAGTCGTACTTTATAATATTGTGCCTGCACAGATGTTCAGCATACAAGTAATCAGAGATCAGGAACTGGTAACAAAAGTTGCATTAACAATTTACAGTACACTTTAGCACAGCCGCTACAGAATTTAGGTTTATAGTACAGAAAAAGGTCTTTTAGCTTTTCCCGGTTAGGGGTCACCACAGCGGATCACCGGTCCACTAATAATTGGCAGTGGATTTTTATGGTGTCAAATTGCCAGTCCAGTGCCCAACCTTCAAAGAAGGAACACCCACACACCTACCTGCATGTCTTTAACATTTATTCAACCACAGGGAAGACATGCAAACTCTGCACAGAATGTACTCCCACTGAGAATCAAACTGGAGAACCTCTTGCTGTGAGGCAACAACACTAACCACCACACCACCACGTTTATACAGACACAGTGTTATATCATTTAGCACATAAAACCACACTAATGCCTCAACTAGACTTCATAACTTTGATTGCAATCTAGCCAAGGTGTTAGTGTGGTTTTATATGGTTAATAATAACATTTATTTTATGGTCTGGGCAACCAATGTGTGCTTCATTTGGACATATCAGTAAAATAGATGCCCTTTGGGTGATTTGCTTTGAAAAATATGTGCTATATCACATGTACTGTAGGTACTGTTAATGAAACAAGGACCTTAATCTAAATGAATGTAATCAGGCATCTCAAAAGTGGCACTAATGAGAATGTAAAGGCAGATCAGTGTACTTCACTATATTTGAGATCGCACACTAAATCCATTCACCTTGGCAGTTCTTACAATGGAAGTCTGCGTGGGCAGGCACCAGACATTCCTATTTGCAGGCCTGATATAGGATGTCCCTATTCTGGCTTAATTTATCACTTCACACAATTACTTAAATTCCCTCTTATTACATACAATTTTTGAAGCTTCTACAACACATAAACTACCAGAAATGACCAATATACTAGTGGCAGCAATAATTTAAAGAAAGAGAACATTTTCTGTTGCAAAAATAAATGCCGTTGTGTGGTAGTATTTTGCGATACAGTTCATGCTTGTATTTTACATCATTTTTTTCATTCTGTATTTTTTAATCATGTGTTTCTAAGTAGCATCCCACATTCCAAATGGACCCTGGATGAGTTATGTGCTGTTTGATATTCAGTTTTATGCTGATTGGATGTCCAGATATTTAGCTGGACGGCCCGATTTTTAAGGACCTTTGCTCCTATTTTCAACATCTGCAGCTTGAGAGGTGAGGAAGACATAGAAGGGTATGTATTTTTTCAACAATATACACCTACTATGTGCAGGCTACAGCAAATTTAAACAAGCAGTAGACATTTTTTTTGTTGCACAAGTCTGTAATCATACCTCTCAACCTCTTAGAGCAAGAAGTCTGGACAAAGCCATAAATAAAAGGATGACAAATGCCCAAAAATAGGGACAATTTTTAGATATTGCTCTTACAAACTTAGAAAGTTGATAGAATAACAGGTTTTGCATTAGCATGAATTTTCTAAAGGGTATGAAGTCTGAAACTCAAATGTCTGTCATTATTTTCTAACTTCAATCTTTAATGATTTGCCACTAATTTGCCAGAAAACCACAATTTTGTGAAAAAAAAGACCAAAATATGAGGCAAAAATCTGGATGTGAAAATCTGTAGATTTGAGAGATATGCCCATAGCATATAAAAGCACTTTTTCTCAAGGCCTACATAAATATTGCACTTTTTAGAAATTTTACTTTTAATCAACAATCCAGTTCACAGAGTATAGAACTTCTAAAGATTGATGCAATTCAAGTTTAGGCACAAATCAAGAACCTTACTTTCTGGATTTCCTGGTGCGTTCTTACCCAATGACTGACACACACACACACACACACACACACACACACACACACACACACACACACACAATATATATATATATATATATGTAGTTATGTGTGAAATGGGTTAGTACTTATTTAAGAGAGCTAAAGCTAAAGGAATAGTGAGTAATGTGATCATTGAGCGAATGCCAGACTTCAGTAATTTTTTTTTTTGGTACAGCATCTCGTATGTTACACCTCTCATTTGCTCTTGTTGACAGTGTATATTCCTAAAACCAATATACAAGTATGACACGTTGTTAGAATAAAACTTGTCATGATACCAGAAGTTGCAGTTTGAACCTGCTCTGTACTTCCTTCCCATTCGGTGCTACATTATGTGCTTTCTCCAGAGACATCTTCTCTACCAGAGCCATGAGAAATACCAGACCAACAGGAAAGTTGAAGAATTGTGTTGTCTGCAGTTAGTCTTTTGTTTTCATATTTTCTTCAAAACAGCTTAACTCTCATATATTAAGCTTTTGACCTCAATCTCATAACATTTAATTTGTTCTCATGCTCTACTGAACCAAGAACCATCCTTTAGGAGATATGTAAAACTAAGTTTCCATCTGCCTTAGTTGGCGGCAGTCCAGGCGGATATGAAATAACCCCTGCCATTTATCAAAAAAGGACTAAGAGCAATGTTCCTGGTGCTTTGACCAAATTTCTCTTAGTATGAACACCATTTTAGGTCTTCACTGAAAATAGGCCACAAGCTTGCTGAAACTAACCTAGTCAACAAAACGTAAAACGAATACATAAATAAATGGGTTTTATCTGCATTTCCTCAGCCATTAACTTCAGACAACTATATTACCAAGTACCAACACCAACACCTCAGGGGAATCACTCTGAAAAATACAAGCTGTGGATTAAGCATTTTTATTGGTTTCTCGCTTGGAATTGTCTTGTAGAAAAAATGAGAAAATATAGTATGCAGTGTTCCTGCATGTCCCAGGCAAGGACATCATCAAGTTATTTAATATTTTAAATTTTAGAGAGATGGAAAGAGAGAGGATTGCTGTCTCAGAAATACATTTTAAGTATGTTGTGAACCATAAAAGAATACACCATAAATAAGACAATTAGGAATCTGGAGATTCAAGAGTCAATAGATGGTTTTCTAATTAATCTTAAAAAGCACAGCACTGTGAGTTTGGCAACCTAGCTTATGCTTTGACCAGAGACAGAAGTGTGTGAGACATCAGAAGCAATACATTAAGGAAAACAGATATCTGATACTGAAAAAGCTATTCACCAGCAAATGTTTGATACTGAAAAACAGATCTAGTACTAAAAGAGCAAAGTGAAAGACCTGTATAAATGAAGATAAAATGTGTGTAGAACTGCACCAAATCCAGTTCATTTCCATTCAGTTAATGCAGTGCATGCTTCACACCATATTAATGAATACAGCAACCGCCAGAAGAATGGTGTACATTCAATGCAGGATTCCGCTAATAGAAAAAAGAAAAAAACTTTGGTCCAAAAAGCTGGGGATTAAAGGTATGTTAGTTGCATTTAAGTTGAACAGTGATACAGACTGGAACATAAAAATCCACAAAGGTGAGACCAAAACCACCAAAACACTGTTCAATGCAAAAACATATTTTATGTATTTTATATGTATTTGCATTGAACAGTGTTTTGGTGGTGTTATTTTTAAATAGCAATGACTAATTAAACAGGATCACATGGTTTTAGAGCATTTAAGTAAGAGGTAAGAGTGTCAGTTAGTTCTGAAGACATTTCTGTTAATTGTATTGGAACGAAAGCATTCAACTTTGTATTACAGTCTTTCATTTATTCCTCATTGGTCTCACCTTTATGGATTTTTAGTTTGTTTTGTGGATTTCTTCTTTCACAGATTGAAACATGCTGCTAGATTTTACTTTCACTAAATTTAAATACTAAAGCGTGAAAGTCAATATACATGTTTTGTCTTATTTGGAGCATAACCTCAACCCCTCAGGTCATGTCTAGCTAAACTGTAATGCTAACAATAACAACCATTGTTCTAGCCAGTGGCCTTAAAATCTCTAGAGCCACCAAATATTATGTGCAGAAATATATATGGGACAATAAAAGTAATATATTTTGTTCATATGCAAAATGACTTATCTGAAGTAATGTGTAACAAAGCCAGAGCTAAAAGTCCAACAGTTAGTCTGATAATGCTGAAGACACACTGATAACATATGCTCCCTTACCTGCTTTGCAAATTCAAACAGAAGAGTTGCAGAGGTACTCAACATAAGTATTTGGACAGTACTGGGAATAGCTCAGTAAAATAATAGTGCACAGATTCAAATTCACAGTGCAAAACACCATAATTCCAATGATAGTGAAGCTGAATTGTCAAGAAAATTAAAAAAAAAAAACAGAGAGAAGTGTCTGTGTTAAGTACTTGTCTGCAAATTGAACAACTTAAGTCACAGAGCACAGAATATAGGTTTGCAGGACACATATGACATTCAGAAGAAATGTACCTCTCTGTATGCAGGCCTAGGCTGTCTACAGGGTGATTTTTATCACATAAAGATTTCTTCTGAGATGGTATCTGTGTTTTAATCTAGAAGAAGGGAACCATTTGTCCTCAGAGCTAGAAGTGAGCAGTAGCTGAAGGGAATGAAACTGCTTGTAATTTATAGTTAAACATAGTGAGCCAAATGAATGGGTTGGATAAATTGTTAACATTCATGAAGTAAGACAAATTTAGGCTATGTATAGATCTTCCAAACCTGAATAAGTTCATGAAAATGGCAGATTAGTCACTTTAGACATTTGAAGGGTTCATATCAACTATGCCTCATGGTAAGCTCTTTTCTGTCCTGATGCAAACATCAGGATTTGCAGATTAAGATGAATAAACCTAGTCTGAAACTATGGCTAGGATTCAGAAACAGTTTTCATCATCATCATCCCTTTTTCCCATTTTCTACATGGGGTTGGGATGTCGTGTTAGCTGTCACCATCTCTCTTGATTCAGTGCCACACTCCTGCCTTCTTCAACACTCTTGCCTGCCTGTTACAGATCTTCTCTCACACAATCCATCCGCATCTTCTCTGGATGCCCACATTTCTTCCTACTTTCTTCCTGTCTGTCCCAAATCTTCTTCATTAGATTGTTTTCCACTTTTCTGCATGTGCCCAAACTACCTAAATATGTTTTCTTTGATTTTTCATGTAATTGGAGCAACTTTGGCTTCTGCTCTTATGTCCTAATTTCTTCTGTCCCACATTGTGCATTCTACCACCATGGTGGTGGGAGCTACAGATGTGTGTGCTTGTGTGTGTGTGTGTGTGTGTGTGTGTGTGTGTGTGTGTGTGTGTGTGTGTGTGTGTGTGTGTGTGTGACATGGATGGGAGACTGAAGCGAGCTGGGTATGGTGGCCACTGAGGGGTGATATCTCCAGTGTCATGTCATTGTATGGTGGTGGGAGCTACAGATGTGTGTGTGTGTGTGTGTGTGTGTGTGTGTGTGTGTGTGTGTGTGTGTGTGTGTGTGTGTGTGTGTGTGTGTGTGTGTGTGTGTGGCATGGATGGGAGACTGAAGCGAGCTGGGTATGGTGGCCACTGAGGGGTGATATCTCCAGTGTCATGTCATTGTATGGTGGTGGGAGCTACAGATGTGTGTGTGTGTGTGTGTGTGTGTGTGTGTGTGTGTGTGTGTGTGTGTGTGTGTGTGTGTGTGTGTGTGTGTGTGTGTCTCTGCTGGTTCACTGGCCCAGAAGATGATGCAGTGTTGTATTGGGGTCTGGTGGAAAGATCTAGGGCATCTACACGAGACATGTGCCCTGGCCAGGCATGATCTCATCCTCAGAAGCATTGTCTTCAGGAAGGTCACAAGTACGATACACAGCACATACAGAGAAGGGTGTGCTCTGTGAGTAAGAAATGCAGCTTGTGCTATGGTTGGTCTCTGCATAAACACCTCATCTGTGTGCACATCTGCATAACCGAATCCCTATTCCTATTTAAGACTAACCTTGACTAATGGGTGGGAAATCAAAAATTCATCCCAGGTCTGGACCCCTTGTCTCTGATAGACACTGTCTACTGGAGTACTTTCATGTACAACCTGGCATAGAAACCATGCAAATGGTTGCTGCCGTGAGTCCTAAGTCTTTCATATTGTGGTGACTGTTAATGACAGAGCCTGAGTAAGATACTTTACTGCTTTCTGAAGTGAGAGGAGCCAATCCAAGAGAAGAAATATCCTGCACAATAAAATGTCCAGCATGCATCCAGTGAATTAAAGACTCTCTGTGGGATTCAATAAAGCTTACACAGAGTGCAAGAATAGTGTAGACACTCCTGCATGGAATATGGCCTCCGAGCGATCCAGTAAACAAGCCTGGAGACGTACATGAGCCTGGCAGCACTATTCCTGCATGGATACCACTGAATAATGCTAATTACCTCATTTGCTGGTGAAAAACTATGCAAATGAGATGAATTACTGATTCAGTAAGCAGGCAGGCATCCATGTGGGAAAAGTGTGAGGTGCAGAAATGTACTTGTCTACTAGCCGAATACATTTTTGCAAAAATCAAAATGGAGGCATGACAGCTCAAAGTAAAGCATGCATTATACCCCTTAGGCATGCCAATGGCCAAATATATGGCCATGGGCATGGAAAATTGTTGCAAAATTATAAAAATCAAAGTTTATTTTTTTGGCCGATCTCGGCCGTTTAAACATAGAGCAGTGATGCGCAAACGGGATCGTGCCAAAAATAAAAAAAAATGTGAAAAGGCAATTTTAAGTGAAATCTGCATGTTGCTATTACAGTCTGTGGTATGCAGAATCAAAACAATAACAGGTAACACTAGTTACTAAGGAGGAAGGCTGCGGTGTACTGGTGTAACCAGGGATTAAGGCAGTGGGGTATGCAAATGAGCAAATTTTACTGAATTACTAAGGGGGAGACCATTCTCTGGCTGCACCTAACCATGTAGGGGCTATAAAGCAGTGGTTTAAGCAGGAGAAGCAGCTGACATGAAAAGGGGGGGTGTCATGCTTGGTATAAGCACATTGGAGCTCCATGGTGTACATTTGAGCTTAGCTAAGCACAGCTAAGCAAGGGGGTGTATCTGAGGCTGTATAGACTTATTCCACAAAATGAGGAGCCTGTTTGTGTCCAGGGGAGGGCCATTTCACATTGTTTACCTTAGCTAAATGGGTTTGCATAACATGTACTGGGTCTAAAACAAAACCAAAAAAAAAACTGGAAATAGTAGGACTGTTTACATTTGGGCACCGGGTTTGCGTGACGTGCCTCGGAGCTTAAAAGGGGTGGAAATGGGAAGGGAAAAAAGGCAAATGGCAGAATAAAAGCAATCAAGTACAAATAAAATAGCAAGCAGGTGGAATGTATCATAGCCAGCCAATCATACAGGCAGCATCTGTAGCACAACAATATAAACTGTACAAACACCTTTCAGTCTGGTTTTCCCACAAACTCTGAACCATTGGTGTACACACTTGGGGGATTTTTAACTGACAAAATTTTAGGGGTTAATGTCACTTTGATACATCAATATGTGCTAAAGGCTGGGGGCAGTGAGGAGGATAATGCTGACAACCACCCCAGTCTGAGGAGGAGGAGAAGAGTGTTCAGACCCAGGGTAACCTACCAGGGGCTACATGATCTGGAGATAGTAGAGTGCTATAGGGTGGACAGAGACATACTTCAGAAAATCATTGAGCTCTGCCAGTCTCAACTCAGACCCAGAGCCAACTGAGGGGAACCCATCCCATTGGTACCAAGGTATGTGTAGCCTTAAGAATATTAGCTACAGGTACTTTCCAAAGACCTACTGGGAATATGATGGGGGTTTCACAGGCATCTGCATCCAGGGTACTCCACCAGTTCCTGGATGCCATGCTACTACAAGTAAGTGTGCACATTTATTTCCCCAACAACTGTGAGGAGAAGACCAGCAATAAGCATCTCTTCCACCGTGTAGCAGAATACCCGGAGGTACTGGGTGTGATAGACTGCATGCACATCCACATCAAAGCACCACCCGGTGAACAGGGTAGGGTCTACATAAACCACAAGGGCTTCCCCTCCATCAACTGCCAGGTCATGTGCAATGCCCAGGGCATTATCATGAATGTGTGTGCTGGCAGCCCTGGAAGCTATCACGACTCCCGCATCTGGTATTCATCACAGCTGTACCAGTAATTTGCCAGTGGGGATATTCTATATGGCCATCTGGTAGGGGATGCTGGCTATGCACTGGAGCCATGGATGATGACACCCATCAGAAATGTACACACACCCAATCAAGAATGCCATAATGAGGCACATGCACAAACCAGGATCATTATAGAGCATGTGTCTGGGATGCTGAAGTCACAGTTCCGTTGCCTTGACATATCTGGTGGAGCCTTGTAGTACTCTTCAGCCACATGTGCACACATGTTCACAGTATGTGCTTTGCTACACAATATGATTCTGCAGAAACAGCTGCAGCATGAACAGCATGAGGCAGGGCCACACAGCCCCCCACCATTGCCAACGTCATCACAGGCACAGAGAGGAAGCCCCTGAGCCTGCTCCTGTAGGCAGATGGACACATGCCCAGGCCTTGGCAAAGACACTGTAGGGACTCAGGGACTGATACCTCCCTCCAACATGCACACACAGTAAAATGGATGCCACACACATCACACTGCCTGTAGCTTACCCTGTATAAGCAGTGTACTGCATGCATCTGACAAAGTCAGCACTCACCCACCGTCCCCACAACTGCCACAGGCACAAGGTAAATCAGTTTTCTAAACAATAAATGAATGGAGTAGTATGTTCTGGTAGCATATATATGGTATTGTTGCATGCAAGGGAATGGGGTGGCTATGTGGGACACCAGGAAATGTCTGCCCAATCCTGGCTTCCCCACACTATGCAGTATTATCCAAGGTAACAAATCCCACTGCAGTATATGCGGGGGGGGCAACTAAGGGGGGGTCATAGGTCACATCCATGGATGTCAATGTGAGGATCCCATACTCACCCCTCAGACTCACCCAGCAAGTCAGCTGTAGAAAACCATAAAGGAATGTCTGGCAAAGGCCCTCAAATGGTGTCAATGATGGAATACCCCCCTACAGACTTACACAGTGATACCACAGCAGGCCTTGCAGGTGCAGTAAGGCTCTGAAGGTCAAGAAGTCTGAAACTCAATTGTATACCATTACACTCTAACCTGTGATCTCTAGTGATATGCCTTTATTCTCCATGACAGGGCACAATACTATACTAAATGGAACCAAAACATAAAGTCAATATCAGCACAGTATGTGCAAATGTGTACCATTGACAGGTGTGCCCCCCACACCCATATTCCCATAGAAATGCAGTAACATGTAAGTATGTAGGGTAATAACAGCAGAGCACACATTGCCAGGGCTGTACCAATCAACATGATAACTTGTTGCATGTCCACAATATGCAGGGGTCAATGAGCTATGGATATGCATGAGAAATACTGTCAGGATGTGGCCAGCACTTACTCCTGGCTGTTGTGTCTTAGTGGCCTAGGTACAGTACTGTGGTAGACAGGTCCATGTTCCAAGAATCACAGTGCAAACTATTTGTATGTCAGCTACTGCTATGTTGGGAATTGTACACACTGTCCAGATGTCAATATCCATTACTGCCAGTAAGCTGGACAGGTCATGGACAGGAGGCCACACATATGAACAGTACACAAGTGGGAGTAACCTACACAGTGCCTACCATATCTCCTAACTGTACAGACCTTTTGCAGAATGCACAGAGGTTTGCATCATATGTGTGGTGTCTTTATCATGAAATAGTATTTGTGTGGCAAATCATTGACAAACCACGAATATCTAAAGTCAGAAAATAATGATGGAGTGTACTGTCTCAGACTTCATACCCTATAGAAAATGCATGCTAAGGCTAAATCTGTTATTGTATCACCCTTGTAGGTTTTTAAGGCCAATAGTTAAAATGTTCCCTATATTTAGGCCTGTGTCACCTAATTACTAATGGCTTTGTCCAGATATCTGACTCTCATATGTAGATAGGTATGGTGCCTAGTAGCACAGCAGGTACGTGAAGGTCAGTGGACTGGCAGGTCATAAAAGGTTTCCACCTTACTGTGTCAGCACTGACAACATGTTACTGGCCAACAGCCATACCTCTGGAATGGCAGGTTGTCACAGAAGGAGCACAAGTATGCCTTGTATATCTGTTCTGCTTGTCCTAACATTGCATTTACCTGCAAAGTATTTGCAAAACAAGAAAAGGTCATAGCAAAACATCAATGGCAGACACTGGAGAAGCAGATGTCACACCCATAATAGAAAGCAAGCAAGTAACAAACTGGTCCCCCAACTGTCTATGTATGGCTGAACAGTATCAACACCCTGTCCCCATGTGTGGGCCTATGTATGACTGTCATATGTGGGCCTGTCCAGATGTTAGAGTCACTAACAGTTTGACAGCTAGACCAACACGTAGCCACATAATAACATAGTAACACAAACTGTCTGAGGACCCAAGCTGATGTAGTGGTGCAATGATGGACTACCTGCCAAAAAGGTATGCTCAGAGGTGTGTAGTCCACAAACTTGTGTGTGATGTTACGGCATTTAACATGCTCACACAAGAATTACAAATACATAACAGCAGCCATTGTGGGCAAAGCCTGTGGCCAAACTACAGAAGGATAAGAGACACACACAAGGGGGAGGGGAACCACTGGCCAGACAAATGGATAATGTGCACACCAAAGCATATTTTGCAGTAACATAGGTGCCCTGCAGTGTATGGAGTCAGTATCACCTGCAAATACACAACACACACCCACATAAATGGAGGTCCACAACAAATCAAACCCCAAGTAAGGGACACCTCAGAGGCAAAATCACATGAGAACTTCCCAAGCCTACACACCACAGACCATGCATACTCCACACACCAGGATCTAGTAAACACTAAGGCCTTACCATACACACAACATATTACCATCGAAGACTTCACTGTGAGACACACAGATGTGCCACACACCAGGCAGGATAATGAGAAAGTCATGATTACTTGTTTGGCAGGTGCCATAATCTACCATATCACACATGCATGTAAGTCACCCCACAACAGGTACAGGTATCGCACTAGCCTGGTCCATGGTGGTGTGAATGATGTCAGAAGTACCTCATGGACTATAGAAAGACAGACATGCTGCAGCATTCTGAATATGTGCCCCATGCAGGTATGTTCTTAGCCGTAAGCACCCAGAGTGATGGATCAATACAAACAGAAAGTGATTGTCAGTAACACCTGACTCATCACTGTCACCCCAGGAGGATCTACCGCCTGGCAGCCTGGGAACATATGAGTGACAGAACATACTGCCTTGCTACAGATGGCCTGCAGCAGTCTCACATGGCCTACAGGCCACTGGCAAAGGACCATGTCTTACCCATAGTGCCATTGTAGAGAATGTTATGGGGTCCATACTAACAACATAACACAGTCAACAAAATGTAAATGAAATGTCATGTCACTAAATGCTAATAGTATAGCTCTCAACCTCATAGAGCAAGAAATCTGGACAAAGCCATACATAATGGTGGGATAAAGGCCCAACTGTAAAGACACTTTTGAGATAATGCTCTCATAATGTTAGAAAGGTGATAGAATAACAGAGGGGGTGGTGTGTAGTAGCATGGATGTCATGTAGGGAGTGTGTAGTAGCATGGATGTCATGAAGGGTGTGAAGTCTGAAACTCTAATATTCAGTCATTATTCCCTGACTGCAACCCTGAGTGATTTGCAACAAACTTGCTAGAAAACCACAATGTGAAGGGAAACTGACCAGATATGTGAGGCATGAAACTGAATAATCTGTGAGAATCTGTACAGTTGAGAGGTATGGCCACACCAGGATATGACCTTTCAGATAAGAAGAATACCACACAACCAGGAGATCACCAGCCAGTATATCGCCAAGGTGCTGGACCTTTTACACAGCTTCATCAGTCAGTCAGCCACACCTCCCAACTGGCTGGATTGTGCAAGAAGGTCTTGTCTTTGCCCCATAATATTGGTCTGTGCATCACCCATCTTGTATTTCTCTGGTAAATAACTGTGATGATCTGATGATATATGTCAGTAGGTAATGACATAATACATCACAGTGTCAAACATTACATAAGTCAAAAAATGTCTGATAAAACAAACCCTTTAACTCAAGCAACTCATACATTAATAAGAGCTATAGTTACAGTATCCCCCTATGTTTGGGCCATTGTTTCCCCATACTGGCAGCCTATCTCCAGATATCATGCACAAACAGGTTACAAGGTGTGGCTGTAGTACACAACACCCTGGACTGGAGTTACAACTATTCCTGGAATGGATTCCCACACTTACTATAGAAGGTCATACTGGGCATGCTCCTGCATTTAGAGGAAATAAAGACCATGTCTGAAACCACAACAGACTATATATATATATATATATATATATATATATATATATATATATATATATATATATATATATATTGTGCAGATGCATTTGCATACACCCAGCTATGTACACCTAACTGTCTCCACACACACCCATCAGACAGGATTACTCACAGCCAGCTGATGGCCCATATGTGGTATATCTGCATCTGTTGCATGTGATACACACACACACACACACACACACACACATATAAATGGGCAACATATTACACTATCATAACAATATTAGCCCACGGGTAAACAAATTGCCGTAGTAATATAAACAGAACAAACAACTCAAAAACGTAACGGCAAAACGAAGCACAACAAGCATGTAAAAATAAGAACATTTATAGGTTCATAGGTTGGTACTAGGCTATCAGCCCTAGGGCCTATACAAGCCTAGCCATAACAATTCCCTGGCTATTTCTTCCCACACTATTTACTCACAATTCATCATCCCCCTTTTTTGTGTGTGTTAAAAAAGGGGGATGATGAATTGTGAGTAAATGTTCTTATTGGATGTTTTAATTCAAATTGTTATAAAAATGGGACATTGAGTGAATTTTTGATATTATGGTCTGAAGAAGCCACATCAATGTGGTGAAAGTGCTTGCTTGAATAAACTGTGATTTGGTTGATTTTTGCATGCTCGTTGTGCTTTGTTTATCTGTTACGTTTTTGAGTTGTTAACATATTACAATATGTCAAGCAGACACACACATAGCCATGGGGAAGAGAGAGAGACAGACAGTGATAGAGTGAGACACACACAGAGAGGGAGTCACACAAAGGGATACCCTGAATGGTAGAGAGTGATGTCCTGCTTTAGACAGTTGCATACCAGTTGTAACCACTGGCATGTTCCAGCATGAAAATGAGAATCATTGTCTGATGGTACTGAGATGGGGGTTGTAATATCACATCACCTACCTTCGTGTGTGTGTGTGTGTGTGTGTGTGTGTGTGTGTGTGTGTGTGTGTGTGTGTGTGTGTGTGTCTGTAGATTTAAGTATTATGATGCCTTACCCACCCAGTACACTTCCCATTGCCCTACTTTACAAGATCTGCTGATGTCATTCATCTCAGAAGTACCTATGGACTAGATGCAGTCCTGCAAGCTGTATAGCACATGTGGTAACTGTGTAACACTATAATACAAATAACTAGATAGGTAGAGGTTCTAATCACAGTCCTGGCATATGTAAGTGTGGGTGTGTAGGAATAAGTGTTTTAGTCCTTTCCCACCCAGTACACTTTCCATTGTCCTGCTTTAGCAGTCCTGCTGGCAGTCACCTTAGAAGTACCTTTGGGCAGCCCTCAGCCCTATAAATGCTGTAGCATGTGCAATAACTTTGTAACACTATAGTACAAATAACTAGTTGGGTAGGGGTTCTAATCTCCATCCTGGCAACTGTAAAACTGTGTGATAACTGTGTAACACTATTGTACAAAGTGTGTGATAACTGTGTAACACTATAGTACAGATAACTAGTTAGATAGGGGGTCTAATCTCAGTCCTGGCAATTGTAAAAGTGTGTGTGTGTGTGTGTGTGTGTGTGTGTGTGTGTGTGTGTGTGTGTGTGTGTGTGTGTGTGTGTGTGTGTGTGTGCGTTTGTAGGTTAAACATGTTGAGCCCAATCACACCCAGTACACTTCCCATTGCCTTACTTTAGCAGTCCTGCTGACATCAGTCACCTTAGAAGTACATTTGGGCAGCCCTCAGCCCTATAAGCTCTGTGGCATGTGTGATACCTGTGTAACACTATAGTACAAATACAATGAATATAAAAAGTTTACACACCCTTGTTAAAATGCCAGGTTCTTTTGATATAAAAAAATGAGACCAGAATAAATAATTTCAAAACTTTTTCCACCTTTAATGTGACCTATAACCTGTACAATTCAATTGAAAAATAAAGGTTCATAGGTTCATACTAGACTAACTGCTCTAGCGAGCCATTTTAAGCCTAGCCAATTATCCCTTGTGAGACTCAAACCCTGTACCTTGTGTTTGTAAGGCAAACACCTTAACCATTAGCCATAACCTTAACCATTAGGCCACCCTCCCAACAAATAAACACATCTTTTAGGGGGAAAACTATAAAAAATAAAAAATGTACAATAAGCTGGTTGCATAAGTGTGCACACCCTTAAACTAATACTTTGTTGAAACACCTTTTGATTGAATTACATCATTCAGTCTTCTTGGGTACACACCTGCCATCAATTAAAGACACTATGACTAACCCAATATAAAGTTCAGCTGTCCTAGCAGGATTTTCCTGGAATTAACTTAGTTACCTGCTACAGCAAAAGCCATGGTTCGCAGACAGCTTACAAAGCATCAAAGGGATCTCATTGTTGAAAAGTATCAGGCAGGAGAAGGGTGCAAACAAATATCCACAGTATTGGATATACCATGGAACACCGTGAAGACAGTCATCAAAAAGTGGGGAAAACATGACACAACAGTGATGTTGCAAAGAACTAGACGTCCCTCCAAAATTAATGAAAAGACAAGACAAAAACTGGTCAGGGAGACTGCCAAGAGGCATACAGCAACACTGAAGGAGCTGCAGGAATTTCTGCCAAGTACTGATTGTGTACTACATATGACAACAATCTCCCGTGTTCACCATATGTCTGGGCTATGGGTACGTTTGCAAGGCGGAAGCCTTTTCTTACACAGAAAAACATCCAGGCCTGGCTAAAATTTGCAAAACAGCACATAACATCTCCCAAGTGGGAAAATGTGTTATGATCTGATGATCTGATGAGACCAAGGTTGAACTTTTTGGCTGCAATTCCAAAAGGTACTTTTGGCACAAAACAATACTTCACATCACCAAAAGAACACCATCCCCATGGTGAAGCATGATGGTGGCAGTATCATGCTTTGGGGTTGCTTTCCTTCAGCTGGAACTGGGGCTTTAGTCAAGGTGGAGAGAATTATGAACAGTTTCAAATACCAGTCGCTTTTGGCCCAAAACCTTCAGGTGCCTGCTAGAAAGCTGAAGATAAAAGGAATTTCACCTTTCAACATGACAATGACCCTAAGTATACATCCAAATCAACAAAATAATGGCTTCAGCAGAAGAAAATTAAAGTTTCGGAATGGCCCAGCCAGAGCCCAGACCTAAATACAATAGAAAATCTGTAGGGTGACCTGAAGAGGGCTGTGCACAAGAGATGCCCTCGCAATCTGACAGATTTGGAGGGCTTTTGCAAGGAAAATAGGCAAATATTGCCAAGTCAAGTTGTGCCATGCTGATAGACTCCTACCCAAGAAAACTGAATGCTGTAATTAATTCAAAAGGTGCTTTAACAAATAATTAGTTTAAGGGTGTGCTCACTTATGCAACCAGATCATTGTACGTTTTTTATTTTTTATATTTTTCCCCTAACAGATTTGTTTGTTTTTCAATTGAATTGTACAGGTTTATATGTCACATTAAAGGTTGGAAACATTTTGAAATGGTTTATTGTGGTCTCAATTTTTATATCACAGAAACCTGGCATTTAACAGGGATGTGTAAACTTTTTATATCCACTGTAACTAGTTAGGAAGGGGTTTTAATCTCATTCCTGGCAAATGTAAAATTGTGTGTGTCTGTTAAAGATTTTGAGCCCATTCCCACCCAGTACACTTCCAATTTCCCTGCTTTCGCAGTCCTGCTGATGTCAGTCACCTTAGAAGTACCTTTGGGCAATCCTCAGCTATATAATCTCTGTGGCGCGTGTGATAATTGCATAACACTATAGTACAAATAACTAGTTAGGTAGGGGGTTCTAATCTCAGTCCTGGCAAATGTGTGTGTGAGTGTATTTGTGTTTGTAAGTGTGTATATCTATCGGTTAAAGAATTTTGTGGCCTTTCTCACCAAGTACATCTCCCATTGCCATACTATAATCTCTGTGGCACGTGTGATAATTGCATAACACTATAGTACAAATAACTAGTTAGGTAGGGGGTTCTAATCTCAGTCCTGGCAAATGTGTGTGTGAGTGTATTTGTGTTTGTAAGTGTGTATATCTATCGGTTAAAGAATTTTGGGGCCTTTCTCACCAAGTACATCTCCCATTGCCATACTTTACAAAGGCTAGTAATTTTTCATCACCTTAGAAGTACCTTGGGACACCCTTCACCCTATAAGCTCTATGGCATGTACGATAAATGCATAACACTATAGTAGCAATAATTAGATAGGTAGGGGTTCTGATCTCTGGTGTGTGTGTGTGTGTGTGTGTGTGTGTGTGTGTGTGTGTGTGTGTGTGTGTGTGTGTGTGTGTGTGTGTGTGTGTGTGTGTGTGTGTGTGTGTGTGTGTGTGTGTGTGTGTGTGTGTGTGTGTGTGTGTGTGTGTGTGTGTACCATATCCACTGGGGGTGTATTTTGCAATTTTTTGTTTTGGTCCACCCAGTACACGTCCCAATGTCCACTTTGCAAGGCCCACTCTTGTCATCTACTGTAGAGGTAGCTGTAGATACTCTGCAGCCCTATAAGCTCTGTGCCACATGAAATAACTATGTAACAGTATGGAATAAATAAGAAGATAGGTGGGACTTCTCATCCTTTGATACCATACCCTACTCAGAAATCATAGACAAACACACTCAGCTAGGCATCAACCTCTATATCACTAGGTGGGTTGCAACAGGCTCACAGAAAGAACCCACAGTGTGAAAGCAGTGGACTCCATGTCAGACTTCCGACCAGTCATGAGTGGAGTACCACAGGGTCTGGTCCTGTGTCCCCTTATGTTTGGTATCTACACCTTTGAAGTCCAGCCCAACATAAAGGGACTCTGGCTGACAATGTTTGCAGACAGTTGCAAGGTGGATGCTATTATTACCTCCCCAAGTGATGCTGACATCCTACAGAAAGGCCTGACTGAGACATACAACTGCTGTCAGAACCCTGGACTTAAGCTTAATGCCAGATAATGTGTCACCATCCCCTTAAGGAACAACTTGGTTCCCATGAATCACCACATCGATGGTAGTCCACTGAACACAGAAGTTGTTATAAGAGAACTGGGAACACAGGTTGACAGCGACCTCTCTGTTGACCACCACAGTGCCACTGTGGTCAGAAAGTCCTTCTATGTGGCACATCTCATTACTAAGGGTGTTGCATCCAGGAAGAAAGAGATCATTGTCTCCCTCTACACTTCCCTCATTAGGCCACTCATTGAGTACAATGGCCCATTAGGCATATACCACACTAGACACCTGTAACAACTGGGGAGGCTGCAAAAGTACCTCACAAAGAGGATCCTATGCCTTAAACACTTTTCCTATATGGACAGACTTCAATAACTCCAACTAATCGCTGTCTCATATTGGCTACTTAGAATCAATCTCTACTTGACTTACAAAGCCATGTCTGAACCAGCTCTGTTAGGCATGCTACATCTAAAGAAACCCAATCTGTGCACACCACATGCCCCAGAGACCTCAATCCCATTCCACAATCAACATAACATGCTGGAGGGACAGGTTCATAACCCAGAGACTGCCCATGGTATGGAATACACTTCACATACATGTCAAGCAGAGCACCTCACTGGCCCTCTGCAAGAGAAATCGGGATGAGTGGATGGGGAATAGAAATCTCACCCCAGGGATCACTCCAGTGGCTATACTTGATAGACACACTGGGGAGTAACATCAAGTGGCATGATGCCAGAGTAATCCTATGGGCTAGGCTTGTAAAGGCTCCATGGCCATTTGCCTAGTACACACCTCAGTACTGGCATATGTGTGGGTGTGTGCATCCGTGTGTATAAAAGTATTTCTGAGTGTGTAAACATGTAGGTGAAAGTAGTTTGAGGCCCTTCTCTCCCAGTACACCTCCCATTCCCATACATTACAAGGGCTGGTGATGTTATTCCCTTTGCAGGTACCTTGGGACACTCGTCACTCTACAAGCCCAGTGATGTGTGTGGTACCTGCATAACACTATAGTACCAATAACTAGATAGGTAGGGGTTCTCATCTGAGTCCTGGCAAATGTGAGAATGTGTGTGTGTGTGTGTGTGTGTGTGTGTGTGTGTGTGTGTGTGTGTGTGTGTGTGTGTGTGTGTGTGTGTGTGTGTATGTGTGTGTGTGTGTGTGTGTGTGTGTGTGTGTGTTTGTAAGTGTGTATATTTGTAGGATACAGCATTTTGAGGCCTCACTCTCACAGTACACTGCCCATTGCCATACTTTACAAGGGTTGGTGATGTTGTTCATCTTAGAAGTACTGTGGGACACTCAGCACCCTATAAGCTCCATGGCGCATGCAACAAATATATAACACTGTAGTAGCAATAACTAGATATGTAGGGGTTCTAATCTCAGTCCTGACAAGTGTGCACATGTTTGCGTGTGAGAACTGTATTCTGTGTATGTGTTTGAGTGAGAACTATATCCATTGGGGTTAGATTTTACATTTTTAGGCCATGGTACTCCCAGTACACATCCCAAAGTCCACTTTACAAGGCCCACTGTCTTCATCAACCATAGAAGTATCTGTTGACACTCTTCAGCCCAATAAGCCGCATGCCACGCAGGAACTATGTAACAGTTTGGACTGACAAACAAGATAGGCAGGACTGCTAATCACAGTCCTGGCAAATGTGTGTATAAGTGTATTTGTGTTTGTAAGTGTGTATAACTGTAGGTTAAGGTATTTTGAGTTCATTCTCACTGAGTACATCTCCCTTTGACATACTTTACAAGGCCTGGTGATGTTGTTTACGTTAGAATTACTGTGACACCCATGCACTGGCCCAGCAATCAATGAGCCTCAATCCTCACCACTAACACCAGTGAGGGGTGTCCACAGTGGGAAGGCTAACAAGTACACACACAGTAAAGTACACTTTCCCTTAAGAGCACACAGAGATCACAGTCAGTCTGGGGCTGGTTTCTCCCTTTGTCTCCAGATCCCCAATATGACTCCTCACTGACACAGCTATAGGGTCCAGATCTTAGCCTAGTGGTCAGGCTAAAACCTCCAGCATCCTCTATGACCAACCAGTGCTTCATGTCCCTGCCTAAGTAGTTCACACACACACACACACACACACACACACACACACACACACACACACACTTTAATACATGAGTTATATACAAACACACAGACACTCCTGGGGAAGGCTGGCATAGGTTCTCCAGCTATACCCCTTCCTGCCAGTCTATAAGGTAGTACCAGCTACCACAAACCACTATCAGCTACTAAAAAGGCCATTACCAAAGGGTGCCCAATTATTACTGTACAATGTTATTATCCAAATAGTAAGTGTGACTGAGCAGCAAGACTATTGGAGTGACTTTTTACTGTATCACTATATACATGCAATGTACTCTAAAGCTTAAATTATCTCTACACAAAACAGCAACAGTTAAAAGGTTTAAAAAATCTTTAATAATAAATAATAAAAAACAAGACAATACTTCTTACTACACAGTGCTAGTCAAGAGTTCAGAGATCACAGGAAAATGCTTAAAATAATACAGTAGAATAATTCTGACGTCAATACAGAAAACAGCTAGACTAAACATTTTCTATCTATATCTAAGAGCAATCACAGTTCTAAATAAACTTGCATATAAAGCAAAGCAGAGTACTGGTGAGTTGTTGTCAGCTTTAGACAAAATCCAAAATGCTCTCCCTCTGTCTCTGAGAAAGTCCTTTAAATTGATAACACATCCTGCTGACTCATTTTGGATTACACCATTCTTAAGAATTCCCTGGTTTTCCAGGCTAACAGAAACTCTACATTTACATTTCTTAGTAAGGTAGCACATGGTCAGGAAACCACAGCAATTAAAGACTTTATATATGTAAAATCTAGCAATTAACTCTGGTCTCAAAACAATAGAAAGAATCTGCTGTTTCAGACACCTTGGCTCCAAGCCCTGAGATCAAACCATCATAAAATGCTTGACCTATCAGCTTTCTTACAGCAGAGTGCACTGTTGTTACATTTTTGCAGTTCAACATGCAATGCAGTCTTCTCACATTTAAGAGAACAAGCCTATGGCTTTTATTAATATTTACAAAGACATATAATTATCTACAAAATTCTATCTAGCTAGGCTGGCAGCATTCACATATCTTCACAATTACCTTGGGACACTCTTCACCCTGTAAGCTTTGTGGTGTGTGCAACAAATGCATAACACTGTAGTAGCAATAACTAGATAGAGAGGGGTTCTAATCTCAGTCCTGGCAAGTGTGTGTGTGTGTGTGTGTGTGTGTGTGTGTGTGTGTGTGTGTGTGTGTGTGTGTGTGTGTGTGTGTGTGTGTGTGTGTGTGTGTGTGTGTGTGTGTATGTGTGTGTGTGTGTGTGTGTGTGTGTGTGTGTGTGTGTGTGTGTGTGTGTGTGTGTGAACAGTATTCTGTGTGTGTGTTTGAGTAAGAACAATATCTGTTGGGTGGCTGTGGTTTACACTTTTAGGCCATGGTACTCCCAGTACACATCCCAAGGTCCACTTTATGAAGCCCACTGTTTACATCTACCATAGCGGTATCTGTTGATACTCTTCATCCCTATAAGCCCCGTTCTGCATGCAACAGCTATGTAACAGCATGGAATGAATAACATGATGGGCAGGGCTGCTAATGTCAGTACTGGCAAATGTGTTTGCACGCATTGCTGTGTATAAAAAAAAATACACTTTATGCATCACCGTTTAGCTAGGGTTAAACTATTCCTGCCTTAGAACTAGCCAGTTTTTTAGTTTTTGCACTCAAATCTGTCTCTTTGAGCTCAGCACTTGTTCAGAACTTGTAAGCACTAAATAAGATACAAATTACTACAGCGCTCAACTTTCCTCACTTGTCTAGAGGAAAACAGTTTCTAGTACTAAATAAATGAGCACCTATCGAGGCATGTCGAAGGGTCAGCTCCCAGTGTTTTCTCCTGTCTACCTGATGAATCTGGGCGTCTTGGGGTAATGCAGCAATTGCCTCATGTACACAGATATCCCTCTACTCCTACCACCCAACACTACAACCTGTGAGAGATGCACTTATATAGCCAAACTGGAAGCAAAGGTCTCTTCACCCATGACTGGACTAGACAGTCAAGAGGATAAGGCATGTCGAAGGGTCAGCTCCCAGTGTTTTCTCATGTCTACCTGATGAATCTGGGCGTCTTGGGGTAATGCAGCAATTGCCTCAAGTACACAGATATCCCTCTACTCCTACCACCCAACACTACAACCTGTGAGAGATGCACTTATATAGCCAAACTGGAAGCAAAGGTCTCTTCACCCATGACTGGACTAGACAGTCAAGAGGATAAGGTAAACACGTACACCACACCACATTCATCACATAGTCCCTCAAAACCTACACCACCAAAGCAGACACATAGGAACACAAAATACACACCTGCATTCACAGAGGCTCTCAATAAAAATCTGTTCAAGCAACAGAGACCTCCAAACCAGAAATGCAAGCAACCTCCACCCCCCAACACAACCCAAATGACACATAACCCACAAACTCAGTGTGCCACTCAACCACAGCCCATAAGGCATAAGAACGTACCCAACACTCTAGTCATAGGTGACTCTATAGTCAGGCACACTGATGTTTCACTCACCAGGCTAAACAAGGAGTAAGTTACTGTCAGCTGCCTGTCGGGTGCCAGGATCTGCCACATAATGCACATACTCAGGTCACTCCACAATAAGTACAAGTATGACTCTGTCATTGCCCATGTTGGTGTGAATGACCTGTGATGTACCTCCTTGAACTACATGAAAAGAGACATGGAGGAGCTCTCCAATATTGTAGCTCAGGCAGGTATGACCCTAGCCCTGAGTAGCATCCTGCCATCACCCAGAATGATACCACAGTACAAGGACAAAATGATTGACTTCAACAATTGGCTAAGCATCTGGTGTCATTCTAAGGGGATCTAGTATCTGTCTGCCTGGGATGGCATGATCGATAGACCACGATGCTTTGCCAGCGATGGCTTGCATCTGTCACCCTTGGGATTCCTGATACTGGCTAAGGCTCTTGCCACCCCTATAGTGCCTTCTTTAAGCAAGGTTCAAATGACAAATTCACCACCATAACAGGCACAAGCAAGCAAAATCTGAGGGTAATGCTACTCAATGCTAGAAGTCTAAACCTCAAAATGCATTTACTTGAGGCACTCCTTAAAATGGAGAACACCGACATCTGTGCAGTGACAGAGACCTGGTTAAAGGCTCCAGAGAGCAACCCTGCATTACCAGGCTATAATTCGTACCACACCTTTCGGTCACCTAACCTGGACAGAAACACTAAAGGCGGAGACATGTCCATATTCATTAAGGATATCCACACCTCCAGGCTAGTTGCTCAGCATAATGCATCAGAAATTATCCAAGTGCAACTAACTCTGGGCAAGACTGCAATCCAAACTGTAACTTGTTACAAATCTCCCACCATGCCGCAGGATTCCCACTCCTCATTTCTTGATGAACTCGAAATATTAGGGTACAACCCAACACCCTCATAATGGGCAATTTCAACTACCCCACCATTAACTGGGAAAATTACTCATGTACCAACTCTTTTGCTCAACATTTTCTGGAATTCATAAATTCCAAAGCCTTGGATCAACTTATCCACATGCCACCAAGGGCAGCAAAATCCTAGACCTGGTCATTACCAACATGGTCGACCGGTGTTCCACACCAGAGGTCAATTCCTCGTTGGTCAGATCTGACCAGAAGCTAATCACCCTAGACATCCACATCCTGCCCCCACCCCATTAGGGAAACCACTGTAAAATATTTCTCCAAAGCCAACTTCACGCTTCTTAAGACAGAAGTGGCAAACTTCACGACACCCATGCAGAAGGACAATAGAGGTACGACTGCTGAATCCTACACAAATGCACTTTATAAGCTCTTACACAAGTGCATGGATTGTGCTATCCATAACAGAGCCAAGATGCTATCCTTCAAAAGAAAAGAAGCCAATCTGGTGGTACCCTGCCATAAACAAACTTTACAACAGAAGAAAGAAACTGTTGCAAAAAAAAGAGTAAAATCCCAAGATTGGAGGAACTCCCTGGTCAGCCTCAGTAAGAAGCTGAGATCCCTCATAAAATCCTCCAAAGCTAGTTATGAAAACAAAATCACCACTGATTCTAAAGACAACCACAAAGCATTCTATAGCTATGTCAAGAATCTCAATGGCAACACTCAAATCTGCTCTGAGTTACAGCACAATGGCACTAAATCTACAGAAGCAAATGATATTGCCAACGTCCTGGCAGACATGTTCAGTGCTAACTTTGCCCCTCTCCCACCCCCTAAAGGGCCCATCTCTATACCGGAAGAATGCAAAGTTCCTGTAATCATGGCTGCACGGGTAAAAAACACACTCTCCAAAGTCAAGAACACAGCATCCATGGAACCTGACAGCATCTTAGGTTGTGTTCTACATGAACTACAGAATGAACTGGCACCCCACCTAAGCACCATGTTCAATCATAGCCTCACCTCAGGCTTTGTGCCCACTGAATGGCACACAGCGACGGTTATCCAACTTTACAAAGGGGGAGCCACCATGGAACCTGGGAACTACTGCCCCATTAGCCTAATGAGCCTGATCTGCAAGGCCATGGAAAGTATCATCGTGGAACTTACAAACAAAGACATTGGTAATCTCCAAACTCTGGACCCCACCCAGTTCAGGTTTGTAAAAGGCAGATCATATCTCCTAAACCTGATAGACTTCTCTGAAGCATTCACCAAAGCCATATACGAGGGTAAGATTGTTCACACAGCCTACCTAGATCTTGCCAAGGCTTTTGAAACCATCCCCCACTTTGGAATTATAGATAAACTCACTAAACTAGGTATAAATCCCTATCTCACAAGATGGGTTGCCAACTGGCTCACTGACAGAACCCACACTGTGAAAGTAGCAAACTCTAAATCCGACTTCAGACCAGTGACAAGCGGAGTACCACAGGGTTCAGTCCTGGGTCCTCTTCTGTTTGGTATCTACTTTTCTGAAGTACAGGCTAACACAGAGGTCTTTGGCTAATGAAGTTCGCAGTTGACTGCAAACTAGGAGCCATAATCGAAACTCCTAACTATGTGGACATCCTACAAAAGGGCCTCACTGAGACAGATGCCTGGTGTCAAAGCCTTGGCCTCAAGCTCAATGCCAAGAAGTGCATTGTCATCCCCTTTGGAAAAAACAGTATACCCATGAGCTACCACATTGGTGGTAGTCTACTTAACACTGAAAGTGTGATAAGAGACCTTGGGACACAGGTGGACAGTAGTCTCTCCTTTGATAATCACATCACCACAGTAGTCAGGAAATCCTTCTATGTGGCACACCTCATCAGAAAAGGTTTCTCATCCAGGAAAAAAGAGATCATTGTTCCCCTCTACTCATCACTCATTAGACCCATTATAGAGTACAATGCCCCTTTTGGTATGTACCTCACAAGACATCCACAACACCTGGAAAGGCCACAGAAATACCTCACAAAGATGATTACTGGCCTCAAACAGGTGCCCTATGCAGACCGTCTCAAAAAACTCCAGTTTTACTCCGTCACATATCACCTACTCAGAGGTGATCTCTGCCTAACATACAAAGCTATGTCAAACCCAGAGCTGTTGGACATGCTCCACTTAAAGAAATCCCAATCCCTCCGAGCTACACATTCTAGGGACCGAAACCTTGTCACCAGAATAAACAGAATATGCTGGAGGGATAGATTCCTGTCCCATAGACTTCCCATACTGTGGAACAAACTACCTATCTATATTAAACAAAGCTCCTCATTAGCACTCTTCAAGACAAATCTTGATGATTGGATGGGAAATAGGAAATTCACCCCAGGGATCATCTCTGTGGCTCTGCTTGACAGGGTCACAGGAAAATAATTTTCTTGGGTGGCAAAAGCCAGGGTACCTTTTTGGCTAGGCTTATATAGGCCCTAGGGCCAATAGCCTAGTACCTACCTATGAACCTATGAACCTATAGCAGTGTTTGTGAGTGGGTAGACTCATAGGTGATGGTATTATGAGTCCTTTCCCACCCAGTACACCCCCAATACCATACCTCACAAGAGCATGTGATGTTATTCACTTTACAGATAACTTGAAACATTCATCACACTATTAGTTCAGTGCCACCTGTGACAACCGCAAAACACTGTACTACTACTAACTAGGGTTCCAAACCCAACAGTGGCAACTGTGATCCTGTGCATGTGTGTGCTTGTATGTGAGTGTGTGTGTGTGTGTGTGTGTGTGTGTGTGTGTGTGTGTGTGTGTGTGTGTGTGTGTGTGTGTGTGTGTGTGTGTGTGTGTGTGTGTGTGTGTGTGTGTGTGGGAACAGTATTCTCTGTGTGTTTGGTCAACAAAATATCCTCTGGGGGTGTGGGTTTTACCAATCTGAGGTGTGTTCCACCCACTACACTTACATTGTCCACTTTACAAGAGCTGCTGATGTCAACCACCATAGACTTACCTGTATACACCCCTCAGTACTATCAGCTCTGTGGCACATGCAATAACTGTTAAACAGACCTGGTAAATGTACACATATACAGCTGTACCTCGACTATGACACAGTCAGTGTGTCACCACTCTGTCATACCTCTCATTGGCAATGTCTGCAGGTCCACATCCTGCTGATACACAGACACCTGGAACACAGACTACAGTATGTGAGACTACAGTCAGTCAGCATTACTAACACCAATAATGCATCATAGCTGAAAAGGTACACACACACTCTGAAGTGTACCCATTACAAATGCCAGCTGACAACACCTAGCACAGCATTAAATAGCTAAACTGTACTTAATTCACCCTGTGCATCAGAGCCATAGTAGCATGTCCCTGTATCAGTGGTATGCATGACAGGGATGGGGCACAGGTACCACCATATGCACAGGATGGTGTGTGGCTTTGCCAGAGGCCTAGGCTGAACCATACGGGTGATATCATGTGTGTGTGCTTGGATGGATGTTCTATGAATGGGCTGTGCAGAGGTGGTGTGTGTGTGTGTGTGTGTGTGTGTGTGTGTGTGTGTGTGTGTGTGTGTGTGTGTGGAGGTGACATGGCTGTGATGGTGATGTGTGTGTGTCTGTATGCACACAGTCATGCCATGTGGCTACTCTACACAGGGGTAAGTTGGACAGCTGTGGACCGTACATGGCAGGGTGTACAGTTCATAGTCTCTGGCCATGGACACGTGAACTGGTCCTGCCAGGGGTCTCACTGGCACCACCAGGCCCAAGGCCAGATGTAGTACTACTCCCTGATGGTCACTGCTGTCTGCTGGATCCGTGTCCCTGACAAGATCGGCTAGGACCACGTGCCCATGGCCTGCTGTGGTGTGATGTGAACAGCACCCCCCCTTCGGTAGTGGTGGTGGTACTGTGTGGGACCTCGCCTGCACTCCGGCTATGGCAAGTGTCTACACTCACACTTGCCATAATCACCACACTAGCCTGTTCCATACCACCACTTACAAACTGTCCATTATCTGTGGCCATTGGGGATTGGGCATGTGTGAGTATTGTGTGCTGGGATGTTGTGGACAACAGTGGGATGCCAATTGATGGCACAGATTCAGCCCTTGAGAACAACACCTGTGCCTCTCTATGAGTGTCATTATTGTCAGAGTCTGCAGAGACACTGACTTCAGGTTCTGTGTGGGAGGGACCAGGACCCCCATTGCCACCTGTGAGGGGAAGACAACATATGTAAATTAATACCTGCACTATAAGGTTGGCTGGTACACACATGCACACACACACACACATGCACACACACACACACACACACACACACACACACACACACACACACACACACACACACACACGTGTGTGTACACATGCACACGCACACACACTCCTGGTACATTCTGGCACAGCTGTGACACCTATGGGCTCTTCAGGGAAGACCTTGCAGTAGTTCTGCCTGCTGTAATCCATCTCTATTGCTGCTAGTGTCCAGCACACTACAAAGGGTGACAAATCTTACTGTGTGATGGGCCTAGTAGCAGAATGGTAATTGTGGGCAAGACCAAGGCTATTGGAGTGAGCTATACAGTGTCACCAAGTGCGTATGCACGTACTGTAAGAGCTGACTTATTGCTATACAGACCACACACATTGACAAGGTGTAACAATATGTGATGATAACTGATGAGGGGAGAGGACTACACCCTATCACTGCAGTACCTACACAGTTCAGACTCACAAGGATTCATTTCTGACAACATTGCAGAACAGTCTGCAATACATACAGGACACATGTAAAGTACTAGATGCATAGCCTCATAAGATGATACTAGGTTATTGGCATTGATTCCCTCATAAGCCTGGCCCAAACTTTTGCCCATGCCCCTTCCAAGCCAGCACCTATTTCCCCTGTCCATCTGGGACATACACAGAATCCCAGGGGTGTCTCATCTGTTTCACATGCAGTTGTCCAGCTTCCTCTTCCAGAGGACTATACACATACTCTGCTAGACATAGGGAGGGAGTGTATTTTACAGACAGTATATTGTGTGGGACACTACACTAGCCCACCAACAAGTACTATACATGTCACAGACCAGGTGAGGACCTTGTGTGCATGATGCCTGAGTGCAATATGTCTTACAGATATGCAGAAACACCATCAAGGCTAGTTTGGACACGGACTTGTATGCCAGACACAGGTCACCTATGATCAGTCTGTATGAGACTGAGTACAGGGACATGGCTTTCAGCCTACCTGTATAGGGTAGGTGTTACAGACCATGGAATTGCCTGGTTAGGAACCTCTGTGGTCTCTGCAACTGCTGCATTTGTTTGGTAAGGTACATGCCAAAGGAGCCGTTGTAGTTGGTAGTATGTCTGGTAAGGGTGGAGTACAGGGATGTTGTGGCCTCCCGGTTCCTGGATGACATACCCATATTTGTGAGGTGGGCCATGTAGATGGCCTTCTGTACAATGGTGCCCACACAGTGGGAAACTGTCAGGTTGCTACCAACATCGGTGCACATGTCACCTCACACTTGATTGCATGCTCAGTACATTACTACTGTCATACGTAGTGTGGATGGCATCTGCCACAGCAGGGGGAATGATGCCTCTCCTGGGATTCAGTTTGTTGTAATGCTTCTTGCACCAGTCAGTAATTAGGTGAATGCCTCTTGGGGGATGCTCACATCAGTAGAGGAATGTAAGACAGTAGCCACCTTGCAAGCATCTGAGCACCTGGTCAGCCACAGACCACTGCTTTTGTCCTGTACCTCAGATATGTATATCTCAAACAGTGGAGGCTCCCAGACCGATCCTTGGGGTACATCGTTGTGGAAGAATCTACTACTAGAGGTGGTTCCACTACTTTGACTGAGTGAGTACTATCATTAGGCCAGTTAGCTACCCATCTGGTAGCCTATAGGTTGGTGCCTAGCTGTGTAGGAGTATGTATCCTGGCTGCCTGGGAATTAGTGTGAGAGGATTGGGCTAGCTGACAGTTGGCATTGTTCACCATCTTCCCCTTGTCTCTGTGTTTGTTGACCACTTCAGAGAGGTCATCCAAGTTAACAGGCCTGATCTCCCTTTTATAATACCATGGTGTGTGGGATAAGGCATTTCAATGTTGCCAATCTCCCTGTTCATAATGTCCATGATACTGCCTTCCATGCCCTTGCAGAGTAGACTAGTTAGGCTGATGTGCATAATATTGGCTGAGTTGGTGGATTGCGCCTCCTTTGTGTATAGGGATGACAGTGGCTGTCCTCTGTGCAGATGAGATGACACTGGTGCTCAGGCCGTGGTCGACTACAGTGCAGAATGGATCTGAGAGCCCATGCCTGTGTTCGTGTAGGATGCAGCCAAGGATGGTATCAGGCCTATGGAGACCTCTGTGTGTTGCCTTTGAAAGGGCATTACGGACCTGCTTCCTGATAATGATGGGAGGGAGCAGGTGCTGTACATGCACATGTGTACCAATGGGGAGACAGGGGGTGATGTTTACACTTCACCTGTCTGCAGCTGGTTGCCTCTATCTATGCCATATGTGTATGTGGTGTTATTGTCCACCACTACAGAACAGATTTGTGTGTTGCCTCTGGAACTGCAAACATGTGTGGAAGGCCTAGTGATTGGCCTTGGTGGATGTGTCCAATTTTTACTCAAAGACAGCCTTAGGGTATATCACCTGTGACATTATTTGCTTGTGCAGACCAAGGTGACATTGCTTCCAATGAGGCACCTGATCCTTCTTTGCCCATCCAGCAATTGTTTCCACCTATTATGGTATTTGTGTATTGCTGCTGTCCTCCACAGGTGTTTACTCTACGTTGTGGGAGATGATGTCCTGTCAGGTACCGACGAGGCCATACAGCTATGTAGGTGCCCACATAGTATTGTGCTGTGGGCCTGGACAGTGCTGCTAGTTCCAACAAATGGGACACTGGCTGCACAGCTACTTCTACCTGCTTTGAGGGGATTTATAGTAATTTGTGTACAGTTCATTCTGTTTGACACTGTAAAGGGGGGGCAGGGGAGATGGTGACCTGAAAAGTGATGGCTATGTGGTCAGATATTACCAAGGGGGATGGCACTGTAGGAGTGCTACAGTGGCTACTCATGTTGGTTAGCACCAGGTACAGGATATTTCCACCTGTTGTAGGAGTGCTGACCAGCTGATCCACTGCATTGCCATTGACAAAGCTGAGGAATCTATGTGCATTCTTGTTCAGGTGGCATAGGTCATGCACACTATGGTTGGGTATTTGAAGTCACCCAGGAGCAGGGTAGACAACTGAATCCTGACAGATTCCTGCAGGTCCCAATAGGTGTGCTGGGTGTCCATAGTCATGCTTGGAGGCCTGTAGCTAGCTATGATCTGAGTAGGTGTTTTGCCAGCTGTTAACTGCACTTGGGATGTCACCTGTGTGTCTTACTGTTTGGCCAACCTGAAGGTGTGTATGTCTATGCTAATGTTCAACATTCCACCTCCAGTGGCTTTGCAGGTCTCCATTTGGGGTCTAAATGTATGATGGGATGAGTGACCTGGCAAAGTTGGTGTGCTCTCCACAGCTACAAAGCAAGTGTCAGTGACTGCACAGATGTCGGCATCTTACAGGACAAGGTACGCTTGCATTGACATGGATTTCATGGTAAGACACCTATCTCCTGTTAGAGCAAGACATCTGCACAAAGGCACACATCAGTGGAGGGCAAAGGCCAGTAAATAGTGTCACTTTATGAATCTAGCTGAAACACACTTAGTTGCCAGCAAAGGCAGTGTCGCATTCACAGGTCTACTCTGCAGGATATGACATCTGACAATGAAATATATGCTAATATGTTATGACTTCAGTCTTTAATGGGTTGCCAATGATGTGCCAGACAATACACAAATGTCTGAGGCATTTACTACAAATATGAGGCAGACATGTGGTCAGTCTGCAAATCTCTGGACAGTTGTCAGGTATAGGCTCAGTATATCATATACAGTTCAACACACACATCTGCACCTGTTGTGTAGTATGCACATACCCTATATATGTCTCTTACATTTGTAAGGCAAGCATATGTATCACAGTAGCATTCACAGGTGACATATGAATAATTACAACATCCCCGGTAGCTGGCCTAGCAGTGAAACACTGAGTATTGGACAACTGACACTCCAGTAATAGTCATATATGAGCTAACCTTTGCTGCGGTGACTCAGGGGCCAGAGATGTGCTCCATGTCAATGCAGATAGGGCAAGCGGGAATGGCCATAGGTGCCAGACAGAAGCATGTGAGTCCAGCAGGTCTTGTTGTGGCCTAGTGTTTGCTGTCCCATTTCACATTATTGCATCCCCCTTCTGCATTCCATTACAAGCTTACATGATTGACATACCTGTTATACTGCTGAAGAGTTTCCTTACAACAATGCAAATGTGTAGTCGCAGTCTGTCTTTGTGTAGATGGGTTGAGACCTGTGTTGCATAGGCAGCAGCTTGCCTTTTGTAGGTACAGCTCATGAACAGATGATGACCTGTGCACCAATCGGTGTCTCCCACTTACTACTTGCATCCAGAGCAGCTGTGCTGTATTTTCATTTGCCAATTCCTTAGCAACACAGTGATATAATGACATCCTTCATGTGGGGCTTGCCCCTTTTCCTTGCCTGTATGGAGGACATTATGGAGGTGTGGGGGCTACAGCTTCACAGAGAGTAGGTGGGAATACCACTCAGGACAGGACATGTGGAGACAGCACAACAGCATGGGGGACAAAGCTCCAGAATTGGGTATAGATTGTAAGTCAGTAGTGCTGTTATACACATAGAGAGTTGCTAGATTACGAATAAGGTAGTAACCCAACTGTAAAAAAGACAAAAGTTCCGTACTGACAGACGAGAAATAAATTCTTTAATCACAATAATTTCGATAATTCCAACCACATGAGCGCTTTCGTCTGCCCAAAGCAGACTTCATCAGAATGAAGAGAGTTGCTAGATTAACAGGGTTCATCTGGACATGCATTTTTTGTGTAACTTGACATCTGACAGTGATATGTCTCCAACATACCTCTCAACTGTCCGGATGTCTACAAACTCCTCAGAGGTTTGCCTGTTATGTTTGGTATGTTCCTCAGACATTATCTGTTTTTGTGGAATCAGTACGATAATGTGAGGATTGTAGTCAGTAACTGTTGACATCCACTGGTGTTTCAGACATCATATCTTTCAGGGATGTTATGTTACAACAAAGCCTGTGACACCAGCAACTGTTTCAGTTTGTAACATCATTATGTGAGATATGTCCCTCATTCCAGCCTCCTGTCTCCCAAGTATGTCATGCTTTGTCCAGATGTCTTGCAGTAAGAGGGTCAGAGGTTTGTAATATCACTATTTAGGGACTGAACTCCAGGTATCATCCCATTGACTTAGCAGACTCCTGGAAGTGGCATGCTGCAGTGGCCATGAATATGGTCTCACACCCTGGACATTCTGTGGATATCTGTACATATGAGAGTTATGTATGTCTGGCCATTGTGAACAAATTGCCAAGATTGTGTAGCAGTGTTGTGTGTAGATCTTTGTTGGGCTGAGTAGGGAAAGCAGCAGATGTCAGTGTCATAGATTATTTTTCTATCTGACTGTGCATGCTGCTATGGTTGCTGGTAGTCTATCAGGTGTGTTTGTAGGGGAAGACTGAGAAATGTCCTGTAACACTTCAGGATTCCCAGTGCACTGTGAGTTGGGCCAGTATATATCAGTGTAGTGTGTGACTGACACTCAGGATATGTTTGTTCAAACAGTCATTCTACTCTAGAGTTCATCTAGGGTACTGGTATGTTGCTGTAACTGTGGTGCAAATGGTTATGGGTGGACACTGTTGCACCACTATCTGCATTTCCCTACAGTTCCATCCCTGTAGTGCATGATATATTTGGATATACATGGGTAACTGCTCAGAACTGATTTGGGTAGTGTCGTGTTGGTCTTACTCTGGTTCAGAAGGTGCTGGATGACATGGTTGGCAGCTGTCATGGGTTTTTCCTTCTGTTACATGACAGCAGTCATACCTCCCCACTGTCCAGATGTCTAGACACTGTCTAGATGTGTGGCTCATATGTTTGGTCTGTTGCCCATAACAGTTGTGGGTTTCTCAGAAATCACTGGGATAATGTGAGCATTGACATCAGTAAATAATGACATTAATTCATGTTTCAGACCTGGAATCTATCTGGAATTGTATGTTAAAACAAACAATGCCACTCTAGCAGACATCTACTATGACAACCATATTTTATAGATATCACTATTGTTTGTCCTTTATCCCCCCGCTTTATCGGGCTTTTTGCAGATGTCTTGCAATAAGAAGTCAGTTTTATATATATATATATATATATATATATATATATATATATATATATATATATATATATATATATATATATATATATATATATATCTACGTATAAATATATATATATATATATATATATATATATATATATATATATATATAAAGAGAGAGAAAGATTGGTATCTATATATATATATATATATATATATATATATATATATATATATGTATACAAGAGAACATAGACATATAATTTTCCCTTATGTTAAATGACTGTTGTGCATGATATGTTTGTAAAAACATTAGAAATTCTTACAGCTCAGATGGTGTACAGGTATGTTGTTGTGATTGTAGTGCACAGGGTACTGGGTTCCAGACTTGGAAGTGATGACTTTTTTCATTAATGTTAAATAACCAGAATGCATGATATGCTTGTAAAAGTATCACAGATTTCCATAGCTCAGATGGTGTAGTGGTATGTTGCTGTGATTGTAGTGCACAGCATCCCAGGTTTGAGACTTGGCAGGGCTGATTATTTTGTTGCTGGGAAGAACAAGGGCTGATGGAGACAGAGTGATTAAAGCACTTTTAAGCAGTTGTGAGCAGGTTTGCGTGGTTTTGCCCGAAGCTAAGTGGTACTAACAGATGGTCAAGTCCTCTTAGTTTCACTTAGCACCACTTTCACCCACACTCATTTTCATTAAAGTAAAGAAAAAAGCATATTAGGAAAGTGGTGAAATGGGGGCAAGCAGGAGGTAAAACATTAGGAAAAGGGGATGTGCAGTACAGGTGTAGGAAAGGACCATAGCTCTACATTTCTTCTGCAGCAACAGCTCTGAATAATGTGTAGAATTTAGAATTTACAGCCTCACACCCCACAGGGAGGGGTGTTGGCGACAGACATTTGCAGAATAATCTGTGGGTTGATTGATTAGTTTCACTGTACATGGGGGTGAAATGTAGAGCTATGGATGGGGCAATGTTTTGTGCGGGACAGATGCCCTTTTTTTAAGGTGAGAGTGGGATGTTGGGGAAGGGCTGTAGGTATGCTTGGGGAGGTAGGTTGGGTAGGATAGGTTGCATTTTCAGACAGACAAGACAGCAGACAGGGACAGTATATGATACATGAGGGGCTAAACACCTTTGATGGGGAGGGTGTTTGGGAATCTGAAGCCCATGACCCCCCAAATGGATACAGTGGGACTGAGGTCCCCACTCATGGGCAGTCACCACTGTACCTTCATGGCCCCGAAGGTGGGTGTGCTGGCGGCTGGACAGGAGGGGCGGCCTTTCCCTCGAGGTGTGCCAGGCAGCCCTCAATCTGGTGCAGTTGCCCACCCAACTCTGCACACCAAACCCCAGAACTGACTGTGGGTGACAGACTCCTGTCCATGCCCTCTCCCAGGGGGGTAACAGGCCACATCCCCTGAGGCGGTTCCACCCAAAGGTGGTGCAGGACCAATGGACGAGGAAGTCCCAGGTTAGGTTCCAGATGTGCTGGGGCCTGGTGCCATGGCCAGATGAGGCTGGACAGGTGGATCCACCAGGGAACTGCTTTTCCAAATGTGCTATGGTGTTGAGGTTTTACAAAATATATTGGTTAGTCATGAACAACACATTTCAAGGTTCGCTATAACACATGCGTGGGTGTTCCAATTAACCCCATAAAACAGATTTGAAACAGTTGTATAGCAAACAGAAAACATGCATAAATGGAACAACAATATGCATCATAACAGCACACCAGTAACATTGATGGCAACAGACCACCAACAATGGCATTTGAACAAGGTATGTTAACATGCAACCAATCAAATATATGAACAATAATAAAACACAAGTCCCCTCATTAGGTTTGGAAAACAACATACACATAGTCAATTACCAAAACTGGAAAAAGTGTTGCAAAGAAACAAAAATGCCCCAGGAACAACGACAGCGTACTCAGGATAATTTTATTAAAAGTTCAACGAACAAAGGTTGCGGCAAGTTGCTACGTCCACAATAAAAAGGTAAAGTAAAAAAACAACAAGTTCAATATGAAGCGCTTTTCATCTGTAATATAAACAGACTTCTTCAGATAAAAGCACACCGTAAATTCAAGCTGTTTAAATGTAGTACGACAGTCACATGATAAGTGTAAACCTATCGTTAACTCTTTAAAAATCAAAACAGTTCTAACCCACTTTTTTGAAAAAGCGGTGTGCATGTTGTATTCAAAATACCATAACAGCCACTTAATACAAAGTACTAAAACGTAAAAAAGTATATAAAATACAGAAGTTGTTAGTACATCATACTTGATGTTATATCCATTAAAACCAGTAAAAACAAGTTGCTACTTTAAACAATGCTAAATAGTGCACACATGGGAAACCTAACGGAGCAAAAAAAAAATGTGCTACTACACAAGTAGCACTTGTGTGTTATAAGTATCATTATTATTTCCAAAGCATATAGTGCAACAAGAGTTCAAGTAATTATGTGATGTTCTTGTTTTCAAACAACTGTAGTACTCTGTCCTCTTAAGCATAGCCATAAAAACCTAAGGCAGAGCCATGCAGACATACTACACCACTAGTGGGAATTTATATAAATGCCACGAGTGCCAAATTGATGAATGACTTGTGATGAACTTATTGATAATGTTGGTAACCTGTTCTAAATACTAAACATTAAAAAATGATGTAGTTACCATTCAAGTGAAATATTCTTTCGTCCTTACAAACGTGAAGTTGATAACTAAGTTGTAATCATAGCTTCTTGTTGTAAAAGATGTATGCAATGTAATACCTAGGAATGATGGGCTTGAAAGTGATCTACAGGTGGATAAGCCGGTTACCTTGCTGTCAAATGTTGTAGTACCTAACCATAATGTGAACTATGTTGAAGTCACTGTAAAGGTTAGTTACACATTAATTAAGGTAACCAGAAGAAATTCTAACTCTAACATGACCGTTTGCCTAATTTTAATACACAAGTTCACAAGAAAACTTCATTCAATCTAATAATCAACATACATCGCTGTAAAGATTGATTATCTGTTAATGAATGTAGAAAAAAAGGGGGGTTCTGACCTTAATGTAACCAATTTCTTAGTTTTAATATACAAGTTAGTGAGTAAACTTCATTAAGTCCTGGTGGTCAACATGCGTCTAAACGTAATTGCCATAATAGTTCTATCTTTTTTAAAAATAGTGAACTTGAACCACCTCTTAGCATAGTTTGAATGCGATTTTCTTGATCTTTAATTTGCTCAATGACTTTAAACTTAAATGAATGGTTAGGTTGTTCCATACAATGTTTTGCTAATGCATTCTCTTGTTTATGTCTACTGATCGCGTATATATGGTCATAAATCCTGTCACGGAGTCTCCTGTCAGTTTTGCCTACATAAAAGGCTGGACATAATTGACATTGGGCTAAATAAACTACACCTTTTGAGTTACAATTGAACTTGTTTTTCAGTGTGTAGTTCCTATCTCTGATGGTAAATTCATTACCAATGTCAATATGTTTGCAATAGTTACACATCTCACATCGTGACATACCTACAGTTCTGTGTATACTGACATGTTGACCTTCTAGAATGTTTCTCAAGTTTTTACCCCTCCTGTAAGTAATAACTGGAGATGTTCCTACTTTTTGAATGATATTACTGTCAGTTGTAAACAAATGCCAATTCTTTTTCAAAATGCCCACAACTTCTTTTGCTCTTAAGTTGAATGTAAAAACAAAACTGATGTTCCCATTAGTTTTGTTTGTGTGACACAATCTCTCAGGTGAATGATGGTGTGTGATGTTCATGTAGTCGATCTATTCTACATCAGTTCGGTCAAGTTCTAACTCTCTTAATACTGGGAAAGTTCCCTTATTCAAAATTGGTTTGTGTATTCCTTTGTCCCTCTTAGTCTGAACTTCAGTTACTATGTTGTTAATTAATTCAATGGGGTAACCCCTGTGTGTAAACATATCACACATGTTTTTACATTCTGCTAAAAGGTCACTCTGCGTAGTTATCATTCTTGCAGCCCATACTATCTGTCCCTTAATTACAGATTTTTCTCTGATTTAGGGGATGAGAGCTGTTAAAATGCAAGAGTGAATTAGAGTATGTACTCTTTCTATAAATTTTAGCAATGTAATACTGTCCTAGTATGTTTTTAGATAAAACAACATCAAGGTAACTGATACTCGGCTCTTGGAAAACACTAGTGAATTTAAAAAATTCAGTAGTACTATTAAAGTACTCCAATATATCTTTTGCTACTATACTGCCACCTGTGATGATAAGAAAAATGTCATCCAGGTAGCATGTGTACAAAGAAATGCTGTTTTTCAAGTTAGTGTTTTCAAGGACGTATTTATGTTCCCAGTAAGCCATGACCAAGTTGGCAAAACCGCCTCCGCAAGGAGACCCCATGGCTACCCCAATTTTTTGTAAGTAAATGTTGTTGTTGAATGCAAAAAAGTTGTACTCTAAAACTATACACAATAGTTGTTCGATCAATCTCTGCTCTGAATCACTGGCTCCTCTGAGCCTAATAAATTCTATCACCCACTCAATACCTGTGTGGTGAGGAATAGACATGTAAAGATCACAAGCGTCTATGGTTAAAAAGTTTTTATCATAATTAAACTCAAGTGTGTTGATTTGTGCAAGAAATGACCACGAGTCTTTGCATATTGGTTTTTCTTTACTTACATATGTTTTCAATATAGAGTCAATCACCTTGGCACAAGGATATGTGATAGACTGACGAGCGTCCACCAGAGCTCTCATAGGGAGGTCATTGAGATTTTTATGGATTTTGGGTACCTTGAATACAGAAGGGAGTCTAGGTAAAGGCATGTTTAAGTAGTTGATCATGTGTATGTCAGTCAGTGAGTCTATGAACAAATCATTGATAAACATTTTTATTCTATTATGAGCTATATTTAACTCATTTAAACTCACTTTTTGGTAAGCTAGTCCTTCAAGGAGCTTCGTCATTTTATCAGTATAGTGACTTACTTCCATAACCACTAACCCGCCACCTTTATCCGGTTTCATTATGCGAATTGGTAAGTTCTTAAACTGTGATAACTACAGTTTCTCCTCTATGGAAATATTGTAGTGATTTGTAGAGTAAGTGTTCTTACTAAACAGTTTCCTCATTTATATTTCACACATATGATCAAATAGATGAATGAGTGGGTGGGTGAATGGGCAGATTATAGGTACTTGCTATCCTAAGATCTTGCCTGTCAGCTGTTCCAACACCCAATAAAACTGTTAAGTTAAATTTTCTAATATAAAGTTTAAAGTCTAAAAGAATATCTGCTAAATCACCTCTATTAGAGGGAACAAAGGTAAGTCCATTTGCAAGTAACTCCACCAAGCTATTGTCCATTGTGAAGTCACTATAGTTGTAAATGTTAAAATCTCCTTTTGAATTTGTGATAAGTTTATAATTAATGGGGGTGACATCCACTGCATCCACTTCAACCTCGGGTATGTTCACTGTTACCTCATCCTGTTGCTTGCGGCTCATGTGTTGTAAAATTTTCTTTGATTCCCACCATAGTTGTTCCTGTTTCTCACTGTCTGCCCCTGAAAGTTTTTTGACTGATGTTGTTGGTCATTTGAAAAAACATCTCTTTCAGTATTGTCATGACTTGTTCCTGGTCTTGGTAACACTGTATCGACATTCCCTATGTCTACATCATTGGCACCATAAGTAAAAGGAGTGTTGTTACTATAGTATTCCCAACTTTGCCATCATTGGTCAATTTTAAAAATGTTGAGTACAGCTTAGTGGTGCGCAAACCTGGTAAGCTGGTTTTTAGCACTGCTTAAAGGGGAAATTGTTGAGCACTGCTTAACAGTGCACAAATCCGCTTAGCTGAGCTGACTGTTGCATAGCATTCATGTGTAAGCATTGCTTAAACTGGCTAAGCATAGCTGGGAACTGCTAATCATTGCTCACATATAATTTTTAGATATATTAGACTAATGACTTCATTTAGTAAGTATATGATTTACTTTACATAATGTCCCTCTATGTGCATTCTTTACATTACCAAGGGTTGTGACTATACTGTATGGGACACTTGTATATACATGGGTGGTTTCACATGTTATATGCACTCACACTTCCATTTTAGACCAGCTACACTATGTTGGTTGACAAATATCACTTACTACATCATTTACAAAAAAAAACAATCTTAACACTGCTTTCCTATGTAAAAATAAAGTGCCTGTCTTGATACTCAAACCGTGAATGCCTGCATACAAAGCTAGGACTCTAACCACTAGACTATCCCAGCATTAGGATTTTAGCTGTATATTTTTCTCTCCTCTGGAGTGTTTAAGCAATGCAGGGCAGAAGGCCATAAAGTGCACACCCACTCAGCTACGCTTAAACATACCTTAGTCAGGAAAAAATCATTTTTAATTATTTATGGCCTTGTACAGCTTTGTTACTCTAGGAGGTTGACAGGTATGTGAGGCAGGCATCTGGGCATTCTGCAGAGACCTGTATAGTTGAGGGGTATGGCCATACGGCACTTTCAGATGGCAGACATTTGTGTTCGAGTCATCATACCCTTCAGGAGGTCCATGCTAATGTTAACCTTTTATTCTATCAGTTTTCAGGTTTGTCAGTGCAATGTGTAAAACATGTCACTATTTTTGTGGCTTTGTCCCCCCATTATTTTTGGTTTTGTACTGCTTTATTGTCCTGGGATGGTGAGATGTATGTGAAGCAGGCATCTGGGCATTCTCCAGACACCTGTACAGTTAATGGCTATGGCCGTACAATACTTTTACAATGCAAAGGGGGGGGTGACAAAACCTGTCAAACGCCCCTGCATTGTTTCTTCCTCCCCTAGCTATTTCAGCGTCTGCAGACAATGAAATGCTCATTTTAATTTCATAAAAATTCTTTCATAAATTCTGAAATACTGTTTGAAAGTGCTGTATGGCACTTTCTGAGTGTAAGGGGTGTGTTTGTAGTCTATGCACTACTTAAACACGTCCCCTGCACTCACTCACTGTCGGTGTCCATTTAGCCTTAACAGCAATGCACCTACATGAATATGCAAGGCACCCTGTTGTTAAAGGTATGGCTAAATGGGGATGAAC
This sequence comes from Protopterus annectens, assembly GCF_019279795.1. Taxonomy (NCBI): domain Eukaryota; kingdom Metazoa; phylum Chordata; order Ceratodontiformes; family Protopteridae; genus Protopterus; species Protopterus annectens. The sequence continues at coordinate 726,165,171 of NC_056751.1, forward strand.
CACTCCATGCAGAAAAGCACTATTCCTACACCCGGGGTCTAAGTGATTTCCATCTGAGACTTTGTGGTGTTCCTTACCAAAAGTTGGCTGATCAATGTTAAGGTGGTGAGGGGCCAGCCATCTAGGTGTGGAAACATGTTGACCCTCTCCTTGCATCTGGTTTACTGTATAGTTTGCATTTGGTGAATAACCTGCAGAGTTTGTTGAGACCAAAGGAAGAATCCTGAGATGATTATGATTGAATCCTACCTGAAATTGCAGAAGCTTCCTGTATTCCTTTACAGTTTGTGTGTGGAGGTGGATAACATGGAGATCAAAAGAACACATCCAGTCTCCTTTAGACAGATGGAGGATTAACTGCACTGCAAACACTTAAAAACATTCCTTTGGGATGCAGTGGTGTAGGTCACTGAGGTATAGAATGGCCTTGGTTTTCTTTGGAAGTAAAATAGCCTGGAGAAAAATATATGTCCTTTCTGATTTGGTGGGATCTCTTGGATGTCTCATTTTTATTTTATTATTATTATTATTTTGTAAGAAAGATACACTCTCTTTCATTGCCTCAGTCTTCTTATAGGGTGGAATTATCTGGCAATGGGGGGAGACTGGAGCTTGAGTCACATTAAAAAAGTGAAAAAAAATGACCAGACATGGATATTCCAGAATAATAGTGCATAGTTGCATTATGGTTTCAGTATTTGCCTGTATTGCACAAGGTACAAGATTCAGTCCTGATGTCTGGACAATGCCCATGTGAAGTTTGCATGTCCTTCCTGCATCACCATGGGGTTTATGCCACCTTTCAAAACATTTGGGTGTTTCCTCCTCAAAGTCAACCAAGAATCTAGCTGTGGGTAACAGCACAGACTCTAAATGGTGCCTATCGGTGGAAGAGTCGTATAGGCTAACTATATTGCCCATCAGCTGTGGTGCATAGTATCTTCTAGACAGGAAAACTTGGCTAGCCACTCAATGATGAAAAAAATTGGCTGTAGATGATTTGGTCATGCTGACTAATGTCGCTAAAAATGGGTATGGGTATTTGCCAGTGATAAATGGGACAAGGACCCAGTCTACTCCAACCTACTCCAGGGGCCCATGCTAATGGTGGGAGGGGTCTATGTGCCCTTACTGGCTAGTGTGTTCCTGTCATAAAGTACAGCACCCTAGGTCAATAAACTACTGGCCAACCAGTGTCCAGATGCCCAGCTTGGGTTGCCTGGTATTGGCCTTTTGAGTGAAAGCTGGATGTAAAACCAACAAACCTGCCAAATATGAACCAAGGATTACTACACTCAAAATAGATTCATTGACAGGTACAGCCTGGGAGTGGATGACATGATATTAAGGAGGAGGCCGGGCATATTCTGTATACAGGAAACAAGATGGAAGGCAGTGCAGCAAAGCTACCTGGCTTAGGCTCCAGAGTCTAGTACTCAGGGGGATCTCAGACTAGAAATGGCATGGGAACTGTGGTGAGGGAAAAGGCTTCAGAGGATAATAAGGTATGTCATCAGAACAAGTGATAGGATCATGGCATTTAGACTCCAGTGTAAAGATGGAATGTCATTGCTTGTGTTATATTTAGAGCCACTGGCAAGGAAAATAAGGGTCTCACAAATTCAAGGATATAATTGGAATGGTGATCATGTTTTTGGAACTTTTCTCTGGGGTCTCCGCTGAAAAAGGCATTTTGTCCACTCAGACATTACCCAGTAAACAAATGTACATACATAAATTAATAAATAAATAAATGTTCAGTTGATATTATCTTGTACTTGATAAATCCAAAAAAGGGCACTTCAGTGTTGTGGAACATTCTGAGATAGTTTCAAGCCTTTTCAGGATATAAAATAAACAAAGAATACAGCAGTAAGCTATTTACCCATAAATAAATACGAGTCCTACTAAACCAATTCATAGAGACATGATGAAATGAAGTATTTATGTGAAGGCATTTAAGATTATTCTATTATGGCAGCTGAGAAGATGGAACTTCCCCCCAAAAGGACAAATATCTATCCCAGCAGAGTGTTGCCTCCCTGACATCTCAGATGCCCAGGTGAGAAACGCCCTCTCCAAAGCAAAAAACACAGCATCAATGGGACTGGACGGTGTCCCGGGCTGCGTGCTACATGAACTCCAAGAAGAGCTATACCCTCACATAAAGCTGCTATTCAATCTTAGCCTTACTACAGGATATGTACCCAAAGAATGGCGTACAGCAACAGTAGTCCCACTCCACAAAGGAGGCACCTCTACGGACCCCGGAAACTACCGCCCCATAAGCCTGACTAGCCTGGTCTGCAAAGCTATGGAGAGGATCATTATGGAGCTCATAAACATAGACTTTGGGGACCTACAGACACTGGATCCTACCCAATTCGGCTTTGTCAAGGGCAGATACTGCCTCCTGAACCTGGTAGATTTCTTTGAAACAGTCACCAAGGCCATTGATGAGGGTAAGGTGGTCCACACAGCCTACCTAGACCTCGCAAAAGCCTTTGACACAATACCCCATTCGGGCATTGTAGACAAACTCTCCAGCCTAAATATAAACCTCTATGTCATAAGATGGGTTGCAAACTGGCTCAAGGACAGAGCCCACATGGTCAGAATTGCTGGAGCCATGTCAGACTCTAAACCAGTTACAAGTGGTGTCTCACAGGGCTCAGTCCTGGGACCTCTCTTATTTGGAATATATTTTTCTGAGGTACAGGCTAACACAGGAGGACTGTGTCTGACCAGGTTTGCAGATGACTGCAAACTGGGCACCATAATTGACTCTCCAGCTGACACAAGCATCCTCCAAAAGGGTCTCATAGAGACGGATAACTGGTGCCAGAGCCATGGCCTTAAATTAAACTCCCAAAAGTGTATAGTTATACCCTTTGGCAAAAACAAAGTGCCCACAAATTACCACATAGGAGGTAATCCATTAAGCACAGAAGAAGGAGGTAATCCATTAAGCACAGAAGAAGTAATTAGGGACCTGGGGACCCAAGTTGATAGTAACCTCTCCTTTGACAACCACATTGCCAAAGTGGTTAGGAAGACCTTCTATATAGCCCACCTTATCATGAAAGGATTCACATCTAGATCAAGGGAGGTCATTGTGCCCCTTTACTCATCCCTCATTAGGCCCATAATTGAGTACAATGCCCCATTTGGGATGTACCTTACCTGACACCTGCAGCAACTAGAAAGACCCCAAAAGTACCTCACTAAGAGGATCAAGGGACTCAAACAGATGCCATATGCTGTTCAGCTAAAGAAACTCCAGCTCTACTCAGTTGCATACCGCCTACTCAGAGGCGATCTATGCCTGACGTACAAAGCCATGTCAAACCCTGAGCTGTCGGACATGCTCCACTTAAATAAATCCCAATCCCTCAGAGCCACACACCCCAGGGATCTAAACCTTATCAGATAGGTTCCTGACCCAGAGACTCCCCATACTCTGGAATAGACTGCCCATACATTTCAAGCAGAGCACCTCATTGGCCCTCTTCAAAAGGAACCTTGATGATTGGATGGGAGATAGGAAATTCACCCCGGGGATTATGTCAGTCACCCTGCTAGACAGGGGCCCAGAGAAGTAAATATTGTGGGAAGAAATATCCAGGGAATTGTTATGGCTAGGCTTGCATAGGTCTTATGGCTGATAGCGTAGTACCAACCTATGAACCTATATATATATATATATATATATATATATATATATATATATATATATATATATATATATATATATATATAAATGTATATTTAGCTATTTATAAAACACCATTAATGTACTGTATTAATGTTTATATGTATCTAAACAAAGAGTCTAAAACCTCTAGTTAGAAACAGTAATCAGAAACACATTGTTACCCCACCACTGACCCACTAGAAAAAAATTCACTTTGGTATTAAGTCAAATTATACTATTACTGAAGAATTAGAAGACATACATCATTTGTAGTTATTTAAAATGGGAAAGTATGTAAAGTACTTATAATGGGGAAAAGAGAGAAAAGGAACATTAGTAACAAAAAAGAATAGGAAGAAAGAAGAGAGAGAGAGAAAATGAGCGAATGTTATTTAAATACTCAGTACTGTATGTAATTAGAAGTAGGTATAGAAAGGAAAAGAGAAAGTTAATAATAAAGATGATTCACATTACCTTACAGCATAGAGACTTTCCAGAATCAAATATATTATGATTCATTAAACAAAGCATTTAGAATTAGAAGGAATTTATTCATTTGTCCTTTAGTTTCTTAGTTTTGTTTGCTCCTTCCTTCACAGAACATCCATTTTTGTTGCCTGTCTCTTCAAACTCTGGGATGACCATTCCATTTCTTCTATGTCTGACAGTATTTTCTTCTTTTGGATAAATTCTATTGCTTCTTGTAGGGAATCAAAGATCTTCATTCCTTCTGGCAAGGTGATTTTTATTCCTGCAGGAAAAAGAATTTGAGCTTTAATATTGGCTTTTTTCAAGGGCTTAATTAGAGGAACACACTCATTTCTTCTGGATATGACTGTAGAGGTGTAGTCATTGTCAAAACAAATAACTTTTTCACCCATCTTGATAGGGGAATTAGTCTAAGCTGATTTCAGCACTAAGTCCTTGTCTTGCGAGGAAAGAAATCTAACTATTATAGACCTGGGGTTAGATGAACTCAAGAGATGAAGCTGGATTTGCTAGGGACCGATGACCCCTCTCAATTCCAAAAGAGAGGGATTCAGGCATGTTTAGTGCTGATGAAAACCACTTATTGAGGAAATGAATCATGTTAGTACCCTCCTCTTTCTCAGGAATTCCATATATTCTTATGTTATTCCTCCTTGATCTTTCAAGGTCTTCCAGTTTCTCAATCAGCCTGGTGTTTTGTTTCAGAATAAATTCATTGCGATGTTCATTTTCTGTCAGTCTAATATCTAGGTCAGTTACTGTTTCCTCTAAGTCAAGAATCTGTTCAGATTTTTTTTTACTATCCCATTTAGAAGTTGCAGTTGTTTGCTGCATTCTTATTTGATAATATCCATTTTGTTTTCGAATTTGTCCATTGTTAGTGACAGTTCTTGGATGTTTGTTATTATAAGATGTAATTCTTTCTTCACTGCATTCTCATAGTGTGGGTTCTTCAAGTTGCTCATGTTAAGATTTCCAGTAGAAAATGTCTTGACAGGAATAATTTAAAAATTCTCTTGACTATGTATTCATTTTTAGAAATAATAGAGAGTCTATGTTAATCTAATTTTTAGTATACTTTTAGTTAGATTTTTCTAAAAAATAAAGTATATTTCCTGTCAGGATATTAAAATCTGAGCAGAGCTATGGAGTTCTGCTGCTATTAGACTGGCATATTGGCCACACCCACAGCTGCTGTGTTCCTGACATTAGCAGGGTTAATTACCCATCTAAGATTGACAGCAGTACCTGGCAGGGTAAACTACAGATTTAACTGTGTCTATGATATGGCATGCAGGTGGAGACAAATTTCTCTGCAAAGTATGTGAGAAGTTGAGCTTAAAAAAATGTAGGTGGGCTTTTCCTTCGTTTGACTTTAATGCAAGGAAATAAAAGTTTTAAAAACTACAAGCAGGTTTCTGGTACATACACAATGCTGGAACCATATAGTAGGGAGAAAAGAAACCTAACGATTGAGTTAAACTGTATGAGAGGTGGAGTTTTCCTTTAAGATGACTGATATTGATATTTGCACTGCAAATTGTATATCTTGAGTGATATTATTTAGACTGTTAATTATACAAGGAAGCATTTCTCCTATTTCTCTAAATAGCAATATATAATTACTCAGAGAGGAATTTCTTGCTGCCATGTTTGGCTAACAGTGCTCTGAAAATATAGGTCTAGGTTGTATGGTTTCAAAGATATAAAAATGTGTTTGTGAACCTTTAGAGAAAAACATCAGGAGTTTGTGTGCATTATAATGTAGTACAAATGACTGTAAAGGCATTAATTATCACTGCAGGTAATATACTTTCTGATAACATTACTATTTTTATCATGTTGATATCTTTTGTTGTTCACAAAATAATTACATTTGTTTGTCCTATATTTTAAGGTGATTTTCCAGAAAATGCCTGTGGTGTTAGAATGTATGTAGGGTTTTAGAGGTGTGACATTCCACAAAACAGACATATTAAGGTGTTATGTCGAAGCTATTAGTCTGGATACACAGGAGAGAGAGAGAGATCAAGACTTTATTCTGCATATAATAGAGTATTTCAACATAACTCTACATCAGAGTATTAAGGATATGTTTGTAGAGTGTCCCCAATTTTGACTCCTATTTTTAATCATTTTCTCATAAAATATGTGTTTTTCTAGCAAATCATTGAAGACTGCAGTCACTAATTAATGGCAGACATTTGAGTATCAGACTTCATATCCTTTAGGAAATGCACAGCAATGCAACGTCTCTTATTCTGACAAGTTAATAGCAAATATTTAAAATCTGTCGCTGATTTGGGCCTTTGTTCTTCTTCACTTTTTATACCCGATGGTTGAGCTAAGATGGTGAGCAATGTGCAAGGTTACAGTGCTCTGGATAGAGGCTGAGAGCTATGGTTGGGAGATTTGAAAGTCAGACATATGAACCGTGACAAATTTGTCATCATGTTCAGTCTAGACCTTACAAAGACTGATGTGTGCCTTACAGAGTAAAACTGGGAGCTCTAGTAAGAGCTTTTGAGTTTGAAATTAGTAGCCATGTTGGTAAGAGCAGTTATAATAATAAGAACTTTGACTTCAAACAAACTGCAAGGTCTTTTAGAGTAATTCCCTTAATTGTACTAGTTTAGAAAAAGTATATGGGTAATAATTTACAAATAAAAGTATTAAAATTATAATTATGATATGAGATTTGCAACCTCATCTCTCACATTTTGTCAGCACCACCAAGAAAACCTTAACCAAAACTGAGAATGAAAGCTCATTTTTTTCAAGTCTTAGAGTCTAGTTTTCATGATGGGAACAACTTATGTGCCACAGTTAATGGGATGGAACTGAGTAATCAAAGTCAGAGGTCTTGTAGCAAAGGATACTTCACAGTGTCCTACATGACAAGGAGGGGGTGGCATTATGGGACCATGACTCGGAGGAGGGTACCCCTACATGACCATGACCATGACCAGGCTACAGCAGGAATAGAGGCCTCCTGTGACAGGCATTTTGAGGTGCTGTGACAATAAGGCTGTGTATTGAGTCCACTGGTGAGATTTCTTGCCCTTGCAGCTTGGCAGCTGTCTTGTCTCAAAACATGGCATAGGATGGTGGAGTAATATATCCTTAGACCTGCAGGAGCAGACAGTATTCTGCAGTGGCCTCTCCATGTGACCACCCAATGTACATATCGGACCATGAGTAACACTGTTGGACAGGCAGTGATGATGGCACATTTCATGCTTTTTAGTGAGATACATAGCTAAGGGACCTGGCATGACAAAATTCATGCGCCCCATATCATCACTATAACATTGTCAGTGCAAAGCATATTCATAGAAGACAAACACCATACCAGTCATCTTCATATTGGCATGGATGGCAGCAAACTGTGCTTTGATGGTGGTCCCAAAGAGCAGTGCTACTACCACTGCCTGCATATGAGGGGCCAGCTGTGACATGTGATGACATCAGCAACTCCTTTTAATATGCTATATGGGGAATGGTAAGTATACCTACCCTGGATGCAGACCAATCATCTGCTCTTGTCCCAAAGAGGGAGCAGTGCTGGTGCTCTCAGTCAAGGTAAGAAACTAATATAGGAACAGTGAACACTCATGCTGTGCAGCAGAGGTGCTGATGAGACCATACCCTCACCATGTTAAA
>NC_056751.1:726175516-726260516 GCF_019279795.1 Protopterus annectens
GCTGCCTAATTCACTGCATATGGTTAGTTAGGCAGATGATCGTCAGATGACTGAGATCGCACAAATCCAGAGGTTGGAATGTTTGCCCTTACCCAGTATTTGTGCAGCCTTGGAGTTAATATGTGTAATTAGCATGGGAGGCTTCCCCCTGAAAAAATTATGCTTTTTTTTTGCATTTTTAATTAAAAGTTTGCATGTGCCAAGGTTGTTTCTTGGTGCATGCATACCGGCATGTCAACACTGGCTTATTCAACATTTTGGCATTGACATTATGCTGTTTAACTATGGATATTTATGTTCACTGCTAGTACACCCATATAACATATACAGCTCACACACATATAGAGTGAAAGACAACCTGCAAGTTCGCTGCTGTTCTACAGACATTTAGTATAGTTACTAAGCTGGTCTATCTCCCTCTGAGATATGTCAGTTGGCTGCACCCAGAACCTGTGTCTGTTCCTCCAGGTATGACACTTATGCCTTATTTATCTTCATGCAGGGACACTAGGAATTTCTGTAGGTTTGCTGTGGGAGATATCCTACTTTATCATGTCAGTAATATGCCTCAGACATTGCTATGTTGTGGCAGTTCCACCCACCAACAGGATTGATATTATCAGCCACTTTCTCTCCGACATAATCCCATAGCAGCCAGTGAGAAACCCCCTCTCCCCAACAGGTAGCATTCATGGGCCCTGAGTGTCTGTAAGTTATCTAGTATGTGCCATCTGTCTCTTCATTGTTGATATGGTGATAGCTATGGGATTAATAGACATAGCTGTACACTGATGACTTTTAAACAGTGGGTTTGTATAGGTATACTTGAACTGGGGGAGAGGGGAAGGGAAGAGCTGAGCATTGGTGGCAAACTGGAGAGGAACTCAAATCAGACGTATGGAAATAACTATTTAGGAAAAGGTGATATAGTACTGGAAAGGATAAAAGACAGTCTAATAGAAATGCAGGAGTAGGTAGAGAAAGGTATAATGAGGGTGTCAGCTAAAAAGGGGGTAACAGTAACACTTGGGCAGTCCCCTTCACTCGCCTTCCCTTATTCACTTGTTTGTCCATTTGAATATATCTAATGAAACAGAGACAGTCAACAAAAATGCTTGCCACTGTGCATAGATGTTTTGACTTGTTTGAAAACAGTAATGTGTTTTACTCTGATTGTTTTCCTAGGTCTCAGGATCATACTAGAAATGTCAGTAGTTGTTATGTATTTTTGTAGTTATTTTGTAATTCAGGGGCTCACTCTTTATTAGTCTTAGAATTGCATTAGGGTCTTTTTGTGCCAGTGGACTTCTCTTTTACAGAAACGTAATTCAATACATATGAGCAAGGTAAGATAAGAATATTTTCTTGACTAACTGAACTTGCACATGCTTTATACAATGGTCACTACTGTTTTGAGCATTATTCTTTAAATTATTCAATTGTATTTATTACTGCTTGGTAGTAACTTGATTAAAGTGTAGCTATCATTCTAAGTCTTTTGGATTAAGCACTTGGGCTTCAGACCAGTTGTTTTACATTAGGAAGGTTTGTGGCCTGCACTGTGGTGGCAGGACAGGTAGCTTACATCCTTCTAAGTTGGGAACTGCTGATTGAGGGCTCAGTGTCTGTTATTCTAAAAGTGTATTAATTCTGGTTTAAGCACTTGGGCTTCATGCCAGTTGTTTTACATTAAGAAGGTTTGTGGTCTGCACTGTAGTGGCAGAACAGGTAGCTTACATCCTTCTAAGTTGGGAACTGCTGATTGAGGGCTCAGTGTCTGTTATTCTAAAAGTGTATTAGTTCTGGTTTAAGCACTTGGGCTTCAGGCCAGTTATTTTACATTAAGAGGGTTCGTGGTCTGCACTCTTGTGGGAGGAGAGGCTGGACTCTGCCCTTCTGAGCTGGGAATTTCTGGTTAAAGGCTTATAGTGCCTGCATATTTGAACTGCTTCTTACTGTAATTGGTACACCTTGTTTGCTGTAGCATAGACTAGATCCAGGCCTGCTGAATCTAGCTTTGTTTGTATGCTTGTTGTTTGTTTGCTTGTTATTTCCCTGAAAAGCTAATTCCACCTAAAACGCGGCTAGTGATATCTGCATTCCTTACTGTACTTATTTCCTTGTTTCACTTGAAAGAAAGTTACTGTTTGTCGTTTTTGCATTTAAGTTACCTGTAACACATTGCATTTAAGTTACCTGGCACTTGCTCACTAAAGCAATTATATAAGTCAGCACTAAAAAATTAAAAGCACTACACCCTCACAAACTCCCCTTGAGTACCTTGTTCCCCATTGGCCCTTTTTTTCAATTATAAAGGAATTCCCAATACTATTCTAGCATGACCAAAGGTCAGTTGTCAATCTCCTCTCCGGTCCAGCTGGTGAATCTGGGAATCTTGAGGCAATGCTACAACTGCCTCATGTACACAGACAACCCTCTCCTCCTCCCAACAAATTCCAACACATGTCAGAGATGCAATCATATAGCCAAACTGGAGGCTAAATTCTCAACTCAGTACTGGCGTAACCAGTCAGGAGGAGAAGGAAACCACACTCACTACAATTCCAGTCTCACATAGACCTACCACGACAGCAAACCAAACACATAAACACACAAAAACATACTCGGAGGCTCTAAATAAAAATCTGCCTAAGCAGCAGAGACCTCCAAAGCAGACACCCAAGCAACCGTTACCCCAAAACAAAACACGTGCAACACATAGCTCACAAAGCCAGTGTGCCGAACAGTCACAGCCCTTAAGGCTAAACAACACACCTGATACACTTATAATAGGTGACTCTATCGTCAGGCACACTGACGTCCTGCTCTCCAGGCTGAACAAGGAGAAGGTCACGGTGAGCTGCCTGTCGGGCGCTAGGATCCGCCACATAACACAAGCACTCAGGTCACTCCAAGGCAAGTACAAATATGACTCAGTCATTGTCCATGCTGGTGTGAATGACCTGAGACGTACCTCCCTGGACTACATGAAAAGAGACATAGAGGAGCTCTCTGAGCATGTAGCCCAGGCCGGTATGACCCTGACCTTGAGTAGCATCTTATCCTCACCAAGAATGATGCCACAATAGGAAGACAAGATGATCAAATTCAACAATTGGCTTAAGTATTGGTGTCATTCAAAGGGGATCCAATGCCTGTCAGCCTGGGATGACATGCTCGACAAGCCACGATGCTTCGCTAGGGATGGCTTGCACCTGTCACCCCTGGGATTTCGGATATTGGCAAAGGCTCTTGCTACCCCCATAGTGCCTTTTTTAGGCAAGGTTCAAAAGACAAACCCACCTCCATAGGTATCACAAGGGATAAGAAACTAAGAGTAATGCTACTCAATGCCAGAAGTCTAAACCTCAAGATGCACGCACTCGAAACTCTCCTTAGCATGGAGAACATCGATATCTGTGCAGTAACAGAAACCTGGTTCAAGGCTCCCAAGAGCACCCCAGCACTACCAGGTTATACCTCATACCATGCTTTTCGGCCCCAAAACGTGGACCGATCCACAAAAGGAGGGGGAGTATCAATATTCGTCAAAGATACCCACACCTCCAGGTTGGTGGCACAGCACGAAGCATTAGAGACTATCCATGTGCAACTAACAGTGGGTACAACTGCCTTCCAGTTTATAGCCTGCTACAGACCACCCTCCCAAACCCAGGAACCCCACTCAGCCTTCCTGAGAACACTGGAAAATATGAAGGTCTCTCCAAACACCATTATATTGGGCAACTTCAACTACCCAAACATAGACTGGGAGCATTACTCTAGCTCCAACACCCTAGCCCAAAGGTTCCTAGAATTTATAAACTCAAATGCTATGGAACAACTTGTTACCACTCCCACAAGAGGGGAAAACATACTGGACCTGATCATCACCAACATGGGGACTCTATGCTCCAGACCAGAAGTGTATCCCTCACTGGTAAGATCAGACCATAAACTAATCTCACTGGATATTCACATCCCGACCCCACCCCCTGCCCAAAAAACAACAGTGAAAAACTTCTCTAAAGCAAATTTCACACTCCTCAAAACCGAGATGGAATCCTTCAAAGCCCCCGGGCCTGTGGGAAATACGGCCCAGACTGCAGAATTATTTATAAACACATTCTATGAACACCTTCAGGAATGCATGGATCATGCAATCCCAAATAAAACCAAGACCCAATCCTCCAAAGGCAGACGTCCTGTTTGGTGGACCCCAGCCATAAACAAACTATACAATAGAAGGAGGAAGCTACTACATGATAGAGCAAAATCCCAAAAAGAGAAGGCATCTCTGATCAGTATTAGCAAAAAACTACAGGCACTCATAAAATTGTCTAAGGCCAGCTTCAAGAGAAAAATTGCACAGGACACTAAGGATAATCACAAGGCTTTCTTTAGTTATGTTAGTAACCTGGGTGGGAATTCCCAGATATGCTCAGAATTAGTCCAAAATGACAAAAAATACACCAAACCCACAGACATTGCCAACATGCTAGCTGACAGGTTCAGCGCAAACTTCTCCACCCCCATCCCCACCAAAAGGGCAAATATCTATCCCAGCAGAGTGCTGCCCCCCTGAAATCTCAGATGCTCAGGTAAGAGCCGCCCTCTCCAAAGCAAAAAACACAGCATCAATGGGACCAGATGGTGTCCCGGGCTGCGTCCTACATGAACTCCAAGAAGAGCTAAACCCAAACATAAAACTACTGTTCAATCTCAGCCTTACTACAGGATATGTACCCAAAGAGTGGCGTACAGCAACAATGGTCCCTCTCCACAAAGGTGGTGCCTCAACGGATCCTGGAAACTATTGCCCCATAAGCCTGACTAGCTTGGTCTGCAAAGCTATGGAAAGGATCATCATAAATAAAGATATTGGGGACCTACAGACACTGGATCCTACCCAGTTCGGCTTTGTTAAGGGCAGATCCTGCCTCTTAAACCTGGTCGATTTCTTTGAAACAGTCACCAAGGCCATTGACTAGGGGAAGGTGGTCCACACAACCTACCTGGACCTCGCAAAAGCCTTCGATACAATACCCCACTCGGGCATTATAGATAAGCTCACCAGCTTAAATATAAATCCCTATGTCACTAGATGGGTTGCAAACTGGCTCAAGGACAGAACCCACATGGTTAGAATTGCTGGAGCCATGTCAGACTCCAAACCAGTTACAAGTGGCGTCCCACAAGGCTCAGTCCTGGGACCTCTCTTGTTCAGTATATATTTCTCGGAGGTACAGGCCAACATGGAAGGACTGTGGCTGACCAAGTTCACAGATGACTGCAAACTGGGCGCCATAATCGACTCTCCAGCCGACACAAGCATCCTCCAAAAAGGCCTCATAGAAACAGACAACTGGTGCCAGAGCCATGGCCTCAAGCTAAATGCCAAAAGTGTATAGTCATCCCCTTTGGCAAAAACAAAGTGCCCACAAATTACCACATAGGTAGTAATCCATTAAGTACAGAAGAAGTAATTAGGGACCTGGGGACCCAAGCTGATAGCAATCTCTCATTTGACAACCACGTGGCCAAAGTGGTTAGAAACACATTTTATATAGCCCACCTAATCATGAACGGATTTAAATCTAGATCAGCGGAGGTCATCGTGCCTCTTTACTCATCCCTCATCAGGCCCATAATTGAGTACAATGCCCCTTTTGGGATGTACCTTACCAGACACCTGCAGCAACTGGAAAGACCCCAAAAGTACCTCACCAAGAGGATCAAAGGGCTCAAACAGATGCCATATGCTGCCCGGTTAAAGCAACTCCAGCTCTACTCAGTGGCATACCACCTGCTCAGAGGCGATCTGTGCCTGACGTATAAAGCCATGTCCAACCCGGAATTAATGGACATGCTGCACCTCAGAAAATCCAAATCCCATCGAGCCACGCGCTCGAGAGACTTGAACCTCAGCAGTGAAATAAATAGGACATGCTGGAGTCTCCCTTTACTCTGGAATAAAATCCCAGTCCAGGTTAGGCAGAGTCCCTCATTGACTCTCTTCAAGAGGTATCTTGATGAGTGGATGGGAGATCGTAGGTTTACCCCGGGTATCACTTCTGTGTCTCTGTTAGACAGAGGCACAGTATACTAACCTCGAAAAAGGGCATAGCAAAATTAATTTAAAATGGGTGGCGAAAGCCAAACACATTCTGGCTAGGCTTATAAATGCCCTAGGGCAGATAGCCTAGTATGAACCTATGAACCCATGAACCTATTTAAAGCATTTATTTAATTTTGTGTCAAAAATAGTAATTTCTCTGTTTGTTGTCTTTAATGTTTCTCTATGCCTCCAAACCACCTTACAGAAAGGTGAATTAGCCAGGGACTTGGTTATTTGGTGGTAGTTTGTTGTTTAATCTGCAGAGGAGAGCTGCTTTTTCTGTGCTTTTACATAATGGAATTCCAGAAACATCCATCTTCTGGTAGAATGTGTTTACCTGGTCTCTCTGAGTTAGAAACCACTCCAAGATGCTCAAAGTGTGGTTGTTTATGGATAGAGGGCATAGAAGTTAGGTTTTAAACATTTTTTTCACTGCTATAAATCAGATGCTCAGCAGTGCCCTGTATAATAGCAAACGCCTAAACAGTAACATTTCACTGTAAAGTAAGGAGTAGGTCTGAAACCTATTAAACAGTGTGGCATTGTGCAGAAATAAGCTTTGCACATTGCACTGCACTACCACATCTTCAATAGGACTGTTTGCTAGACAATCATAACACATATATAAGCTATGCCATTATGGACATAGAATGTGACTTTACTTGAGTGACCAGGCATCTATCCCAAGCCTACCTTGAAGCAACTGATATTGTCTGTAAATCTGCTAATGTTTGGATAGGAATCGAATACCTCTAGTACTACAGCCATACCAGAATAATATGCAAATGAATATATACTGTTTTGTTGTCACATCTGCTGTCAAAGATGCCCCTGGGTAGTTTATTTTCTACCCCACACTGATTTTTCTACTCTACACACTGCCCCATGGTCTGTTTTATAGGCTGTGCCCCATCTTTTGTAAATTCCTGGATCTGCCACTGCAAGGCATGGTTCAAGGCCACTGAGAGCACCACAGCCTTGCAAGACTTCAATGCCTTCCACACATTCAGATCTCAAAATGAGAGTGACAGAGCCAAAGGTGGAGGTGTATTCAGCCTCATTAAAACCAAATACACTTCGAGACTGGTCAAACAGCATGACTCTCTTGAACTACTCCATGTCCAATTAACTATTGGGAAAGTACCATACCACATCATTGATAGCTGTAGACCCCCCACCATGAACCAGGATAAGCAGACCATCTACCTCGATTTACTGGGATCCCTCACTAAACAGCCCAACACCTTAGTCATGGGAGATTTCAACTATCCTTCCATAGACTGGGGGACACACACTATCCTAGAGGTTCCTGGACTTTGTTAACACAAATGCTCTGGAATAGATAGTCTGCACCTCCACTAGGGGCTCCACATGGGGGGGGGTCAATGTCATTCCCCGTGTGTGATGCCCTCCCTGGTTGGGTCAGATCACAAATCAGTCTGGTTTGAAGTAACTACTGGAACAGACACCCTTGCAGGAACAAAAATTATAAAAAACTTCACCAAAGCTAACTACATCGTACTAAGCTATGGTATGAAAAGCTTCATACCAACCACAACTGCAGACACCAAAGATCACTATGCAAAAGTGTATGAAAATGCCCTGTACAACCACTTAAGCAACTGCATAAACTCTGCTGTACGTGACCGGATCAAAACCAGGTCTTCCCATAAAAACAAGCCACCATGGTGGACTTCGAGTATAAATAGATTATATAACAAGAGGGAAAAACTGTTGTCCAAATGCAAGAGGGATGTCATTCTGCAGAGGAACAGTTCCCTCCTAAACCTAAATAGGTAAATCAGAAATTTTATAAAGTCATCTAAAGCAAAGTAGAGAACTAAAAATCACATCCCTAGCTAAGGGTAATCATAAGGCATTCTTTAACTACGTCCAAAGTCTAAAAGGGAATGTCCAGCTGTGTGCCAAACTGGTTGTAGATGGTATCACTCACACTACACCAAAAGATATCACCAACCAGCTAGCTGACAGATACAGTGCAAACTTTACTCACTATCCCCACCTACCTTTTTCCAAAGCATACCTAACACCAGCCCTCTGCCTAGTATCTCTAGAGAGCAGGTTATCTCTGTACTCGACAAGGTCAAAAACATGGCCTCAGTGGAACCAGATAATATCCCTGGTTGTTTGCTAAACAATTTAAAACAAGACATAGTGGACCCACTTGGAATTATCTTTAATAATGGCTTGAGATCTGGCTAAGTTCCTGCAGAATGGAGAAAAGCAACAGTAATCCCTTGCACTAACAGGGGCCATAAACTGACCCTGGGAACTACAGACTCATAAGTCTAACCAGTCTCATCTGCAAGGCCATGGAATGAATTATCATGGACCTTATCAACAAGGACATAGACAACCTCCAAATGCTGGACCCAACCCAGTTTGGTTTTGTTAAGGGTAGGTCATGCTTATTAACCTGGAAGACTTCCTTGAGAATGTCATCAAAGCCATGGATGAAGGTAAGACAGTGCAAACAGCCTATCTCAACCTTGCTAAGGATTTTGACACAGTTCTTCATTCTGGCATCATTGAGAAGCTCTCCAGATAGGGATTAACCCTTACATTACTATATGGGTAGCCAATTGTGTCACTGACAGACCAGACTCTGTCAAAACTGGTGAATCCATCTCCACCAGTAGACCTTTCACCAGTGGAGTATCACAGGGGTCTGTGCTGTTTGGCATCTATTTCTCACAAGTCCAGACCAAAGTATATGGCCTTTGGCTCACCAGGTTCACTGATGATTGCAAACTGGGGCAATCACTGAGTCTTCCAACAATGTCAACATACTACAAGAAGGGCTAACAAAAACAAATGATTGGTGCCAAAGCCATGATCTAAAACTAAAAGCAAAAAAATGCATTATTATTCCCTTTGGCAAAACAGAATTCCCTACAAATTACAGTGTTGACAGCACCCCCCCTAAGTTCCAAACCAGTGGTGTGAGACTTGAGAACACAGTTTGATAACAATCTGAACTTTGACCGCCAAGTTTGCACAGTGGTAAGGAAAGCCTTCTATGTAGCGCAGCTCATAAGCAAGGTCAGAGCATCCAGATCAAGGGATGTTATAACTGCACTGTACTCAGCCCTCATCACACCACTAATAGAGCATTATGCACCATTTTGCATGTACCTCACCAGACACCCGCAGCAGCTGGAGAGACCTCAGGGGTTTCTCACTAAGAAAATACAGGGACTCCAAATCATGCCCTACGTGGACAGGCTGAAAGCCCTGACACTTTACTCTGTGTTATAGGCTGTTGACTTGTGCCTGACCTATAGGGCAATCTCCAGCCCTGCCCTAATGGAAATGCTGCACATCCACAAGTCAAATGGCTTAAGAGTCACTTGCTCTAGGGATCTCAACCTAGCTTGTGACATTAACAGATCATGCTGGAGAGACAGATATGTCTCCCAGAGACTGCCACTTCTCTGGAACAGATTCAACTGACTCTATTCAAATGCACCTAGATAACTGGATGGGAAACCACAAATTCACCCCTGGGGTGGCAACCATGTCCCTCATGGACAGGGGTAGCCGGTGTTGATCACAGACCCACTCTGTTCATAAATTTTTTCTGTGAACTACCTAAAAAAGAACAAATGGGGATACTTAGAATTAAGATCACTAGGCTTGTAAAGGCTCTACAGCTGATAGTCTAGTAACCTCCTATGAACCTATGAATATCACCAGGACTGACACCCTCAAGCCCAGTGGGGAGCCTTTGGACTCCGATGGAAAGACATTGGCCTTCATGCACTCCTCCTTCTCCTTATGACACTTCTCCAAGTACATCTTTTATTTTTTAATTTAATTAATTTACTTAACACATTTATTATTTATGAAATGGTATTGATGGATTTGGCCAATGCCATGGTGGCCATAGACAAAGTGTGTCACCTTTTCTGGTTAAGGTAGTCCTGGGGAGATTTAGCCCTTTACTACATCATTATCTGGTTAAATTTCCACAATACAATTTGTGACTTTGTGCTCAGGCCACAGGCAAAAAAAAAACACTTGTTATTCAAGTCTCTATTGGGAATCTGCTTCTTAAATACAATGCAATTATACACTTTCAAGTATCTGATATTAAGCCCTGATGTCCAAAAGCTATTGCTACCAAACAGATAAGAACTGTTCTCAAAAGGATTTTTATATGCCAACTTTTTTTTTGTTTTATATCCTACCCACTCCTTTTCCTGCCCCCATGATCACTGATTGCACCAAAGGGCAACCCCTCTCTTTGGACCATTGCTCCCCTTAGGAAGGATATCAATGAGCACCACCTAGGACATGAACCCCCATCCCTTCCATGCTGCTCCATCAGTCACCTGAGCTGTTAAACTCAGGTCAGCTAGGCTGTAGTCAGGACTTTATTCCTCTATGCCACCACCACAGCTAAGCATTTGACCTTGAGTGAACTGCAGCATAAAACAACTGGAAACAGTCAGCGATAACCAAAGCATGCACTAACAGAGGTTTAAGCTAAACTTGATTCATAAAAAACTGATAAATATTCAGAGGCCAGCAATTTCAGCTTTCTTTAAATCAGTCCCTGGATTAGCAGCAAAATGAGAATCTCTTCCATTTAGCTATGCATGATTTTCTTCTGTTAGTAATTCTGGCATCCTTTATATTATTTAACATATCCTTAGAATATTTGTGCCTATCTAGAGGCTGGATAAGACCAACCATGTTGCCAGGCTTAGAATGGCCAGATCTGGATGTAGCGGGGAATGTTTTGTGTCCGGACGTCCACGTGCTGAGACAACTCTTTACATTTTCCTCTTTCCATGTTGTTCAGGATTTAGGACAAGGGCTGTCTTGGCCAAAAGGGTGCTGTTAGAATTACTTTAGGTCTTTCCTCATTTATTCTGAGCATTACCCTGGGAATTAAGGGTGCTGGAGGAAGATCGTAAAGGAACAAACCTATCCAATTTAGGGAATGGGCTTCTGGAGTTGCTATCCTGTCACAGAACCTTCTCAGCTGCTTGTTCAGATGAGGGGCAAACAGGTCTGTTTCTGATATAACACACACATTAGTCAGATGCAGAAACACACCCCTCTTTAGCATCCCTTCATGATAGTCTGTTTTGGATCTACTCAGTCTGTCCACTAACACATTTTTCTGACAGACGATGTAAGTTGCAGTCAGAGATATACCCACCTGTGAGGTTATCTCCCAAGCTTGAATGGCCAGTTTGCATTGTTGGTACAAATAAGCTTCCAGGGTAAAGATGGCTGGCAGTTTTCCTCATTTTGTTCTGCCAACATGGACTTGAAAGACTCTCTCATGCCCCTTCCTTCCAGGCCAGGTATAAAGAAAAATCTGTGGACAGACACACTACAGGCAGAGCTGTCCTGAAAGGCATTCCCTGCTTCAGAGCACATTTTCTTTTCTCATGCAAGGGAGAAGAGAGATATTTTGGAATCTAAGGGATGGGGATATTGACACCATCTGTTTTTAGGTAACCCCTGGAGTTTTCTCATACAAGCAAACAAGCTAGGAACCCCACAAAGATACATGCTGCTATGAAGTCTAGCACTTGAATTCCCTGACACTGATTTCTGTATCTGGTGGAGTATATCTCAAGCAATGAGTCACCTTGTCCTGTGGAAGGAAGTTTCTGCTCAGAGTGCTGTCCAGACATGTCGCCAAGACTAACTTCTTTAAAGGGTTCAGGCAAAAAAATGTTTTCTTCCAAAACCACAAAATGTGCACTCAATTTAAAAAATAATAAACCACAGGCTACAGGTCCAAATGAAACTTTAATTTTCTCTAGTGTTTCGGTCAAAGACCTTCAAGGAGTAACCAAAAATAAATTTTCTTGTTAGTTGTGAGACAAAAGTTCCTAAGGCACCTCAGGGAAAAATCCAAAGTCTTAAATTGTCCTGTTCAGGTTTTATTTATTTATTTGTCTTTCCTGACCAGGAAAGTTCAACTGGTCCCATTTTCAACAGAGGCCTGGGGAGAAAAGCTCCATCACATTTATATTAATAAGTGAATTTTCAGACAGTTCTCAGAAAAACAAGTTACATTTCTCAAAAAAGCAAGCAATTACAAGACAAGTAGATGCAGTAAAGTATGTACATCGACATGTTTAAGTCCGGACAGTTCTAGTACTCACAGATGAACCTATACAGTCATTGTAGCTCTATAATCTTGCAGGAAGTAAATGGATTTATACTGTAGAAGGCAAAATGTTGTAAAGTTTAATGTTCTTACATTTCAGTTCAGAAAGGTTTGTGAAGAGTTCAAGAAAGCTAATGAAATAATGAAGTGAGTTATAAAATTATGTATGGGGACTTTGTAGAGTTTAAATTATAAAATTACAAAGGAGGGGAGTTATTAGTGTAGCATAGGAGGATAGTGGTAATAGTGTACGAGTGAGAAAGCATAGGATTAGATCCATCTAGGCTGCCTGTTCCAGACTGGTGTTTCTGGAAGGTTTCTAACTTAGGTATACAGGGAATGCAAGACAGGGGTAGAGCAGATGATTGGGGCAGTTACAAATAGAGAAAGATGAGAAGTGTTTAAGGGGGATGAAAATGGATGTATTAATTCAAGTGCAGCAGGGAAAGTTATCACAGGTGTAATGATTCAAGTACAGGAAGGCAATAATAAGTAATAAGACGTTTGTGCTCTCGCTAGTGGTCTCTACCTGGTGATGAACATGAGCATGACCAGGACTGGTGAGACATTGTTTGACCTGGATTTTACAGCCTGGAAGTTTGTTAGTCATTTTTACTTGACAGGAGTATAATCAGTGTCCTGATGAATTATTTGCTTTACTAGTGCTTATTAGAAATGTATTACTAAAACGTAGGTCCCTTGTGGGAGTGTAGGACAATAGCATATTTTTTAATGCAGGACAATTTTCAGGATAATATATCAGTTTGCATGTCATACCTAGCTGTGAGTATGCTAGTTAGTTGTTAAGATCTCACCAGTTTAGCTGTTTTAAGGCTTGGCAGTGAGGAGCTTGCCGTGCAGTATTGATATTAAATTTAGCGACTTTGTTGCAACAGGAAGCTAGTTTGGATTTTAGTGTAGAGTTTAAGTTTCTAAGGATAGGTGAGGCATAAAAGAGGGTTGTAAGCAAATAGGATGAGGTGAGGCTTTTTTGCTAGCTCTGAGGTACTGTTTTGCCCTGAAAGGGAGCCAAGTTTCCGGTGGATCTTTTTAATTGTTTTATGAATATGTTGATCAGATTTAAGATCGTCACCTATAATGATGCCCAGTAATTTAGTATGTGGCGTTACCTCAATTTTATTATTATTTGCAGATGTAACCAATAAAGATTGGTTTGATTGAGATAATGTTTTGGGGTGAAGAGCATCAGCTTTGTTTTATTGAGATTAAGCAGCAAGTTTAAATTTTTTAGCCAGGTTTCAATAGAAAATAAATTGAGTGATTTCTTGGGGTTTGGATATTGTGGACGCTGTTCATATTCAAGCCAAATTATCTGTGTATTTGTACTACACTTGCTTGGTCTATGGCAGTGCAAAGGGTGTTTATAAAACTATTGAAGAAAAGAGGTCCTAGTGTTGAGCCCCGAGGGACACCTATGGTAAATGGAAGAGAGAGGAGAGATCCTGTTGTCATTTGACTCCTGTCACCTTCCATATGCATAACTAAGGAACTAGGTAAGGAAGGACTGGCAGACATCTATAGAAGAGAGTTTGGTCAGCAGTCAGTGAACACACTTGACACTAGGTTATCAGTTCATTCAACAGTCTGTGGACACACTTGACACCAGGTTACCATTGTTCCTGTGATGGTTTACAGTGTTGGTCAAGAGAAGGAAGGCAGTGGTCATGTTGTGGTGGGGTCTGAAACCATGTTGTCTTTCAGACAGCAGACTATTTGAGTTTAAGTGAAGTATGAGCATGAATAAATTTTTCAAGTATTTTTTTTTCAAACACCTTTATTGAATTATTGCTTGTGACATTGACAAATTTGCATTCACGGAAAAGGTGGAGAGGATTGCGATGGGTCTGTAGTTATTAAACTCTGGAAGTATGCTACTTTTGTGTAAAGGTATAATAAAGGATTTTTTTCCAGGTGGAAGGAATGTAGTTTTCAGATAAAGATCTATTTATCAATACAGTATTAAGAAAAGCAATTGTATCTGCAGCCATTTTAAAGTAATCCTGGGGGAGATGGCCAGCAGCTGGGGTGGTTGCTTTTAGCTTATGTAGGAGTTTTTTAATGGTGGAGGTAGGTACTAAAGTCAAATAGATGAGGTTCTGACAGACTCAGGCAGTGATCCATGTAGGATAAATTTGGATGTACTTTGTTTTGAAATAGGTAAGCACTGAAGCCAGACATATAAATACACTGGCTGTGATAGGGAAGCAAAAATGTAATGGATGGTGCAGTGGTTTGCATTGTCACCTCACAGCAAGAGGTTCTCTGGTTCAATTCTTAGCTGTGGTGCCTTCTGTGCAGAATCTGCATGTCCTCCCTGTATTCATGTGGGTTTCCTGCGGGTGCTCTGGTTTCTTCCCATGTTACAAAGACATGCGTCTGGAGTGTTTCTCCCCGAGCCTCTGCTGAAAATTGTCTCATTCAAGTTGGACTTTCCCAGTAAGCAAATGTTAAATAAATAATGATATGGACTAGAAATTCTCTCCCTCTGCTGCAAATCTGAGGAATGTTTTCTTTGCTTGCTGACAATAGGGTTATGAAGGCAAGCATATTTCAGATCTACTGTGACTAGAGTGAGATGGAAGAAAGCCATGGCAGCAGGTTTTGGATGATAAGCATTCTGAATTTTTGAAATGCAAAGAAACGTGTTTATATATAGAGTTTCATGGACCCTCCTTCCTTGGGACTAGGAAGAGTCTTGAATAGTACCCTTGTCCTCCCTCTCCTAGAAGAACCATTTCTGGACCCAGACTGTGTCACTTCTTGAATTACTGTAGTTATAAGGGCCATTTTGTCCTTGAGGACGGATGTGGACAGAGTGCCTCTGAATTTTATAATGTCCTAGAGTTGCAATATGAAACCACTTGGAATTATATTTAACACCCACTGATGTCAGGTAATTCCTTCCCAATTTCTTATAATGAAGGACAAATGTTATTAAACTTTTTCTGAGGGGGAAATAGTCGGTGAGAAAGTAACTGGGTTGGGTGGGAGCAGCTGGGATGAGCCACATCTGATAGGGGTGTTTCAGCACTGGTGGGTCTAGATCGCTGTTCTTTTTTAAATGTTTCCTTCTTTTCGTTGCTAGGCCTTGCACTGCGACATTTAGGTTGAGAAGACCAGTTCATTCCTACAAGTTCCAGGAACTTGTCCTTGAAAGAATTGCCTTGCAAACTGGCCAGTCTTTCCCTTTTCCTTCGGTTCTTTTTAAAGTTCCTGAGAAGGGGGTCCGAGGAAAAGACCCTTATTCAGAGGTGCACTTAGCTTGTCAGTCTTTACATTCTCTAGAAGGGGCTTGGTCCCCAGTCAAGCATGTCTCCATATCATGCCCTGCATGGTGTGTCCACTGCATCATAGTGTGACAGTGAGAACATTTGTATAGGACAAGCATGTCTCCATATCATGCCCTGCATGGTGTGTCCACTGCATTCATATACGTCAACATTCATATACGTCAAGCATGTCTCCATATCATGCCCTGCATGGTGTGTCCACTGCATTCATATACGTCAAGCATGTCTCCATATCATGCCCTGCATGGTGTGTCCACTGCATTCATATAGGTCAAGCATTTCTTGCTTCAGATCCTTGCGGTCTCTCTGTCTTGCTCCTTATCTTCTCCAGCACAGATTACTGGTAGAAAACATGTGGGACTGTCACTTTAAGAATTTAAAGGAAAGGGTAGCAGAGGTGTATACTTTTCCTAAAGCTGTTTAGCACCATTCTCTCCTTGTCATTGGGAATATAGCTTTTGGATGGAGTCAAGGTTGCTCTCCTTTGCTGTAGCCAGGAACACCACATCTGGATCAAAGAATAAATATAAAGTTACTTATGAGAATCCTTGAGCCCTTAAAAATGATCATGCATACTAAGCACAGAGATGGGAGTCACTACAAAGATATATTACAAAACAATTCTTCAGGATGTATAGCACTGGATAAATGGCTAGAAGTCTAGGTTCAGTAAGCCCATACATGCTCTGTATCTTTGCTGGGCTTCAGAAAATCCTTTAGTTTCCAACTAGAAAAATGTCTTCAGTCTGTGAAGAGCAGAAAAACTCTTCTGGTGCAGAAACAGTGGATACACTGTCTGTGGTGTCAGAATCATGAGCTTCACCAGATGGGGTCTGGTCCAGACATTCTACTTCATCCATCGCTGAGTCATGGGAATCAAGAGTCACCCTGCAAAGGGTCCTCCCTTCTCTTGTTTGAAGTGGCCCCAAACACCTCATGAATGTCCAAGTCTGGCCTTTTAGTCTTCAAAAAGGACTTGGACAGCTAGACTAGGGAGTTAGTAGAAGCCTGGAAAATGGCACTGCTCAGCCTAGACACAGGCAAACTGGGAGGCACCATCAGGTGTATTAGACAAAAAGTGTACAGAAACAGATGTGTCCAATAGAGGAAGATGGCAAGCATCTTCCAAGGCAGCTGAGGTTACCTTTCTGCAGCATAAAATTCTTGGTTGCCTCTTCTCCAGTGAAATGAAATGTGTAGTTCTTTGATCAGACCTAGGAAACCCTACTGTCTTAGCATCCATTTGTATGGGCTTATCTGAGATCTGCACCACCTGTTTGCCATTACGTCTTCCTGGAAGGGAATGTCAGCTTCTCTGAGCGTCATGCCCAGGTATTGGGAAATCACAAAGGCTTGCACTGCCAGTTTGCAAAGTATGCAGGAATAGGTCCCTCCCTGTTTATTTTGATACACCACAAGACTGTGTCACTGTCTTTAGGGACATGGACCTTTTTCAGCCAAATCTGCTTCAATGTTCTTGGATCCAGTATCACAGCCACTATTTCCTTTATATTTGTGCATTTTTCCATGTATTACAGTCCTGTGTGTCCTGTACGTCCAATGGTCTTGCATGGGCTCCAAAACTCGATAAGAGGAATCTGTGGTTAGGGTCTTGATTCATAGGTAGGTACTAGGCTATCGGCCCAAGGGCCTACATAAGCCTAGCCAGCAAGGTTTCATAGCTTACACCACCCAAGAAAGTTATTTTCCTGTTCCACTGTCGAGCAGAGACACAGAAGTGGTCCCCAGAGTGTATTTCCTATTTCCCATCCACTCATCAAGATTTTTCTTGAAGAGTGCTAATGAAGAACTTTGCTTGACATAGATGGTTAGCTTGTTCCAGAGTATAGGAAGTCTCTGGGACAGGAATCTATCCCTCCAGTGTGTCCTGTGTATTGTGGTGACAAGGTTTAGGCCCCTAGAGTGTGTAGCTTGGAGGGATTGGGATTTCTTTAGGTGTAGCATGTCCAACAGCTCTGGGTTTGACATAGCTTTATATGTTAGGCAGAGATCACCTCGGAGTAGGCGATATGCTACGGAGTACAGCTGGAGTTTTTTGAGGTGGTCAGTGTAGGGCATTTGTTTGAGACCAGTAATCCTCTTTGTGAGGTACTTCTGTGGTCTTTCCAGCTGCTGCAGATGTCTTGTGAGGTACATTCCAAAAGGGGCGTTGTACTCTATAATGGGTCTAATACTGACGAGTAGAGGGGAACAATGACCTCTTTTTTCCTTGATGAGAACCCTTTTATGATGAGGTGTGCCACATAGAAGGATTTCCTGACTACTGTGGCGATGTGACTATCAAAGGAGAGACTACTGTCCACCTGGGTCCCAAGGTCTCTTATCACACATTCGGTGTTAAGTAGATTGCTGCCTATGTGGTAGTTCATGGGTACAGAGTTTTTACCAAAGGGGATGGCACTGCACAGTACAGAGTTTTTACCAAAGGGGATGGAACTGCACTTTTTGACATTGAGCTTGAGGCCATGGCTCTGACACCAAGCATCTGTCTCAGTGAGGCCCTTCTGTAGGATGTCCACATCATTTGGGGACTTGACTATGGCTCCTAGTTTGCAGTCATCTGCGAACTTCATTAGCCAGAGGCCTTCTGTGTTAGCCTGTACTTCAGAGAAGTAGATACCAAACAGGAGGTAGTTTGTGATAATTTGAATGGCATCCCCACATTGTGGTGTAGCTGCTGCATCTACCATAAAACCCCTTAATTTATGCAGCTGTTGTGGTACCACTGTAAGTCCATTATATATAATCTAACTGAGGCACCATGAGAATGCAAGATGCCACCTAGTCCGGTTGGCCCACTCAAAAATTCCCTAGTAATTATGTCCTTCTCCAGGACATTCTGCAAGCAGGGGTCAGAGAGAGAATATCATGTCCTCTGGTATAAAAGCCTTCTGAAAGACTGTGCTCCTCTGTGCAACACAGACTTGTTTTTGGGTGTGGGGTAGGGTTAAACTGAACCTTTTCATGTTAAGAGCTTAAGCTCCTTTAAACAAGTTAGGTTAAAGTTCAAAGCCTTGTTACCTTCTACATAGTATGCTTGGATGAGGCAGTCATCCAGATATAGATAAATGTGGCTGTTTTTTACCCTGCAAAATTGCATTACTAGAGTCAGGCTTTTGGTTAACACCCTAGGTATAATAGGAAACCAAAATGGCAAGAAACTGAATCAGTAATGTTCCCCCCAGTTGTGAGCAGTAGAAACTTTATGTGGTCTGAGGCAATGGAAATATAAAAATGAATATCCTTCAGATACAGAGTGAATATGAATGCTTGTGGGAAGAGAGGTAAATGGCCTTAAAGAATCAATATTTTGCACTTTGGAATGATAAGGAATTTGTTCAGTCTGGATAGATCTAATATGGGTGCCTACTTCTTCCTTTTTTGGGAACAAGGAACAGTCTTAAGTAAATGTTTTTCTTCTAACCAGAGTACTCTGTCTTTATGGCCCCTTGCAGAAGGGGAACCATGGTCACATAGTTCCCTAGTATAGAAGGTATGCCCCTGCACTGTTGCAGACTTAGAAACTGGTGTTTATAACTGAATTGCAGAGTCCTTAAGACCCACTGGTCCTAGGTTATGTTTTTTCAACTTCATACAAAAAAAGCTATCTATCCTCCTATCCAATCTGGAGTAGGAGGGGAGGAAGGTTGGTGGGTAGGGAGTTGAGGTCCCCCTATCCAATCTGGAGTAGGAGGGGGAAAGTACAGTTGTGTGGACTTACCATAAATGTAGATGTTGAGTGTATTCACTGTTGCCGTCATCATCTGTAGGTTATCCCTGCTGTGGTAGCCCTCAGCCAGCCCGAATACCAGAGTCAATGTTTTTCTGTCTGCTGCTGTTGCTCGTTGACTGACGTCAGGTCGTCAGTGCTATAAAGCAAGGCATCCGATGCCATTACATCAGTTTTTCTTGACCTAACCAGTCAGATGCCCAAGGAAATATGGTAAAGTGGTCCTGGTGGTTAAAAGCCACCATAAGAAGCTTATGTCTCCCTAAGGAAGGAGGATATAAGGGGGAAGGAGGGAGAGAAAACAGGACTGCAACACTCGAACATCTACATTTATGGTAAGTGCACACAACTGTACTATGTCTTTAGTGTTTCACTGTTGCAGTCATCACCTGTGGGAGGATTCCCAAAGTTGAGGAGAGAGGTGGAAGAATTAGTTAGAGACCTAGGCATGGGTAAGCAAGCCCTGCAGAGGCAAACTCTGCCCTAGCCTTAGAGAAAACAGGTAGGTGATAATGCTTTGTAAAGGTATGGACAGAGGTCCAGGTGGCAGTTTCCATGATGTCCCTGGTGGGAACTTCTCTGAGGAATGCTGTGGAAGTGGAGGCTGCCCTAGTGGAATGGGTATGAATAGACTTAGGGGGTGGTTTCCCATGTAATCTGTAGCAGAAATGGATACAGTGTGATATCCATTTGGAAATGGTTTGCTTGGAAATGGGCTTCCCCTCTGCCCCTGGGGCAAAGCTGACAAGAAGTTGGTATGTTTTCCTGAAGGGTTCAGTACAGTCCAGGCAGTGTCTGAGCTGCCTGTGCACATCTATTGAGTGAAGAATTCTTTCCCCCTTGTTTTGAGGGTTAGGGAAGAAGGTGGGTAGAGGAATGGCCTGGTTGAGAGTCACATTAGATACCACCTTGGGCAAAAAGGAGGGGTTAGCCCTCAGGGAGACCCGGTCTGCATGGAAAATGATGAAGGGCTCAATGGCCATCAGTGCCTGAAGTTCTGAAACCCTTCTGGCTGAGGTGATAGCTAGTAGGAAAGCAGTCTTCCAGGAGTGGTATTTCAGTTCTGCTGAAGCAGCAGGTTCAAAGGGTGGTAAAGTTAGTTTTTCCAAAACATAATTCAGGTCCCAGGCTGGCGTGGGTGGCCTTCTGGGAGGTCTGATATTAGAAGCCCCTCTGAGGAATTGTTTAATCAAAGGATGTGAGAACAGGGGCTGGTCTGTTTCAAAATGAGATGAAATGGCTGAGGCATGGATTTTAATAGAAGAGAAGGAGAGGCCATTATAGAGTAACTCCACTAGATAGTCCAGGATAAGAGGGACAAAATGTTGTGAGGAAAGTACAGTTGTGTACACTTACCATAAATGTAGATGTTCGAGTGTATTCACTGTTGCAGTCATCACACTTGGGTTATCCTGCCAGGGGTAGCCCTCAGTCAGCCTGAATACCAGAGGCTTAGTATTTCTGCTTCAGTTGCCATCGCTCCAGGACTGATGTCAGGTCGTCAGTGGTATAAAATCAGGCAGCCAGCACCATTACATCAGTTTTTCTTGGCCCAAATGTCAGGAGCCCCCAAATAGATAGTTAGGTTATGGTGGAAGAACACCACCAGTAGAAAGTAAATACCAAAAATCCCTGTAAGGAGTGAGGAAGAGAGAGGCAAATAGACAAGGGGGAAGGAGGGTGGGAAACCAGGACTGCAACAGTGAATACACTCGAAAATCTACATTTATGGTAAGTGTACACAACTGTACTATGTTCTTCATGTTTCACTGCTGCAGTCATCACACTTGGGTTGATTCCCAAAGCTGAAGAAAAGGGTGGAGGCAGTCAAGAACGCTGGGGGATGGCTAGGATGCCCTGCAAGACTGAGGTTGCAAAGCCTGCCCTGGATTTGGAAAAGATATGCAGGTGGTAATACTTGGTGAAGGTATGAACAGAACTCCATGTTGCAGCCTCCAGGATGTCCCTGGTAGGGACCCCTCTGTAAAAAGCTGCAGAGGTGGAAGTTGCCCTGGTGGAATGCGTTTTGACCCACTTAGGGTGTGGTTTCCCATGGTTTGTAACAGAAATGGATACGGTGTGCTATCCATTTGGAGATTGTTTGTTTGGATATGGGCTTGCCCCTCTGCCCCTGCTGCAAAGCTGACTAGCAATTGGTCAGTCTTCCTAAAAGATTTAGTCCTATCCAGGTAGAATCTGAGGTGTCTGTGTACATCTAGAGAATGCAGAATCCCTTCCCTCTTGTTTTGTGGTTCGGGAAAAAGGAGGGCAAATTAATTGATTGGTTGACAGCCACACTGGACACCACTTTATTCATGAAAGTTGGGTTAGTCCTGAGGGAGACTCTGTCAGCATGAAAAATGATTAAGGGCTCTACAGCCATGAATGCTTGTAGCTCTGAAACTCTTCTAGCTGAAGTGATGGCCAGAAGCAAGGCTGTTTTCCAAGAGAGGAATTTTAACTCTGCTGAAGTTGCAGGTTCAAAGGGTGGTAGGGTGAGCTTTTCCAACACAAAGTTAAGGTCCCAAGCTGGGGTAGGAGCTCTTCTAGGTGGCCTTAAATTGTTAGCCCCTCTTAGGAACTGTTTGATGAGAGGGTGAGAAAAGAGAGGTGGCTCTGTGCTGTAATGAGCAGAGATGGCAAAGGCATGAATTTTAATAGAAGAGAATGATAGGCCCCTGTGTAGTAGGTCTGCTAGGTAATCCAGGATGAGAGTTAGGGATGGTTGTGCTGTTTCAGCTCCTTTAGCCTGGATCCTGGTGCAATACCTTTTCCGTTTGTCATCATAGGATTTTCTAGTGCTGGGGCATCTGACCTCACGTATAATATCCAGGACTTGCTTGCTTAGGCTGACAACTGCAGGAGAGGTCAGGGAATAAGCCAAGCTGCCAGGTTCACTGTCTGCAGTTGTGGATGCATGAATTCTCCATTCTGCTGGGTCAGGAGAGTTGGGATCTGAGGTAGGTGCCATAGTGACAGGGGAGACAGACTGCGCAGCAGTGGATACCAGTGCTGGCGTGGCCAGTCTGTGGCAATCAATATTGCTCTTGGTTTGTCCTCCCTTATTTTGAGTAGTACCCTTGAAAACAGAGGTAGAGGGGGAAATCCATAGATTGAGAGGCTTACCCATTGGAAGGATAGAGCATCCACTTTCCAGGCCTTGCTGTGAGGTTCCCTGATGCAGAATTTGCTGAGCTGGTGATTGTTGTGGGAGGGAAAGAGGTCCACCTATGGGGTGCCCCATTTCTGGGTTAGGAGGCTGAAGGTGCTGTGGTCTAGCTGCCACTAATGTGGGTCTAGGAGGTTTCTGCTTAAGATGCCTGCCAGAGAGTTTTGGGAGCCTGGCAGGAATTGTGCTTGCAGGTGAATTTGCATGACTGAAGCCATGTGCCAAAGGGTCATGGCATGCCTGCAGAGGGGATAAGAGTGAGTTCCTCCATGCTTGTTGATGTACCACATTACTGTGGTGTTGTCTGTTTTGATCAGTAGAGACCCCGGGGAGAGTAGGGGTCTGAAAGCTCTCAGAGCATGCTGAACAGCTAGTGTCTCTTTTTGGTTGATATGCAGATGTATTTGATTTGGGCTCCAATGGCCCTGAATGCACCTGTCATCCAGATGTGCAACCCAGGCATAATCTGATGCATCTGTGGTTAGGGTCTGGGCGGTGTGGGGTTGTGAGAAGGGAAGACCCTTGTTGTGGTTGCATGCTGCTGCCTACCAAAGAAAGTCTTTCCTTAGACAAGGTATCATTAGTATGCGAGTTTCCAGGTCTTGAGAGTGTTGACACCAAAGGCTTTTTAGGTACCATTGTAGTTTCCTCATATGCAGTCTGGCATATGGAATGAGTAGGATGCAGGAGGCCATGAACCATAGAGCTTGGAGGGCTTTCCCTGTGGATAACTGGGTTCTGGTGGCCAGTTGAGAGAAGTAGCCTGTCAGGTAGGCTTGTTTTTCTGGAGTAAGGAATGCCATCTGGGATGCTGTGTCCAGGCTTGCTCCCAGGAATAAAATTGTTTGAGTGGGTACTAGTTTATACTTTACCCCAGGGAGGTCAGTAGGCTCTGTACAAAGATCAGGTGGTGTAACAGCTTTTCCTGACTATCTGCCTGAATCAGGCAGTTGTCTAAGTAGGGGTAAATGTGAATTTTCCTTTGTCTGCAAAAAGCAATGGCTGGAGCCAGGCATTTTGTGAAAACTCTGGGAGCAGTGGATAAGCCAAAGAGAAGTGCAGAGAACTGAAAGTGCATAGATCCTGCCCTGAAGCGTAGATATTTCCTGCAGGAATCCCTGAATGGGATGTGTAGATAGGCCTCTTTTAGGTCTAGGATGGCTAACCAAGCATCCTTGGATAGCATGGGAAGAAGCTGCTGGAGGGTGAGCATTTTGAATTTTGGTATCACCAGAAAGGTGTTTAGTATTCACATATTGAGGATTGGGTGCCAGGTGCCCTCTTTTCTGGGTACCAGGAAAAGCCTGGAATAGAAACCTTGGCCTATCTGGTCTGCAGGAACATGCTGTATTGCCCTCATGGAGAGCAGGGAATGGACTTCGTTTTGGGCCTCTGCCCACTGGTTTGGAGGATGATCTGGGAATCCTTTTGGGGTTGGCAGAGTGTGGAAATAAAATTTGTATCCCTTGGTCACTATGTTGAGGACCTATCAGTCATCGGTGATAAAGGTACAGTTTTTTTGCATGGCAGGAGAGTTTTCTTCCTAGGGGTATAAGCAGGTGGGCAGAGGTAAGGGGTGGAGGTGTAAAGTCATTGTGAGTTCTTTCCATAAGGGGGTGGCTTAGCACTCCCCATTTTTGAAGTGTAAGAACTTCATTGCTTAGATCTCTGCATTCCCTGGCACTGTTGTCTGATGCTTCTGCTACCCCTAGGTCTTGTCTGAGCTGGCCTTGAGGGGGCCGGAAAGGACCAGTGCTTGGAGGTGCAATACCTACTGAACCTCAGAGGCTGGACCTGTAAGAAGTTTTTAACTGTCTGCATAGATTTAGCTTATTCTTCCATTTTTTAAGACCTCTTCTGTCTTGGTACCAAACAAATTGTCTTTGTTCAATGGTGCGTCCAATAGTTTTCATTTGACATGGTCTGGCAAGGTCTGTTCCTTAAGCCAAGCATGCCTTCTAAGTACAGAACCTGTGACTGCTGCCCTGCAGGATGCTTCTAGGTCATCAAAGCCACATTGCAAGGTGTGTTTAGTAACTTGGCTTGTAGAATGTATAAGCTCCTGTAAGTCTTTATTTTCTGCACAAGCCCCGTAGCTATTTTTTGTTTGAGTTCCATGGCATGTTGCTGGTATTTCAGCATGTGGAACTGACAATTTATTGCTCTAATGGCAAGAGTTGCAGAGGTGTATATGTTTTACCCCATCTGTCTAAAGCTTGGGAATCCCTGTCCGAGGGGGTGAGATTCTTAGCTGTGGTTGCTTTTATTCCTTTAGGTCCTTGGGAAATGACCTCTGGGTCAGCAGTAGGATTTTTGAAAAGAAATGTGTGTGAGTCAGGGACTCTGTAATACCTGTCAGGCTTCCTGGGAGCAGGTGGGAGGGTGTCAGGAGTTAAACTGGATTCCATAAAGACATAATCCACAACATCCAGGACAGGAGGAGTGGCTAAAGATTTGTGCTGTGGTAAATCTAAGAATTCCCTGAGTCTCTTTTTGGAATGAGGATAGTCCTGACATTCCCATTGGAAATGCTCCCTTAAAAGTAGGTAGGGTTTCACCAAATAAAAAATCCTCTGGAGGTGAGTCAGAAGGAATGGATTCCTTTGCACCTGAATCCTCATACGCAGACAAGGGTTGCATGTCTTCATATTCAGAAACCTCAGAGTCATCGGACTCTTGGTCAGATAAAACTGCTGGGGACAAATCTCTTTTTCTTTTAGAAGGAGTACGCTGGCTTCCCCTAATATGCATGATAAGGTCTTCTGCCATTTTAAGCATTTGAGATTGAGGCATGGAAGCAGGTGCTTGACTTTGGGTCGTCAGATTTTTAGGTATAATTCGTACCCTGGGCCTTAGAAACTCGGTAGTTTTAGAAAGAACTGAAGACGCGAAAGAAGTCGGTTTGTTTCGAGTATTGGTAGTGTGAAGAACTTCCTCGGAAGCCAGTGCCTGCACAGTGGCTCCAGACCCATTCATGGTAGAGACATCCACAGGATCCTTAATCAAAGAAGAGTCTTGTGGCATTCCAGACTCTGAACGGGTCTCGGTAGCGGCCTGAGAATCCACAGAAGTGGGCATCTGGGGCTGCAAAAGCACCTCACTGAGGACCAGCAAACTAGTGACTAGCTTAACGGAAGCGTCATCAGCAGTTTTGGACGTGTGCGGTCTGTCTCTGTCTTTATTCTTACAGTTTTTTGGAAGATCAGTAGTCAGATGGCTTACCGAAGCCATTTCGGAATACGGAGATCGAGATCAAAAATATTTAGCTACAATAAGGGCCCGACGACGTATAGTTCTGGTGTTGAACAAAGCACAAAACCAACAGCGAGGGATGGCGTGGTCTGGGCCTAAACAGGTGATGCAGTAAGAATGGAAATCTCAGTGTGGTATTTGCTTTCCACAGGCGAGACAATTGTTAACTTTTTCTAACATCGGTTAGAGCAAGAAAAAAGGATCCCCAATGGGGTACTTAACTTTAGAAGACTTCAACTTCAATTCAGAAATGAAAACTCAGGTAGCGGCTGACAGGCACTCGTGCAAACTGCTTCTGCTTCGGGGTCCTTGGCAAGAAAGACTGATGTAATGGTGTCAGGTGCCTGATTTTATACCACTGATGACCTGACATCAGTCCTGGAGAAATGACAACTGATGCAGAAATACTCAGCTTCTGGTATTCAGGCCGACTGAGGGCTACCCCTGGCAGGGTAACCCAAGTGCGATGACTGCAACAATGAAACACGAAGAACATCTGCCCCCCCTGGACTGGCTCCAGGAGCAGAATCTTTTCCATTTTCCTGCTTAAGATTTTCTGGTGCTGGGCCTTCTGGCCTCTGTGATAATGTCTAGGACCTGTTTGCGTAACAGGGGCCCCTTGTTTGCCTTTACAGTATTAGCCATGCTGATAGTTTGAGCCTGCAAGTCCGGTTTAGCATTTCCCCCCACCTGAGTCAAGAGGTATGAGGTCAGGGCAAGCTGCCTGGGAGGCTGTAATGTCAGGCTGCGCAGTAAGGGGTACCAATGCTGTCTGGCCCAATCTGGAGAAATGAGGATGGCCTTTGGTCTCTCCTCCCTTATCTTGATCAGTACCTTGGGAATAAGAGGCAGAGGAGGGAATGTGTACACAAAAAGGGAGTTCCAGGGGAAGGTCACGGCATCCACCTTCCATGCTAGGTGGTGATACTCCGTAGTACAGAGTTTTTTTTTTTTTTTTTTTAGCTGGTGGTTGAGGTGCAAAGCAGAGATCCACCTCCGGAGTTCCCCACTCCTGAGTGACTTGCAAAAAGATTTTTCTGTGGAGCTGCCATTCATGAGGGTCAAGTAAGTTTCTGCTTAAGTGGTCTGCCAGGGTTTTGTTGATCCCTGGCAAGTATTGGGGTACTAGGTGCAATCCCATGGAGGAGGCGGTCAGCCAGAGGTTCATGGCTAGCCGCCTGCACAGAGGGTAAGATTGTGGTTCCTCCTTGTTTGTTGATGTACCGCATTACTGTGGTGTTGTCTGTTTTGATAAGGAGAACCCCTGCCTGAGATGGGGTTGGAAGGATGTCAGAGCCTTTTGTACTGCCATCATTTCCTTCTGGTTGATGTGTAAGGAAGGTACTGGGCATCCCAAAGATCTTGGGTGCACCTGCCTACTAGGTGAGTGCTCCAAGCAATGTCTGAGGCATCGGTGGTGGTGATATGCCCGATAGGGCTGAGGATGAAGGGAAGACCCTTGTTCTTGGCACAGGCCCTTGCCCACCAGAGAAACTCGGCCCTTATATAGGGGATTAGAGGGAGAGAGATCTCTAGAGACTGAGAGCTCTGACACCAAAGGTTCTTTAGATACCACTGAAGTTTTCCCATGTGAAGCCTGGCCAGAGGAATTAGAAGGATGCAAGATGCCATGTACACCAAGGCTTGCAGGAACTTCCTTGGCATGAGGTGACTTCTGGATGCCAATTGGGTAAAATAGAGAGGCAGGAAGCTCTACTTTTCTGGGGATAGGAAGGCCATTTGGGATGCTGTGTCCAGCAGTGCTCCCAAGAACATGATCCTCTTGGAGGGTGTTTGCTTTGATCTCATCTCATTGATGGTGAACCCTAAGGAAGTTAGGAGGGATTTGACAAAGAGGTGGTCTTAGAGCAGCTTTTCTTTGCACTCTGCCTGAATGAGGCAGTCATCCGGATAAGGGTAAATCTGTATATTTTTGTCTGCAAAATGCTATGGCCAGGGCTAAGCATTTGGTGAATACCATGGGAGCAGTAGATAAACCAAAGAGAAGCACAGAGAACTGAAAGTGTTGTATGCCTGCTCTGAAGTGCAGGAATTTCTTGCAGGATTCCCTTATGGGAATGTGGAGGTAGGCATCTTTTAGGTCTAGGGTCACTGACCAGGCATTTTTTGTCAGCATAGGCAGCAGCTGCTGCAAAGTTAGCATTTTGAAATTGGGGACCACCAGGGATGTGTTCAGAATGGATAGACCCAGGATGGGGTGCCAAGTGCCCTCTTTTCTGGAAGCAAGGAATAGATTCACAGGTTTATAGATTAGTACTAAGCTAACTGCCCTTGCAAGTCATTTTAAGCCTAGTCAGTTATCCCTTGTGAGACTCAAACCCTGCACTTTGTGCTTACAAGGCAAACACCTTAACCATTAGGCCACCCTCCCATAATGGGATAGTCTGGAATAAAAGACTTTGCCTGTTTGATCTGCAGGAACAGGTTCTACTACCCCCTGGGATATGAGACTTTGGACTTGTTTTAATGCCTCTGCCCACCGATTTGGAGACAAGTCTGGGTACACTACTGGCATTGTGAGTTCGTTGAAAGAGAATTTGTATCCCTGAAAAATTATCCTTAAGACATATTGGTCCTTTGTTACAGAGAGCCAACTTTCTTTACAGAGGGAGACCCTTCCTCCTAGCTTTTGGTGAGTGAAAGGAGGGCAGAGGAGGGAGAGGGAGTCATCAAGAGTTTTTGACATAGAAGGATGGCTTAGAAAGTACAGTTGTGTACACTTTGGCTACCCTGGCAGGGAAAACTCAAATGCGATGACTGCAACAGCAAAACAGGAAGAAAATCTCCCTGCCTTTGGGGCAGAAGTGGTGCACTGTTTGGTTCTCTGCTGTCCTGGGATAGGGGCCTGGGTGGTCTGTCTCTGCGGGGCTTACCTTGCCCCATGTCTGCTAGGTGCAGGAAGGACCAGTGCTTAGAGGGAATATTCCTGCTGAACCTAGGATGTTGAACCTGAAAGAAATATTTTACTGTTTGCATAGATTTTGCTTTATCTTTCATCTTTTAAAGCACCTCTTCTGCTTTTACTCCAAACAAACGGTCCTTATTCAAGGGTGCATCAATTAATTTAGACTTGACATGATCAGGGAGAGGTTGTTCCTTCAGTCATGCATGTCTCCTAATGACAGATCCTGACACTGCTGCCCTGCTAGAGGCTTCTAGGGTGTCATAGCCACAGATGTAGAGTGTTTGACCACTTCACGAGTAGAGTGCAGTAAATCTGCTAACTCTTTCGAACTGGCACAGTCAGGAAAGGTAGAATCTTTTGCTTTAATAGTTCCAAAGTGTCTTGTTGATATTGTAACATATGGAACTGACAGTTGAGTGCTATGATAGCTAAGGTTGCAGAGGTGTATACTTTTTTACCCCATCTGTCCAGAGCTCTGGAAGCCATGTCAGAAGGAGTAGGATTCTTTTCAGAACTAGCCTTAGCTCCTCTAGGTCCCTGTGTAATTTTACCCCATCTGTCCAGAGCTCTGAAATCCATGTCTCTTTTCAGAACTAGCCTTAGCTCCTCTAGGTCCCTGTGTAATTTTACCCCATCTGTCCAGAGCTCTGAAATCCATGTCAAAAGGAGTAGGATTCTTTTCAGAACTAGCCTTAGCTCCTCTAGGTCCCTGTGTAATAACCTCCGGGTCTGCAGAGGATTTCTGTACAGGTATTTGTGAGAATCTGGTACTCTGTAATAACTCAGCAAAGAAAAACACCAGTTGTACTATGTCAAGAATGATTTAATGAAACAAAACAGGAACAGGTAAGCGCTTTCATGGAACTAACCCTTTCTTCAGACATCTTACAAAGATATACATGCCCTTATATAGTGCAAACAATAAAACAATTAAAACCAATTAAACTTTCAAAATACAACTTCCTAAAACATCTAACTCATACTAATCACGTAGAAATATATATTATTGTGTTATACTCTGTATTTATATAAAATGATCGATAGGACCAATACTATGCATATATATATATATATATATATATATATATATATATATATATATATATATATATATATATATATATATATATATACCTAAATATGAAATAAATATAAGTCAGAGAATATAACATATGTATGTGAATCTGCACAATTAAATGTGTATCAAAAATTATATCACTAATAATTATGTATTAAAAAACCCACATCACACTCTTGGAATGAATGTTGATCAAAACAGACCTTGGTGGCTAAACACATAATGGTCAATGTTTTAAGGGTCTAGCTCTCAAGAATGGTTTCAATGAGACCATGTTATTTAAACCCATTTTTTATCTGCATTGTAAAACATGATCCATTCCTGTTTGGCTGCCTCAGTGTCATTGACCAAATTGCCACCCCTTAATTTCTCAGACAAAATTTGTAGAACAAGGAACTTAAAATTATGATTATATCCAGCGTTCATGTTCTGCAATGCAATAGCACTACTCTCTTTACGGTTCCTGATATCCCTATAGTGGTATAAAATTCTGTCTTTGAAACATCTGTTTGTTTTACCAATATAATAACTAAAACAGATTGTGCAATAAGCAAAATATACCACATTTGCTGTTTTACAATCAGAGTAATGATTGCTATGAAAACTAAAACCTTTATCTGGATGTGTAAAACTTCTACCAACATGAATGTACGTGCAGGCTGCACAACCACTGCATGGATAAGTACAAAGTTTATCAGATTTGTTTGGGATACCAAAGGAATCAGTTTTATAACATAGGTGACTCTTCAAAGTTCTATTGTTTTTAAATAAAAAACTTGGTTTGAGTCCAACGATGCCATCAAGGCTATCACTGTTGGAAAGAATACTCCAATTCCTACTAATAACTTCACATATCAAATTAATGTTACTTGCAAATGTTAATGGCATTCTCAAAGTATTATCTACTACACTATGTCTCATTACTGTAATATTATCTCCTATGTTCTGGTCTAGAGATGTCTCTGCTGATTCATTGAAATATGGTTTACATTGTCCATCTCTCTTCCCCCATCCTTCATTGATATACCTATCTATCATCTGTGCATCATATCCTTTCTGAAGAAAATCACACTTCAGTGTGTGTAGTGCCTCATGTAAGTCTGCATCATTATTGTATAAAGTACAGTTTTGTACCTACCATAAATGTAGATGTTCGAGTGTATATACTGCTGCAGTCATCACACTTGGGTTATCCTGTCATCAGGCGGTCCCGCAGTTGGCTGAATCCCAAAGTCTTGGTCCGGCGTCGGTTGTCGTCGCTTCTTCCCTGACGTCAGTGTATAAAAGAGGCAGCCGAAGCCATTTTCTTCAGTTTTTCTTGCCCCAGATGTCAGGTGCCCCCAACTGGGAAGGCAGTACAAATAACTATTGAAAAATACCTTAGTAGATAAACAATAGTACTAGCTGTTAGCAAATACACCATATAGACATGCATCCAATTGATTGATGTACATGGAGTTATAACTAACACCTTGGTATGTAGAGGGGATGGTGGGAGGGTAACCTGGACTGCAGCAGTATATACACTCGAACATCTACATTTATGGTAGGTACAAAACTGTACTATGTTCATCGTGTTATACTGCTGCAGTCATCACACTTGGGTTGAATCCCAAAGCTATGGATGGGGTGGCTGGTACTAAACTGGGTTAGGCGAAGCTAGGATGCCCTGCAGAACTGCAGTGGCAAAACCAGCTCTGGTTTTTGAGTATAATGGAAGGTGATAGTGCTTGGTAAAGGTGTGCACTGAACTCCAAGTAGCTGCCTCCAGAATGTCCTTGGTTCGAACCCCCCTGAGAAAGGCTGCTGAGGTTGCTGTAGCCCTGGTAGAATGGGACCTAATATTAACAGGCACTGCTTTCCCATGCTGCGAGTAGCAAAAGCAGATACAATGTGCTATCCATTTGGAGATGGTCTGTTTTGAAATAGCCTTTCCTTGTGAACCTGCAGCATAGGATACAAAGAGTTGGTCAGTTTTTCTGAAGGTCTTTGTCTTATCCAAATAGTAGCGTAGCTGTCTGTGAATGTCCAAAGAGTGAAGGAGTTTTTCTCCTTTATTCTGGGGGTTTGGATAAAAGGTGGGTAAATGAATGGTCTGATTCAAAGCCACACTGGATACTACCTTTGACATAAAGGTAGGGTTAGTTCGTAAAGAGACTCTGTCCTGATGGAAAATGATGAAAGGTTCCACTGCCATGAGTGCCTGTGGTTCTGAGACCCTGCATGCTGAGGTGATAGCCAGCAACAGAGCTGTTTTCCATGACAAGTACTGTAGTTCTGCTGAGAAGGCTGGTTCGAAAGGAGGCAGTGTTAATTTTTCTAAAACGAAGTTGAGGTCCCAAGCTGGCGTTGGGGGTTTTCTGGGGGGTCTTATATTCTTATCCCCTCTGAGAAACTGCCTTAGTAAAGGGTGTGAGAATATGGGAAGATCCGTATTATATTGAGCTGAAATGGCTGAAGCATGGATCTTAATGGATGAGAAAGAAAGGCCTTTGTGTAGCATCTCAGTTAAGTATTGCAGCATTTGAGGAATGTTTGGTAGCCCAGGATTTTGGCCTTTAGCCCGGTTCCATGCACAAAATCTTTTCCATTTGTCTGAGTAAGTTTTTCTGGTGCTGGGCCTCCTGGCCTCCAAAATGACATTCAGGACGTCCTTTGAGAGAAGTGTTGATTGATAATTCAAGGTATTCTCCATGCAGCTAAATTTAAAGACCTGAGCTGACTTTGAAGGATCTGAGAGTTTTGTTGAGTCAACAGAAGTGGGAATTGAGGTAAGATCCATGGAGGGCTGTGAGTCAAGTTCCTTAGTAATGGGTACCAGTGCTGACGTGGCCAGTCCGGAGCAATGAGGATCATTTGTGGTCTCTCTGATCTGACTTTCAGTAATACCTTGATCAATAGAGGTAGTGGTGGGAAGGCATAGACTGTCAATGCTGTCCAACTGAATGATAGGGCGTCCACTTTCCAGGCTAGGGAATGAGAAGTCCTTGTGCAAAATTTTTGTAGTTGGCAATTGTTGGGGGAGGCAAATAGATCTATGTCTGGGCGTTCCCACCTTTGGGTTATCATTGAAAATACTTGTGGGTGTAGTCTCCACTCGTGAGGATCTGCCATATTTCTGCTTAATTCGTCTGCCAATACGTTTTCCTTTCCTGGCAGGAATTGTGCTTGCAGTTGTACTTGGTAAGTCAATGCTGTGTTCCACAAGGTCATTGCCTGTCTGCATAAAGGGTAGGAGTGTGTTCCTCCCTGTTTGTTTATGTACCACATAACTGTGGTGTTGTCTGTCCTTATTAGTAGTTGTCCTGGATGCAAGAGGTCATTGAAGGCTATCAGTGCATTTTGCACAGCTAGCATCTCCTTTTGGTTGATGTGTAGATGCATTTGTTTTGCAAACCATTTGCCCTGTATGCACTGTCCTGCCATATGTGCTTCCCAGGCGTAGTCTGAAGAATCTGTTGTCATAGTTTGGTTTGCTGGAGGTAAGACAAAAGGAAGACCCTTGTTTATTTGACATGCTTGAGCCCACCATAGGAACTCTTTTTGAAGGCAGAGAATGAGAGGTATACTTGTTTTGAGGCTGTGCCTGTGCTGAGACCATACACTTTTCAGATACCATTGTAATTTCCTCATATGCAGCTTTGCATGTGGAACTAGTTGAATGCAGGATGCCATGAACCCCAATGCCTGCAGGATTTTCCTTGCAGTGAGCTGGGTAAAAGTTGCCATCTTTTTGAAGTATTGAGTCAGCTGTTTTTGTTTGTCTGGCGTGAGATAAGCCATCTGGGCCGTTGTATTTAAGCTGGCACCCAGGAATATTATGTTTTGTGAGGGTATTAGCTTTGACTTCTTTTTGTTTACTGTGTACCCTAGGCAACTTAGCAGCTTTGTTACAAATGCCAGATGCTGTAATAGAATGTCCTTGCTGTCCGCTTGGATCAGGCAGTCGTCCAGATATGGATAAATTTGTATTCCTCATTGTCTGCAGTATGCAATTACTGATGCCAGGCATTTTGTAAATACTCTGGGCGCAGTAGATAAGCCAAAGGGCAATGCAGAGAATTGATAATGCGTTGTACCTGCCAAAAATCTGAG
The DNA here is from genome assembly GCF_019279795.1 of Protopterus annectens. NCBI lineage: Eukaryota > Metazoa > Chordata > Ceratodontiformes > Protopteridae > Protopterus > Protopterus annectens. The sequence continues at coordinate 726,209,374 of NC_056751.1, forward strand.
GTATCTTCTGCAATCTTGTCTGATAGGGACATGCAGGTATGCCTCTTTGAGGTTCAAAGTTACCAGCCAAGACTCCTTGCCCAGCATGGGAAGAAGCTGCTGTAGTGTGAGCATTTTGAATTTGGGTACCTCCAGGTATGTGTTTAGAATTGAGAGGTCTAAAATGGGTCTCCAGGCTTTGTCCTTTCTTGGTACTAGAAATAGTCTTGAGTAAAAACCTTGACCTTGCTCCTTTGTAGGTACCTTTTGAATTGCTTTCATATCCATGACAGCTGAAATTTGCATTTGTGCCTCTGCCCATTGGTTTGGAGGCAGATTTGGCATGCCTCTCATCTGTGGTAGAGTGTGAAAATGAAATTTGTAGCCTCGGGTAATAATATCCAGAACCCATTTGTCCTTTGTTATGATGCGCCAATTTTGTAGAAATAGAGCCAGCCTTCCTCCCAAAGGTGCTGCCAGGGCAATTTTGCTTGGCAGGCAAAGAGAGAGGTCATTGTGTTTGTTTCCTGAAGGGTTGAGATCTTTCGTCTCCACCTCTTTGAGTTGTTGTATGCCATTGTCTAGGCCTGAAAGAACCTTGTGGCTGGCCTCTGCCCCTTGAGCGTCTGTACCTACCCCTTTGGGGTCTGTCTGATGCAGGAAAGGACCAGTTTTTTGATGACCAGTTTCTGCTGAAATGAGGAGGTTGTACTTGTAAAAAATCTTTAACTGTCTGCATAGATTTTGCCTTTTTTTCCATTTTCTTTAAGACTTCCTCTGCTTTGACACCAAATAACACATCTTTCTGCAATGGAGCATCCAATAACTTTGCTTTGACATGTTCTGGTAAGGCTTGCTCTTCTAGCCAAGCATGTCTATGAATTACAGATCCTGTGAGAGCTGCTCTACATGAGGCTTCCAATGAATCAAAACCACACTGTAAGGTATGCTTTCCCACCTGTTCTGCTGCATGCAGCAAATCCTGCATCTCTTTAAAATCAGGTTGATCTGTCTGAGGGATCATTTTCTGCTTTAACTGTGTAATCACGTACTGCTGGTATTTTAGCCAAAGTGGCAGACGTATACACTTTCTTCCCCATCTTTCTAATGCTCTGGAATCCCTTTCAGAAGGTAGTGGATTCTTAGCAGTAGAGGCCTTAACCCCTTTGAGACCCTGGGAAATGGTTTTGGGGTCTGCAACAGGGCTTTTATATAGAAACTTATGAGAATCAGGAACTCGGTAGTATCTGTCTGGTTTAGCTGGTGCAGGAGGTAAGGTGTCTGGGTTTAGACTAGATTCGGAGTAAACATCATCCAAAATGTCTAAAACTGGAGGAATTGCAAGGGGTATATGCTGTGGAAGAAGAAGAAATTCACAGAGTCTTTTCTTAGAGTCAGAGTAATCTTGGCCTTCCCAGTGGAAGTGTTTCCTCATGGTGTGTAAAGTTTCCCCAAAAGAGTAGTCTTCCGGGGGAGAGACAGAGGGAGTGGACTCTTCAGCATCTGAGTCTTCATAAGGAGGGAAGGAATAATCCTGGTCCTCAGAGTTAACTGAGGAAATGGATGCTTGGTCAGAGGAAGGATAATCTTCCTCTAGTCTATGCCTTTTGTCAGGAGGGGGTTTGGAACCCCTGATAAGGGTAATTAAATCCTCAGCCATCTTAAGCATTTGTTTTTTAGGCATAGGGACCTGTGGGGGGGGTCTGTGGACCCGGTTTCCTAACTTTTAAGGGGGCTTTAAGTTTAGCATAAGACTTAATAGAGATAGCTGTCGGTTTGAAGACACCTTCAGAAACTGAAGACCTGTCCAAAATCTCCGGATCACCGTCAGGATTGGCGTCCGAGGGGTGAGATGGAACCGGCTCCTGAGGCCCAGCTGATTCGGTCTGGGAGGCCATCAGAATTTCTAAATCAGTGGTAGTCAGGGGCTGCGTAGGCGCCTCGCTGAAAACCGGCAGCAGGTCATGCTGCGCCTCAGTATCTGGTCTTGGCCGCCTGTCCTTATCCTTGCATTTTTTAGTCATTGCTGATGTCGGTTGCTCCAACGACATGCTATAGTTAAATTTTCTGCCAAAATAATGTCGGGCGAAGTCCACCCGACACTTGATTGTACGTTTGTTGAACCTCGCACAAAACCAACAAGAGACGTCGTGGTCTGGGCCTTGGCAAGGAATACAATAAGAATGAAAATCCTTATGAGGTATTTGCTTCCCACAAGAAATGCAATTATTAACTTTGTCTGACATCGGTCTGAGGCAAGAAAAGTTTCCCCAACGGGGTACTTAGCTTTAGAGAAGACTTTGGGCTGAAATTCAATTCGAAAATCTCAGGAGCTAGCCAACCGGCACTTGTGAACTGCTTCTGCTTCAGGCACCGCGCGGCAAGAAAGACTGAAGAAAATGGTGTTGGCTGCCTCTTTTATACCCCTGTCGCACTGACGTCAGGGAAGAAGCGATGACAACCGACGCCGGACCAAGACTTTGGGATTCAGCCGACTGTGGGACCACCTGACGGCAGGATAACACAAGTGTGATGACTGCAGCAGTATAACACGATGAACATCCTCATGACTCTGAACCCTTGTCCCTTAACAATATTCTGCTTGGTGTGATTGGGGTGCATGCTAGTATTGTGAAGAAAATTATTCCTTCACTGGCTTTCTGTATAGGCTAGTCTCAATTTGATTGAGGTGATCCTTGTTCACACGAACATCCAAAAAATCAATTTCATTAGAAGAGTATTTACAAGTGAATCTCAGGAAAGTAGTGGTTGCATTTAGGTAAGATATACAATTGTTCAAACTGGCTTTAGTGTCATGCCATAACAAAAAAATGTCATCCACAAACCTCATATACCAACCAATATATCTATTATACACTTCATGTGATAATACATATGTCCATTCCCATTGTACTAGTGAAAGGTTGGCATAGCTGTTGGCACAAGCTGTGCCCATAGCCATAGAATGTGCTCCCTTGGGCTAGGGAACACCCCCATATGAACAACACACAGCAACACACTTTGACTGAACCAATTGCAACTGCTGGCCTGCTACAGACTTACATGAGGCACTACACACACTGGTGTGATTTTCTTGAGAAAAGATATGATGCACAGATGATAGATAGGTATATCAATGAAGGATGGGGGAAGAGAGATGGACAATGTAAACCATATTTCAGTGAATCAACAGAGACATCTCTAGACCAGAACATAGGAGATAATATTACAGTAATGAGACATAGTGTAGTAGATAATACTTTGAGAATGCTGTTAACGTTTGCAAGTAACATTAATTCGATATGTGAAGTTATTAGTAGGAATTGGAGTATTCTTTCCACCAGTGATAGCCTTGATGGCATCATTTGACCCAAACCAAGTTTTTCATTTAAAAACAATAGAACTTTGAAGTGTCACCTATGTTATAAAACTGATTCCTTTGGTATCCCAAATAAATCTGATAGACTTGGCACTTATCCATGCAGAGGTTGTGCAGCCTGCACGTACATTCATGTTGTTAGAAGTTTTACACATCCAGATAAAGGTTTTAGTTTTCATAGTAATCATTACGCTGATTGTAAAACAGCAAATGTGGTATATTTTGCTTATTGCACAATCTGTTTTAGTTAATATATTGGTAAAACAAACAGACGTTTCAAAGACAGAATTTTAGACCACTATAGGGATATCCGAAACCGTAAAGAGAGTAGTGCTATTGCATTGCAGAACATGAACGCTGGATATAATCATAATTTTAAGTTCCTTGTTCTACAAATTTTGTCTGAGAAATTAGGGGGTGGCAATTTGGTCAATGACACTGAGGCAGCCAATCAGGAATGGATCATGTTTTACAATGCAGATAAAAAAATGGGTTTAAATAACATGGTCTCATTGAAACCATTCTTGAGAGCTAGACCCTTAAAACATTGACCATTATGTATTTAGCCACCAAGGTCTGTTTTGATCATCATTTGTTTCAAGAGTGTGATGTAGGTTTTTAATACATAATTATTAGTGATATAATTTTTGATACATATTTAATTGTGCAGATTCACATACATATGTTAAATTCTCTGACTTATATTTATTTCAATAATGGAAATTTGCATGTAGTTTTTACATTTAGGTATATATATACCCAGTATTGGTCCTATCGATCATTTTATATAAATACAGAATATAACACAATAATATATATTTCTAATTGATTAGTATGAGTTAGATGTTTTAGGAAGTTGTATTTTAAAAGTTTAATTGGTTTTAATTGTTTTATTGTTTGCAATATACAAGGGCATGGATATCTTTGTAAGATGTCTGAAGAAGGGGTTAGTTCCCTGAAAGCACTGTCCTTTTCCTGTTTTGTTTCATTAAATCCTTCTTGCCATGGTACAGCTGGTGTTTTTCTTTGCTGTGGACTCATTATTTTGACACCACTGTCTTACTCGTTGGGGAAGATTTTTTTGCTTGATACTCTGTAATAACTTTCAGGTTTTCTGGGAGCAGGTGGGAGGGCATCAGGGGCTAAGATGGATTCATGGAAGACATCATCCACCACTTCTATTATGGGAGGATGGCCAGGGGTCTGTGCTGGGGCAGTTCTAGAAACTCTTAGTCTTTTCTTCGACTGAGGGAAGTCCTGGGATTCCCAGGGGAAATGTTCCCTGAGGGTGTGAAGAGTTTCCCCAAAGAAAAGGTCTTCTGGTGGGGGGGCAGAAGGAATGGATTCCTCTGCATCTGAATCCTCATAAGCAGCCAGAGGTTACTGCTCCTCTTCAAAATCTGAATAGATTCCTCAGAATCCTGAACTGTCATTAGTTCAGGAGAAGGGTGCCTTTTCCGTTTAGAAGTTGCGGCCTGACTGCCCCTGATAAGGGAGATAAGATCCTACACCATCTTAAGCATTTGGGCTTGGGGTGGTAGAACAGGAGTAAGATGGTGGCCAGAGGTAGATTTTCTAGGAGTGGGCTGGCTTCTAGGCCTAAGAGTATCCATTGGTCTGAGAGAAATGCTAGTTGAATGAGAAGACATCAGTTTTTGTCTAGAATCAGTAGTGAGAAAGGCCTCCTCGGAAGCCAGTGCCTGAGTTGCATCTCTGGATCCAACCGTGGCAGAAACAACCAAAGGCTCAGAAGACAAAGAAGACTTCTCTGGCATACCAGACTCTGATAAGGTCTCAGTAGAGGCCTGTGTAGATATTGTATCAGGCATCAGAGGCTGCAAAAGCGCCTATTTGAATTCTGGAGAACTGATGACCTGCTTAGCGGTAGTGTCGTCGGAAGGCTTAGCCTTGTGTGGTCTGTCTCTATCTTTATCTCTGCATTTTTTCAGAATGTCTACGGATTGTTGTCTGATGGATGCCATTTTGGAATGCGAAGATAGAAGATGAAAATACCTGTCTGCAATAAGAGCACTACGATGAATGGTTCTCATGTTAAAGAGGGCACAGAACCGGCAACGAGGGACGTCGTGGTCTGGGGCTAAACAAGTGATGCAGTATGAATGGAAGTCTTGGTGTGGGATCTGCTTTCCACAGGCGAGACAATTTTTAACTTTTTCTGACATCAGTTAGTGTAAGAAAAAAGGATCCCCAATGGGGTACTTAGCTTTAGACATTTTCAGCTGTAAGCCCAGCTCTGGTAGTGACCGACCGGCACACTTGCGAACTGCTTCTGCTACGGGCTCCACGGCAAGAAAGACTGATGTAATGGCATTGGCTGCCTTGCTTTACAGCACTGATGACCTGATGTCAGTCCACAAGCGACAGCAGCTGATGCAGAAAAACATTAACTCTGGTATTCGGGCTGGCTGAGGGCTACTACAGCAGGGATAATCCACAGGTGATGACTGCAACAGTGAAACACGAAGAACCTCATTGGTGGGTAAGGGAGTTGAGGTCCTTCTATCCAATCTGGAGTAGGAGGGGGAGGTTGATGGGTAGGGATTTGAGGTATTCCTATCCAATCTGGAGTAGGAGGGGTGATGGTGGGTGGGGAGGTGAGGTCCTTCTATCCAATCTGGAGTAGGAGGGGGAAGGTTGGTGGGTAGGGAGTTGAGGTCTTCTTAGCCAATCTTGAGTAGGAGGAGGAAGGTTGGTAGGTAGGGAGTGGAGGTCCTTCTATCCAATCTGGAGTAGGAGGTAGATGGTTGATGGGTAGGGAGTTGAGGTCCTCCTATCCAGTCTGGAGTAGGAGGTGGATGGTTGGAGGGTATGGAGTTGAGGTCCTCCTATCCAATCTGAAGTAGGAGGGGAAAGGCTGATGGGTATGCAGTTAAGGTGTAGTTTTGGGAAGGGAGGGAGGGGGCAGCCAAACTATGCCATGGCTGATCCCTCTGGGAGTCCATCTGTAGTGATCCCTTGGCCTGCTTCTTTGATTTAGATTGCCATTATTTTATAATCTTGCCCTTTTTCCTTTTACCATTTGTATTCTTGTCCTGCTTGGAGATCACAGGTCAAGATTTGGTGGTACAAATTCTGCTAAACTTTGCTAACTGGTATTGAAAAATCTTCTTAACTGCATAGTATTCCCTTCTCCTCTGGTCTTTTCTAAAGCTGCACTTGGAATTCTATCTTCATATGGACTGGCAGGGGGCAAAGTTCTCAAGCAGTCACATTTCTGAATAAATGACCCTGTAGATACTGCCATGCCAGATGCATGTACAGCATTGTAGACACACTGATTATAGTTCCTGGCAACCTATGCCAAAAGTTGACACAACTCCTTGTTTTCTGCAGCAGGGTTTCATGGTAGCTCTGAATGCCAGAGTAAACATTTCCCCTGAAACTGCAGAGTATTCTACTCTCCCTGTCACTGGGAACAGGGTCCCTGGATGGAGACAGAAGATCCCTTGCTAGAGCCCAGGGATAGCACTGCTGAATTAGATAAAGGGTACTTATAAAGGAATTTATGGAAATCTTCGACACTGTAAAAGCAGTCAGACTTTCTGGGATTGGGAGAGACTGGTGCCACTGATTGTGAACAAACATCTTCCAGGACATCCATAATGGGAGGAACAAGCATGTTGGAATCAAGTAGGCCCATGATAGTTTGTATCTGAACCAGGCCTCTGAGCACTCTGACTCCCACTGGAGCTCCTTTCTTTTATAAAAGGTTCCCCACAGTAAAACTCCTTTGGAGATGAAGCAGAGGATAAGGGGTTATCGGTGTCAGACTTATAGATAGATACAGAGGGGAGCTGGCCAAATTAAGCTAGTTCATCTGACTCGGAGTCTATTGTGTCTGAATACTTCCAAGGGAAAATTCAACCCTTCTCTTCTTAAAATAGCCCCCTCCTCCCACCACCACGACCATTACCATCTCAGATATATTCAAATCTGGTTGCTTGGACTTAAGGAAGGACATGATGTCCTGAGCCAACTGAAACAGTTGCTGGAAAAAAATGCTTGGGAAGTGAATGGGACTGCGTCTCCACATGAACTAGGCTAAGGTAATCTGGTGAGCACCAATTTGTCTTCATTGTTTCAAGCCTGACTCAGGCTGAACTGTCTTTGAGGTCTTGGAACATAGGAAGATGACTGAGACTTCCATTCAGTCCCCTAGAACCTACCCCCAAACCAACGCCAAGGAGACTCTGCTCTCACTCTCAGAAATAACACTACATGCCTCCAACACCAATACCTACTCTGTATCAAGATTGCAAGTGTCTTTGGTTCAAGAGGAAATGGGTACTGTCAAAAGAATGATGGCCTGCACAGTGGCCAATCCATAAGCCTTGGCAGAAATGAACTACTAAGATGAGGGCTGCAAATGTTCCTCACCATGTCTGCGGCTGGCAGTCCTAGGGAAGTTAATGCCATCTGATGCACTGTTTGTGGTCTGATGTTTCTCCATGTGATGCTTATTGGTCATGCCATAGTGGTGCAGAAACAGACATGCACCCTCTTTTGAGTAGCAAACTCCTTGAGATATTGTGCTTTTCTAATGTCTTCCAATGGTAGCTCAAGCAACTAAATTCAGAGCCAGTTACTTTACTGTGCTAAAATCAAAAATGTATCATGAAAACATGTATAAGAAATGATTTTCACTTTATTAAAACAAATGAAATAAATAACATAAGCCTCTCAATGGCCTTCACCATACAGTTTTTTGAAGTGCTAAAAAGTGCTAAAAATAAATTATGGGGTAGGGTAAAACTGAAACAGGTGTCCTTGCCATATTCCAGTATGAGGCAAAAGAGATGGCAGGAGTGCAAATTTGTATAGAGAATGTCTCTCTCACAGCCTACACACTTAACTTTTACAAAAGATTCTTATTATCAGACATGAGCAAATAGTACTAAAAATAGTATAAGACAAGAAAACTCCCCCGTGGGGTATTTTCTTTTTCCCCTGGAATCTGGCTACCTAATGGACTGAAGATGCAAAAGTCAAGTAGCCGTATTGAGCTGCATGCCAAGAAAGACAACCGTAGCATCAGCTGCTGCCCTTCTTAAGCTACTGACAATCTTATATAGCAGTTGGTGGGAGATGGCTAAATCCTTTAATTCTGGGGTGTCCAACTTTTGACTTGGGCTCCACTTACCTAACAGTTCAGGGGCCACTTACCATAATTTGCAAGATTTAGGGAGCCACATATTACCATGCCCAACATGTGTCTATCCATTGAAGACAGTATATTGTATGACTTACTGAGGGCCATATAAAATGATTTGATGGGCTAGATTGTGGCCAACTGTTGGACACCCCTGCTTTAGAGGAAGGTACAACTCTGGAAGAAGGACCAGATGTCAGTCTACATGAAAGCAGGATATCTCATTCATGACTGTAATGAATAGTACAAAGAACGTTTGTCAAATCTTCCTTTCGCTATTGTTCTGTAACTTAAGTTGCTAATACAGTACTTTAATAGATAGAAAAGAGTTACATGGTTTATTAGACTCTTGGAATATGATTACATTAGTGAAAATGCAATAAGTGTGCCAGTACAAACCTGTTAATAAACCAGACAACTGAAGTATTGAGTTTACATGGGAACCAAAAAAAAGTATCCTGTATCCTAATTTGGAATGCAAACCCTTTCAGAGAGTGTTCCACCCAATAACTTGAGCAAGGGATCCTCTATGTCTCCATCCAGGGATTCAAATCAGTTCAAATAGCTTTAGTAAATGTGTGCAGAGGGAATTATAGACCCATCAAATAAAATAGTGTGAATTAGACACATTGAATATGCTATAATTTGGGTCTGGCTGGGAGAGATAAACCTCAGATTGAGTCCAACCAAAAATATTTTAGTAGGTAAGCTAACAAGATAATTCAATACAGAAAATGAAAGGAGACAGTCCAAAATTAGAAGCACCCTAAGACAAATAGACATCACAAGGATGCATGGATCGTGCCATCCCTAGCAAAAAAAGACTCACTCCCCTAAGAGAAGAAAACCAGTCTGGTGAACCCCTGCCATAAACAGGCTATACAATAGAAGGAGGAAACTAGTTCAGAAAAAAAGCAAACCCCAAGAAGGAAAGACATCCCTGATCAGTATCAGTAAGAAACTAAGGTCCCTCATAAAATCCTCCAAGGCTAACTGCAAAATAAAATAGCCAAGGATTCGAAAGATAACCACAAAGCCTTCTTTAGCTATGTCAGGAATCTAAGTGGCAACTCGCAGATATGCTCTAAGCTAGTGCAAAATAAAAACAAAGTATATTGAACCCACTGATATTGCCAACATCCTGGCAGATAGATTCAGTGCAAACTTCACCCCCAAAAGGGCCCACAATAATACTGGAAAAGTGTAGTGTCCCGGAAATCACAGATGCACAGGCAAAAACAGCCCTTTCAAAAGCCAAAAGCACAGCGTCAACTAACCCCCCACCTAAACACACTGTTCAACCTCACCCTCTCCACAGGCTATGTGCCCATAGAATGGCGCACAGCAATGGTTATTCCGCTCCACAAAGGAGGGGCCACAACTGACCCTGGTAACTATCGCCCCATAAGCCTGACTAGCCTGGTCTGCAAGGATATGGAGCCCATCATCATGGAACTCATTAACAAAGACATTGGGAACCTCCAAACACTTGACCCAACTCAGTTCGGCTTTGTTAAGGGCAGATCATGCCTAGTAAACCTGGTTGACTTCTTCGAGACAGTCACCAAGGCCATAGATGAGGGGAAGGTAGTTCACACAGCCTACCTTGACCTCGCCAAGGCTTTTGACACCATTCCCCACTCGGGAATTATAGAAAAACTCACCAGCCTGAACATAAACCCGTACGTCATGAGATGGGTTGCCAACTGGCTTACAGACAGAACTCACATGATAAGAATAGCGGGCTCCAGGTCAGACTCTAAACCAATCACAAGTGGTGTCCCACAAGGCTCGGTCCTGGGACCCCTACTGTTTGGCATATACTTCTCAGAAGTACAGGCAAACACAGGAGGGCTATGGCTAACCAAGTTAGCCGATGACTGCAAACTGGGAGCCATAATTGACTCTCCGGCTGACACAGACATTCTCCAAAAGGGCCTTACTGAGATGAACACCTGGTGTCAAAGTCATGATCTCAAGCTAAATGTCAAAAAATGCATAGTCATCCCATTTGGGAAAAACAAAACACCCATGAATTACCACATAGGTGGCAGCCCCCTTAACACAGAAGAGGTAATAAGAGATCTGGGGACCCAGGTAGATAGTAATCTCTCCTTTGACAATCATATTGCCAAAGTAGTTAGGAACTCCTTCTATGTAGCCCACCTAATTACTAAAGGTTTTACATCTAGAAATAAAGAGGTTATAGTGCCCCTCTATGCGTCACTCATCAGACCCATCATAGAGTACAATACCTCGTTTGGGATGTACCTCACAAGACACTTCCAACAGCTGGAAAGACCACAAAAGTACCTCACCAAGAGGATTACTGGTCTCAGACATATGTCCTATGCAGCCCGACTGGAAAAACTCCAGCTGTACTCAGTGGCATATCGCTTACTCAGAGGTGATCTCCGCCTGACTTACAAAGCCATGCCCAACTCAGACATGCTCCACCTAAAGAAATCCAAGTCACTGCGAGCCACTCACTCTAGTGAGCTAAACCTCACCACAACAATAAATAGAACATGCTGGAGGGATAGATTCCTGTCACAGAGACTCACCATGCTTTGGAATAAATTTCCTAACTACATTAGGCAGAGCCTCTCACTAACACTCTTCAAGAGAAACCTTGATGAGTGGATGGGTAACAGAAACAGAACAGCCTACCTGGACCTCGCAAAAGCCTTCGATACAATACCCCACTCGGGCATTATAGATAAGCTCACCAGCTTAAATATAAACCCCTATGTCACTAGATGGGTTGCAAACTGGCTCAAGGACAGAACCCACATGGTTAGAATTGCTGGAGCCATGTCAGACTCCAAACCAGTTATAAGTGGCGTCCCACAAGGCTCAGTCCTGGGACCTCTCTTGTTCGGTATATATTTCTCGGAGGTACAGGCCAACATGGAAGGACTGTGGCTGACCAAGTTCGCAGATGACTGCAAACTGGGCGCCATAATCGACTCTCCAGCCGACACAAACATCCTCCAAAAGGGCCTCATAGAAACAGACAACTGTTGCCAGAGCCATGGCCTCAAGCTAAACGCCAAAAAGTGTATAGTCATCCCCTTTGGCAAAAACAAAGTGCCCACAAATTACCACATAGGTGGTAATCCATTAAGTACAGAAGAAGTAATTAGGGACCTGGGGACCCAAGTTGATAGCAATCTCTCATTTGACAACCACGTGGCCAAAGTGGTTAGAAAAACATTTTATATAGCCCACCTAATCATGAAGGGATTCACATCTAGATCAGGGGAGATCATTGTGCCTCTTTACTCATCCCTCATCAGGCCCATAATTGAGTACAATGCCCCTTTTGGGATGTACCTTAACAGACACCTGCAGCAACTGGAAAGACCCCAAAAGTACCTCACCAAGAGGATCAAAGGGCTCAAACAGAAGCCATATGCTGCCCGATTAAAGAAACTCCAGCTCTACTCAGTGGCATACCGCCTGCTCAGAGGCGATCTGTGCCTGATGTATAAAGCCATGTCCAACCCGGAATTAATGGACATGCTGCAACTCAGAAAATCCAAATCCCATCGAGCTATGCGCTCGAGAGACTTGAACCTCAGCACTGAAATAAATAGGACATGCTGGAGGGACAGATTCATAACCCAGAGGCTCCCTTCACTCTGGAATAAAATCCCAGTCCAGGTTAGGCAGAGTCCCTCATTGACTCTCTTCAAGAGGAATCTTGATGAGTGGATGGGGGATCGTAGGTTTACCCCGGGTATCACTTCTGTGTCACTGTTAGACAGAGGCACAGTATACTAACCTCGAAAAAGGGCATAGCAAAATTAATTTAAAATGGGTGGCGAAAGCCAAACACACTCTGGCTAGGCTTATAAATGCCCTAGGGCAGATAGCCTAGTATGAACCTATGAACCTAAAATACACCCCTGGGATCACTTCATTGGCTCTTTTTGACAGAGGCTCAGTTACTTAATCAACGGGGTGGCAAAAGCTGACACACTCTGGCTAGGCTTATAAATGCCCTAGGGCAGATAGCCTAGTACCTACCTATGAACAACTACAGAAAAGTCTCTTACTAAAGAAATAGAGTTCTACACTTCTGTCATGACATACTAGAGAGTCAGACAGAAACAGAGCAGGATTATTAAAAAAAGAGTAAGTAGGAATACTAAACAAAGGAAAACAATTGGCAAAAAGAAATACTTTTGATAATTATCTTTTTAGAGTCTGGACTGAAGAGGAAAATGTTGTTCCTGTCTTTGCAGTGGAAGAGGTTACAACTTCTACATTACGTCATGTTACTGGTGAAACTAATACTGACCAAGCTGACTGACACATGGGATCAGAGAGAGTTACTAAGCTATTAGCCCTGAGGTCCTTATAAACCTAGCCAATAGTTTAGACAAGTCAGCACCCGATGCCCCTGTCCAGCAGGGACACAGGTAGAATCCCAGGGGTGTATTTTCTTTTTCCCATCCAGTTATCCAGGTTGCGCTTAAAAAGGGATAATGAGGTGCTCTGCTTGATGTGGAGATGGAGTCTATTCCACAGATGGGAGAGTCTCTGGGACACAAATCTGTCCCGCCATTAAGTCCTACTGATGTCCAAATCAGGTTGAAGTTGTAAGTGTGGGTTACTCGAGTGGAGCTTGCCTTGTGGATATGCAGCAGTCCCAACAAGGTGGGGTCTGAGATTGCTTTGTATGCCAGACAGAGGTCACCTCTGAGGAGTGTGTATGAAACTGAGTAGAGGGACAGGGCTTTTAGCCTATCTGTGTAGGGTAGATGTTTGAGGCCCTGGATTCTCCTGGTGAGGAACCTCTGTGGTCTCTCCAGCTGCTGCATGTGCTTTGCGAGGTACATGCCAAAGGGGGTGTTGTACTCAATAATTGGTCTTATAAGGGAAGAAAACAGGGATGTTATGACCTCCTTGGCCCAGGATGAGATACCCTTACTTATGAGTTGGGCCATGTAGAGAGCTTTCCATACAACAGAAGCAACATGGTGGTCAAAATTCAGGTTGCTATCAATCTGGGTGCCCAAATCCCTAACGACTGATTGCATGCTTAGGACCTTGTTATTTATGTGATAATTTGTGGGGACGTCACTCTCCCCAAAGGAGATTATGAAGAATTTTTTGGCATTCAGCTTGAGGCCATGTTTCTGGCACCAGTCATTTGTTTGGGTGAGACCCTCTTGGAGGGCGTCCACATCAGTTGGGGAATTGATAATGCTCAGCTTGCAGTCATCTGCAAACTTGGTCAGCCATACCCCACTAGCTTTGGCTGCACTTCAGAGAAGTATATCCCGAATAACAGAGGCCCCAGGACCGATCCCTGGGGTACACCGCTCATTACAGGTCTACAGCTTGAGTTGGCTTCCCCTATTTTGATTAGGTGGGTTCTATCAGTGAGCCAGAATGCTACCCATCTGGTAACATATGGGATTGATGCATAGCTGAGAGAGTTTGTCTATTACGCCTAAGTGGGGAATAGTGTTGAAGGCTTTGGCCAGGTCAAGGTAGGCAGTGTGCACCTTCTTCCCCTCGTCCATGGGTTTGGTAACTGTCTCAAAGTTAACCAGATTTAACAGACATGACCTTCCCTTGATAAAGCCAAACTGTGTGGGGTCAAGTGTTTGGATGTTGTCAATGTCCTTGTTAGTGAGGTCCATGATAATCCATTCCATGGCCTTGCAGAACAGGCTAGTTAGGCTAATGGGACTATAATTTCCCAGCTTGATGGACACTCCACCTTTGTGTAAAGGGATTACAGTGGCTGTCCTCCACTCGGCTGGGACAAAGCCGGTAATTCAGGCTTTGGTTGAATAGGGTGCCCAATGGTACTGCAAGTTCATGTAGGATGCAGCCTGGGATGTTATCGGTTCCAATGGAGGCTGTATTTTTTGCCTTGAGAGGCCAGTGATGACCTTTTCCCTAGAGATAAGGGGTGGGGGGGCAGGTACTGGGGGTGTCCTGATTTACTGTTTGGGGGGACAGAGTAAAGTTTTCATTGAATCTGTCAGCCAGTAGGTTGGCTATATCTACAGCATTTGTGTATGTGGTGCCCTTGACCACCAGTTCTTAACAGATCTGGATGCTTCCTTTGAGATTTCAGATATTTGTGAAGAAGGCCTTATGATTGTGTCTAGTAGATGTGGCCAATCTGGACTCAAAGTTGGCTTTAGAGGATTTGACTAGTGCTCATATTTGCTTGTTCAGGCTAAGGAGAGATTGCTTCCCTCTTGGTCCTGAACAACATTTTTTTACTTTTGTTATATAGTTTATTTATTGCACATGTCCACCAGACAGGTTTACTCTGCCTTGCAGAGGATGATTTCATCCTGTCGGGTATTCCTGACTCCATAAATCTATATAAATGCTCGTATAGCACTTTGGTGTAGATTTAGACACTGGTGCCAGTTCTTACAGAGGGGGAGGGGCTTTGAAACTATTTATACTATCCCTCAAGAGGTTGTAATCAGTTTTGGAGAATTTTTTTGTTTGGCCCTAGCTACAGGTCAGGGGAGACAGTGACTTTGAAAGTTTACAGTTGGATCTTATCAGGGAGGATGCTGTGCTGTGCTGCAGTGGTTACTCATGTTGGTTAGTACCAAGTCCAAGATATTATCACCTCTTGTGGGGGTATTGACTAGCTGTTCCAAGGCATTTGCACTGATGAAATTGAGGAATCTCTGGGCATTTGTGTTCTTGCACGAGTAGTTTTCCAATATGGTTGGGTAGTTAAAGTCACCCAGGATCAGGGTAAAGGGTTCAGTCTTGATAGATTCAAAGAGATCCAGATAGGTGGAGTGGGCATCTTAAATCAAATTTGGGGGCCTGTAGCTAGCTATAATCTGAATAGGGGTCTTGTCACCGATTAACTACACCTGGAGTGTCTCCTGTGTGTCAATCTCTTTGACCAGCCTGGTGGTGTGTGTATGTGTGTGTGTGTGTGTGTGTGTATATGTGTGTGTGTGTGTGTGTGTGTGTGTGTGTGTGTGTGTGTATATGTGTGTGTGTGTGTGTGTGTGTGTGTGTCTTTGATATATATTGAAAGTCTACCTCCTTTGGCTTTGCTGCCCACAGTTTGGGGTCTGAATGTATGATAGGATGAGTAGCCATGTAAGACTGGGGTGCTCTCTGAAGCTTTGAACCAGGTTTCTGTGACTGCACAGATGTCAGCATCTTACAGGATTAAGAATGCTTGCAATGAGTGCAGTTTCATGTTTAGATTCCTCGTGTTTAGCAGCATGACCTTCAATTTGCATTTTGTTGAGATTTTTATGTTGGTAGTATCAACCTCATGACTTTTCCTAAAAAAGACACTATGGGGGAGGCAATGGCCTTTGACAGAAGCCCAAGTGAGACAGATGCAGGTCATCTCTAGCAAAGCATTGTGGTCTGTCAATCATATCTTCCCAGGCTGTCAGGTACTGAATCCCCCTGGAATGACATCAGAAACAAAGCCAATTGTTAAAGTCAATCATTTTCTCTTTGTACTGAGGCATCATTCTGGATGATGGTAGAATGCTGCTTGAGGGTAGGGACATACCTGCCAGGGACACACATTCAACAAGCTCGATCATGTCTCTCTCCATATAGTCCAGGGAGGTACGTCTCAAGTTGTTCATGCCAACATGGACTGTGACAGAGTCATATCAGTACCTATTGTTGAGAGACTTAGTGCACGTGTGATATGGTGGATTCTGGCACCTGACAAACAACTAACCATGACTTTCTCCTTATCCAGCCTGGTGAGAGGCACATCTGTGTGTCTCACAATGGAGACTCCTATGACTAATATGTTGTGTTTATGGTAAGGCCTTAGTTGTTGCGAGACACAGGTGTGCGGACTATACGTGGTATGTGGTGAGCAGGGTTGTGGAGTTCGCGCGTGTCTTTGCCTCTGAGGTCTCCTTTGTTTGGGTTTGTTTTTGTTGAGAACCTCTCCATATGTGGGTGTGTGTTGTGTAGTTGTGGGTGGTGTTTGAGGTGTAGTGATTGCATTGACAACCTTCTCAGTGCAAGATATATTGTCTTGTGAGGGAGAGAGCATAGACTCCAGGTTCTTAATGTAACTGCATCTCTCACAAATTGTGTTTCTAGGTGTTAGTAGTAGATGGTTGTCCGTGTACATGAGGCAATTGCTACACTGTCTCAGGATGCCCACATCAACCATGCTACATAACTCAAATACATTGTAAGAAGTTACAGTGTAGGAAATCAATACACAAAACAGAGCTACAGAGAATTTAACCAAAGTGGACATGGAAACAATGCACAGGGCCACATGTCATATGCATACATTAAACTACAAAATTTATTTTTTATTTTATTTATTTTATTTTACATTTTTGACCGAGCTAGTCTAACTGGATATATGTCCATTTTCAGTAGAGGCCCGGGGAGAAAAGCTCCAACCGTCAGCAGTGACAAAAAAATTAATACAATATATAGTAAATAGCCAAGTGAATAACAATACATTAGCTACATAGGTGAGAACAAAAGTTTTACAGAGAAACTTAGTAGTTTAAAGCTAAGATTAAATACAGAGAACCAAAAACATCAGAAAGGTGAGGTAAAACAGAAGAGTAGAGAAGAATAGAGAGAGCTGGAGGTGTAAATATCAGTCTGGGTTAGAGCAGGGACACAGCCAGTGAATTGTAAGATATTCTTTCAGATGTTTTTTAAAAAGAATAGTGGAAGCAAGGGAGGAAAGTTCAGTAGGAAGCTGATTCCAGATTTTACCTACTGTGTTGGTGAAAAGTGAGTCTCCAGCCTTATTATACGATTTAATAGTGGAAACTAGAGGCTTATTAGCTGAGCATAGTATAGCAAGATTTTTGTAGGGTGAGATCAGGTTAGTGAGGATAGGGGTATTTTTAGGGTGGTAAAGGATTTTTTGGGTGATAACAATTTGTTGATAAAGTAGTTGGTTCTGCAGTTCTAGCCATCCTAGTTGTTTTAGGTTAAGACAGTGGTTAGTTCTAAAGGTGGTGCCAGTGGCAAATCTGGCTATGTTATTGTAACTAGTGGAGAGTTTGGTAAGGTTATTTTTTGATAGATTGGTATATATTGCTGAAGAGTAGAACAGGGTAGAGATAAGGTGGGTCTGGGCGATAGTTGTTCTGGCTGTAGGGGAAAGGAAGGGTTTGATTCTGTAAAGAGTGCCTAGTTTTTTGTTATTCGCTCTACAGAGTGACTTAAGAAAGAATATAGACAGTGAACAATATATTGGTGCCAAATCTTATTAGAACACTAAAAATTAAACTGTCACATAGCTACATTTTGTTTGTCCATCTAGGACTGCATAAGAGAAAGACCAGATTATTAACCAGATTTTAATGTCCTGATATGAAGGAAATAGGAAACTATTGTACAGCTTACCAAAAATGTCAAACAACATCATTTTTCCCAGGGTATAAGAACTTTTAGATGTCCAGCATATAGTAGAAATCAGATTTGAGTAATCAGCAATGTTAATTATACGCCCACTTTTGAAGATGAGCAACACTCACCAGTATATATACTGGTAGGGTCTCCTTCTAAATTTTGAACTTCACAACATTGACTTACTTATGGCCGAGGCCATAAGACTGAAGTTTTGAAATTTTGATCCATTTAAATCGAGATCAATGTACAGAGCTGAATGGTATATTTACCGTTTTCCTTGCTGTAGTGTGATCTTGGAGATGGTATATTTAATTAGCAGGGGGTGTGGGGGTGCAGGGGGGGGGCTTGCTCCTCTGCAAAAATGTAAAAAAAAAAAAAAGATTTTTTTTGTTTTTATTTATTTTTTTTTTAATTTCAAAATTTCAAAACTTTGCTCTTATGGTCTCAAACATAAGACAGTCAACATTTTGAAAGTTCAGCATTTAAAAGTAGTCCTACCGGTAGTACTTACTCATGCAACAAAATTTCCAGAGACAATACCTTTACAAAGAGCCAATGCCAAGTCTATGGGTAAGGAACAAGTAGAACACTTACTCTAGATTAGGAGTTCCCCAAAAGAGTCTTGCAAGCCAAAGCGCCCGATTCATGTCCAAATGAATACATTAACTCTGCCAGTTCTTTAAGATAAAGCAATTAAAGACCTCTGTATACCATCTGCAAACTAGTGGAATACTTTAATGAAACCTTAAAGTCTATGTTAAAAACAGCCACAAAACAAAAAGGAGAAAAAACTGTGGCCAATTGCTCCCGTGTCTCCTGTTTGCCAAGAGAGGTACAATTAACCTCAAACAGATTCACTCCATTTGTAGATTTACATGGCTGACATTTATGTGGCTTTTAATAGATATAATAAAGGAAACTTATGAAGAGGAAAATACCTCCTTTGAAAATCTTTTTACATATCTAAAAAAGAGGTAAAAAAATTAACTCCTAAAATAAAAAGAACATGTAGAGAGGATAGAGGAAATACAATAAAATAAAGTACTTGTGTTGGCATTCACTGCCTAGGGCAAGTTCCTTGCAAAGTGTCAAGGAAGTTCTGAAGCTATAGAACAGCTAAGTGAAGTCATTAATAAAGTAAGCCAACCTGGAAAAAAGAAACAGAACAGATGTACCATATACAGGTTTTGAAACCTTTGAAAGAATGCAAATGATCTACAGTCAATACGTCTGCTGAATAAGTTATGGCCCACACAATATGTCCTGAAGTCACGATTGGTTAGCCGCTATCAACATCTCAGAAACAAAGGGTTAAGGAGTTTCTACCGAGAAACAAAGATATACATTTCTTTCAAAGTTGCCTGGCAGTAGTTAATCTACCATACCAATGAAATCATGCCTGGTTAAAAGGTTAATCTAAAAGCATACAGGATACCAGAATCTCAGTGCCTAATAGTTAAGAGGTATAGAAAATGCTCAAACTTGAGAATTCCAAAGTTAGTCAAATAATTCCAATTATACTGGTCCTCAAGTCTGATGGGTCTACCACATTTCGCAACAACTTTAAAAAGTTGATTGCAACTCGTACCTCATGACCTAAGTGGATGAACTAGTGGAAAAGTTAGGAAATATCAAGTTTCTCCCCACTTTGGACCCAAATGAAGGATGTTGGCAAATTCCACTAGTTTCAGAACTAAAAGAAGAAATGGGGTTTTACACATTAGATGGCCAGTTCCAGTATAGTCATGCCATTTGGACTTCAGTGATGCCACATAGACTAAAGGACAGGGTACTCAGACTCTATGCAAGATATTTGTCAACCTATCTGGATAAAGGGATCGTTTTCTCAAAGGATTAGGAAAGTTATCACCCTGCGGTCTTGGACTCATTGCACCAACATGGGCTAACAGCAAACCCAGTTAACGGCAAGCAAAGCATGATGGAAGCCAACTATAATACATAATAAGTAGGGGGGTAGCAAAGCCTCAGGGTGAAAAAGTAGATACAGTAAGAAACTGGCACAGACCCACCTCAGAAAGACAATTTGAAGATTTCTTGGGTTTTCTGCATTATGTTTGTAGGGTTTTCCTAGACTTTGCCTCAATTGCCTGCCCCTTGACTGACCTAACCAGTAGGATCTTGCTAAATGTAAAGACAGATAACACAGAACAAGCATTTCAAAAACTGAAGGACGTGTTATCAGAGACCATCTTAACCCCCCCGGTATACTTCTGTAAAAGCAACTTATTGTTTTTACTGATGCCTCTTAAGTAGGGGTTGGGGTCATTCTGTCACAAAAAATGTACTTTAGGACTTCTAGTGCTCTACTTTTCAGCATGTTCTTTTTAAAATAAAAGCAAGTTTCCTTGTAGTCCCGCCAGTAAGACAAATGCATAGTCCAAAAATCACAAAACAATACCAGAAATTTTATTTTATTAAATTGTAACTGGACAAGCCCATAGGACATGTGCCCCTTTTCATGGACAACCCAGTCAGGTGACTTGCTCAGAGTAATACACGAGACAAATGGAGGAGGAAAGATTCAAACCCTGTACCTCATGCTTACAGGAAGCAGCTTAACAGGTCAGAGCCTTAATCCTCTGTGCTAACCACAAGAGCAAAACAAAAGTACAGTTTTGTACCTACCATAAATGTAGATGTTCGAGGATCCACATTGCTGCAGTCCTAACACTTGGGTAGTCCGCTGTCCCTCGGTCGGCCCGAATATCAGAGTATAAGGCTGACGTCGGTCAAGGCGCATTTGACTGACATCAGAACGTCAGGGTACAAATGCGCATGACTGACGTCATATCCTCAGTCTTTTCTTGCCCCAGATGTCAGAAGACCCTAAAAAGAAAGGTCAAAACCCATAGACCACAACTAAACAACCAACTAGCCTAACACCAAAAATATGTATAATATATACAATATATACAAAATGCCATATACCTCAGATGGAAAACCCAACCCACACAACCACCTCAAAAAGCAGAGGGGAAGGAGGGAGGGTAAATTGGACTGCAGCAATGTGGATCCTCGAACATCTACATTTATGGTAGGTACAAAACTGTACTATGTTCTTCGTCCCACATTGCTGCAGTCCTAACACTTGGGTAGAATCCCAAAGCAGAGGTAAGGGAGGATGGCTAAATTATAATGAAGCAGGAGCTGCCAAAATGCCCTGCAACACAGCAGTGGCAAAACCAGCCCTGGATTTAGAGTACAATGGAAGGTGGTAATGCCTAGAGAAGGTATGCACTGAACTCCAAGTGGCTGCCTCCAAAATGTCCTTAGTAGCCACCCCCCTCAAAAAAGCTGTTGAAGTGGCAGTAGCCCTAGTGGAATGAGGTCTAATCCCAGCTGGAATCTGTTTGCCATGATGGGAATAACAGAAGGCAATGCAAAATCCAATCCACTTAGAAATAGTTTGTTTTGACACAGGCTTGCCCTGAGAGCACAAAGCAAAAGAAACTAATAACTGCTGAGATTGTCTGAACCCTTTAGTTCTGTCCAAATAATATCTTAACTGCCTGTGTACATCTAAAGTGTGCAAAATCTTTTCCCCTTTAGTTTGGGGATTTGCATAAAAAGTAGGCAAATGAATAGTTTGGTTTAAAGCCACACTAGAAACCACTTTAGGCATAAAGGAAGGATTAGTACGTAAAGATACCCTATCCTTGTGGAAAATTAAGAAAGGCTCAACTGCCATAAGGGCCTGCAATTCAGAAACCCTTCTTGCAGAGGTAATGGCCAACAAAAAAGCAGTTTTCCATGACAAATATTTCAACTCAGCAGTAGCTGCAGGCTCAAAAGGTTGTAGAGTGAGTTTCTCCAACACAAAATTGAGATCCCAAGCAGGAGTAGGAGCTCTTAGGTGGGGTCGTAGATTCTTCGGGCCTCTAAGAAACTGCTTGAATAAAGGATGAGAAAACAATGGTGGGTCACAATCGTAGTGAGCTGAAATTGCTGCAGCATGAATCTTAATAGAAGAGAAGGACAAACCTTTGTCCAATAACTCAGTAAGATATTGAAGAGCCACACTTAAATCAGGCTCAGAAACATCCAAATCCTTAGCTGCACTCCAAAATAAAAATCTCTTCCATTTATCTGCGTACACTTTTCTTGTACTAGGCCTTCTGGCTTCCAAAATCACATTCAAAACTTGTTGTGGAAGTTGGGACCCTTTATGGTTTAAAACAGAATATGCCATGCTGTTAGGTGAAGAGAGTGAAGTTTGACATTGATCAAATGACTGTCCTCCTGGGACAACAGATGTGGAATCAAAGGCAAAGGCCATGGAGGCTTCCGTACTAGACTTCTCAGTAGTGGGTACCAGTACTGTCGAGGCCAATCTGGAGCTATCAAAATCATCCTTGGCTTGTCCTGTCTGACCTTCAGAAGTACCTTTGGGAGGAGAGGCAGAGGTGGGAAGGCATACACATGAAGATTTTTCCAACTGAAAGAAAGAGCATCCACTTTCCAAGCTGTGGGATGAAACCGCTTTGTGCAAAACTTTGGCAGCTGGTGGTTTAGAGGAGAAGCGAACAGATCTATGTCTGGAGTTCCCCAGGACACTGTCAATTTCTGAAATACATGAAGATCCAGTTTCCACTCGTGGGGATCCATGATTTGTCTGCTTAACACGTCTGCTAAGGAGTTCTGTGCTCCCGGCAGAAACCTTGCCTGAAAATTTAGTTGTAAACTGAGAGCAGTCTCCCACAAAATCATTGCTTGCCTGCATAGAGAATAAGAATGTGTTCCCCCTTGCTTGTTGATGTACCACATGACAGTTGTGTTGTCTGTTAGAATCAACACCTGCCCTGGAAGAAGTAAATCCTTGAAAGCTATTAATGCAAACTGGACTGCTAACATCTCCTTCATGTTGATATGTAGATGTCGTAGTCTGGCAGGCCACTTGCCTTGTATCCACTTTCCATTTAGATGAGCTCCCCAAGCTATGTCTGAGGCATCTGTTGTTAAAATCTGACTCGCCTCTGGCCGGGTCACAGAGAGTCCCTTGTTTAGGTGACATTCCTGAGCCCACCATAAAAATTCCTTTTGAATGCAAGGCATTATTTGAATGACAGTGTCCAGATCCTGGCAGTGCTGTGTCCATACATTTTTGAGATACCATTGCAGCTTCCTCATATGCAGTTTGGCATTGGGAAGCACCAGAATACAAGATGCCATGAACCCTAAGGCTTGAAGGACTGTCCTTGCAGTCAGCCCGGACTGATGAGATAGCTGAAGGAAGTAAAGGGATAGATTCTTTTGTTTGTCCGGGGTTAAAAGGCCATCTGGGATGCTGTATTCAGTCTCACACCCAGAAAGCACATGTCTTGAGAGGGTACTAGACTGGACTTTATTTCGTTCACAGAATACCCCAGGCATCTTAGCACTGCTATCACATATTCCAAATGATGAAGAAGCTCTTCCCTTCCTTGAGCCAGAATCAGGCAGTCGTCCAAATAAGGATAGATCTGTATTCCTTTTAGCCTGAAGAAAGCTATCACTGGAGCCAGAACTTTCGTGAACACTCTGGGCGCAGTAGATAAGCCAAAGGGCAATGCAGAGAACTGATAGTGAGAAGTCCCAGCTCGAAAACGCAGATACTTCCTGCACTTTAGTCTGATGGGAACATGAAGGTAGGCCTCCTTGAGATCCAAAGTTACCATCCAATGATCTTTGCCCAGCAGAGGTAAAAGCTGCTGCAACGTCAACATTTTGAACTTGGGAATGTCCAGATAAGTATTGAGGACAGATAAATCCAAAATTGGTCTCCACGTGTTCCCCTTCTTTGGGACTAGGAACAGGCGAGAATAAAATCCTAGGCCTCTTTCTGGCATAGGAATCGGCTGTATGGCCCCTATTTGGAGTAACATTGAAATTTGCTTGTGAGCCTCTATTCTTTGTTGAGGAGGAATGTCTGGCATGCCTTTGAAAGGAGGCAAGGTATGGAAATAAAACCTGTAACCGTGATGTATGATATCCAGTACCCATTTGTCTTGGGTAATCAAACTCCAATTTTCTTTGAAAAGTGCCAACCTTCCTCCCAAAGGTGCTGCCAGGCGAGAAGAATCTGGCAGCTGAAAAGGTAGGTCATTGGGTCTGTTTACGAAAGGACTGACCCCTGCCCTCACTTGCAGACTGTGCAGGAGAACTCCCTGTTCTAGGCCTGAAAGAGCCCTGACCTCTGCCCCTGCCACGTCTAGATCTACCCCTAGACTGGGAATCATAAGAAGGATACGTCCACCCTTTAGTAGGCCAATTTCTACTAAACTTTGGAGGCTGAACCTGCAAAAAATCTTTAACAGTCTGCATAGACTTAGCCTTGTCTTCCATTTTCTTTAAAACTGCCTCAACAGGAGAACCAAACAGGACATCAGATTGCAAAGGAGCATCCAAAATTCTAGTTTTAACATGGTCAGATAAATTTTGATCCCTCAGCCAGGCATGCCTACGAAGAACTGACCCAGTGGCAGCCACCCTAGACGAGGCCTGTACAGCATCAAAACCACATTGCAAAGAATGCTTACCCACCTGTTCAGAAACATGCACTAAATCTTGTAACTCTTTACAGTCAATACCTTCCGCCAGAGCATCAACCTTAGATTTCAACTGAGAAAGGAGATAATTTTGATATTTCAACATGTGAAACTGGCAATTCAAAGCTCTCATGGCTAGAGTGGAAGAAGTATAAACTTTCTTTCCCCATCTCTCCAAGGCCCTGGCCTCTTTATCTGCAGGAACCGGATTCTTGACAACAGAAGCCTTAACACCCTTAGGCCCCTGGCTAACGGTTTCTGGGTCTGCCCTAGGACTCTTAAAAGATACTTATTAGCTTCAGGCACCCTGTAATACCTATCCGGTTTAACAGGAGCAGGAGGCAAAGAATCAGGATTAAGGGAAGCCTCTGCAAACACATCTTCCACCACATTCAAAACAGGAGGAACAGCTAAAGGCCTATGCTGGGGTAAAAACAAAAATTCCCTAAGCCTTTTCCTGGAATCAGAAAAATCCTGACCTTCCCATTTAAAATGCTCTCTCATGGAGTGAAGGGTCTCTGAAAACGAAAAATCCTCAGGAGGAGAAGCAGAAGGAGTAGAATCATCCACATCAGAATCAGAATAATGAGAATACTCCTGCAAGTCTTCAGCCGAAGACTCAGACACATCCGAAGCCTGCTCATAATCCCCCAACACAGGTTCCATCCTAGGCCTCTTGTCAGGAGGGGGCATAGAGCCTCTAATTAAAGTAATTAAATCCTCTGCCATTTTGAGCATGTGCTTCTTGGGTACAGCACCTGAAGAACTGGGAGCGACACCCACAGAAGCTAAAGTAGACCTGCCTCTAGGAGAAGCCTTGGAGGCAGAAAGAGAGGGCCTAGACCCCTTAGGAAGAGAGGGGAGTATAGTTACTTGAGAAGCCCCTACAGCCTGCCCTGCCTCCTGGGAGGCCACATCCTGTAAAACCAAAGTTTCTCCCTGGGACTCCAGAGAGGCCTCCGTCGGAACCACCGGTTCCACTGACACCTCTAAAGAACTGACGTCCGGTTCGGACGACTCCTCTAACCTAGGTTTAACTGCCTTGTCCTTGCGCTTCTTAGAAGAAGCCGGCGTCGGAGCATCCGACGGCATCTTGTAATTACACCGCTTCCCAAAGACTAACCTTGCACAATCCAACCTCCGCTTTATAGTGCGTTTATTAAACCTAGCACAAAAGCGGCATCCAACAACGTCGTGCTCAGGTCCTAAACAAGGTATACACAAATTATGGTAATCCCTATGCGGTATCTGTTTCCCACAAGAAATACAGTTATTCACTTTTTCTGACATCCGGTAAACCACTGAGGCAAGAAAAAACCAAAATATTCCCCAACGGGGTACTTAACCAACTCTGACTTCGGTCTGAAACTACGAATTCGAAAAATTTCAGAACGCCGAACGGCACTTGCAACACTGCTTCTGCATCGGACCATGCGGCAAAAAAGACTGAGGATATGACGCCGGTTATGCGCATTTGTACCCTGACGTTCTGATGTCAGTCAAATGCGCCTTGACCGACGTCAGCCTTATACTCTGATATTCGGGCCGACCGAGGGACAGCGGACTACCCAAGTGTTAGGACTGCAGCAATGTGGGACGAAGAACATCTTTTGTTTCAGATGCAGCACTTGGCCTGCTTTTATAAAAATAACTTGTGCAATGTTAATGGGGTGTTCTACTCGTTAGATACCTCATCACCATTCGTTAGAACAGTGCACGTGTTTCTCCTACAAACTAATGCAATGTTAATCAATAACAGTAATAAAACACACAAACAAAAAAAAACCAAAATGGGTACTTATCACTCTGGAAGTGGTCTTGATGGTGCTCATGATACAGACTAAAAAATAAAAGATGATATGGAATTTTTTCCCTTTCTAGCCATCACCACTCTGTAAGATGACCAATCCACGTAAACCAATCCATGTAAGAGATAGCAAAAATAGTGGCAAACGGGAGAGATGTCAAAGTGTGGCTGAATTCCCATTCTTTATGAATTTAAATGTGGCATTATTACTTTCAATGAATATTACTCTTTTGATATCCTAGCAACAAGTCTTTGACGTGGTTGGCAGTGATAATCTCTGCCCTACAATAACTCAACTTGATCCAAACGACTTGCACTTTGCCAAGGTGTGTTTAAACATCAATGTCATGATGTCCAGTCCTTGATCATGGTACAACAAGGACTCTGCACAAATTTCTACTTTAGGTGCATCAAAGGACCTGCTATCAGGTATCACACAAGATAAACATTTAAACATATAAAAGACAAAACAAAAAAGGAGCTTACGTAAAACATAAAACACTACAGCAGCAACAGACAAGGCACAAAACTTAAGATCAGGCAAATGTAAAAACTGAAGAAAAGAAATCACCAAAGTATACCAAATGTCCAAGCAGGATGTACCCAGGTTCTTTGCAGATTGTACTACCACTAATTTGATATATTTAGCCATGTGATTCTTGTTCTTGCTTCTACGTAGGCGAGATTATACAACGGTTAAGGGATAGAGTACATAAACACTTTGATATCAGGAAAAAGGATGCCAAGAATGCATTAGCGAAACATCTCACAGATTATCCCAGTCATCAATTTTTATTTAGGGTTCTACAATGTGTTCATAAAAATTTGAGGGGTGACGATATTAATAACCTCCTGGAACAAATTGAACTGAGATGGATATTGAGGATGCAAGCTCATAGATATCTAGGGATAAATAGCTGTGTTAGTATCAAACCCATTTTAAATTGGCGTAAACTTAAGAGATAGTTTGATTCATGTGATATTGATGATGTCACTTTGGTTTAATTGAGCCATGATTGGTTGATATGCATTATAAACTGGGGAGTGTTTTTAACTATGTATAGGATCTGCAGAAGTGTATTTTATATGCAAAAGAACTTGTCCTTTTGTATGTTTCATTTTATTAACGTGAAGCTTGCTGCCATGGTTGTCCTGCTGTTTTGTTCTGCATGCAAATATAAAAACAGCATTAACAATAACAAAGCATTCTCACTAGCTGTAGGCTGACTCACATAAACAAGCCTTCAAGTAGAACTTAACACTGGTAAGCATTTCCTAGCCTCCCAGCTAACTAGGCAGCAGATTCCAGAAAACTTGACCTTGATAAACAAATGCCAGAGTCCAAGAGGATTCAAAGAAAATGGATGGGATTTCCCAGCAGCCCCTGGTAAGCAGAGGCAGGACATTGTGCCAGGTCAACGGGTTCCACAGATAGGGGGGGGACAAAAGCCATGCAAGACAAAGTAAACTGATAAGCAAACTTTGAGGATAATCTGTTTGACAGGGCTAGTGTAATACGATGGTACCTAGACACCCCAGTAAGTAACCAACTGTTGAGTTCTCCATCAGTTGCAATTGCTGTATCTGGCAACTGCAAGTTCAAAGTGCAGCAATCCATATGGGAAGAGACAAACACATGCACCACTGCAAGGAGATAAGTGTGTGGGGATGTGATCTTTAGGCAGCACATTCCTAACGTGGAAACATGAGGATTTGTAACAATGAAAATCTGGAGCCATAAGGTCAGCCTATTACCAAAGATCATTCCTAATTCCCACATCCTAGAGTTTATCCCTAAAATAAGACATCTGGAAACAAGACAGGAGGAGATGTATCCTTAAGGGTAGCATGAATGGCCACCACCACTGTCCTATGTTTAAGCTAATTACTAATAATTCAGTCACAGATACTAAGTCTCCTGCAAGGTGGTTAACAGGAAACAGGTTAATAAGGAAATGAGAGGTACTACTGCATGTTATCAACATAACAGTGGTACTGTAACCCTCCCAAATATTTAACATCTCCCAAAGATTGCAGCACCACTTTTTAAAGGCGGGAATTCACAGGTACAACTGACACTTGAGAAATATCTACCATCACTGTTTTCAGAGGCATAACACATGTACAGTCATGTGCCTCTAAACAGTTCCTGACCTCAGCTCAAAAATACTGCCCAGAGAATGGAGAGCAAGTTATGACCAGGACAGACCTTATCAAAGTGCTGAAGAGCGTGTACAACAGCAGAAAAAAATAAAACCGCTGCTCAGTGCACCTGTGCCCTGCCAGTCAAACAGGACCTTGCTAACACAAAAACTAAGTAACAGCTACATATTCTTCTTTGAAAGTATTCCAGAAGGAGCACACGGACTGCTTTATTGTACAGTGAAGAGCTGCATTACCGAAGTGGACGACTCCATTATAAGGACACAGGGATATTTTTATGAAGGCAGGCTAAATGTAGTATCTGAAATAGATGCCTGTCTTAACTTGCTAACAGAAAAAAAATACCTTGATCTCAGAAGATAACAGCTCATCAGAAACTTGCTTTAGAAAAAGGTTAGAAAATTCTGTGAAGGGGACATCTCTAATGAGCCTAACGGGGCTACCAAACTAATGCATTCATAAATTCTTTCTGCACCTTCTTTAACAGGATTGAGCATAATTGTAAGATATAAATATTCTTTGTTTTTTTAAAGCAAAATGTTCTTCCTACTGTTTACAAAGCATTCCAAATGGAAATTTAACAGTACCACACAAAAACCAAACAAAAAAAAAATCTTGAATTTTTGTTCTCAATACCACTAACGTGCAGACTAGAATAACGAAAAGTGAAGATAATGCCCGCAGCAAACACTATCAGGATTCCAACACTAAAGTTACAAGCTTCTTCCATATGTACCTGTGCAAGACGTAGATCAAAGGTAAACAGATTTGCACTCAGACATTCCAAGACAACATTACAACAATCCAACCTTAAGTCATACAGAAAATAAATAAACAAGTACACAACTACTGCAATTCAAAAGCATTTATTAAAAAAAGTCAATTTTCACATTTTAATTCTATAGTTAACAAAAGAACTAAAATAAAACTCACATTCACTGCATGTAAGAAAACACACATTGTATATAAAAAAGGATTTACATTATTTTCTACATAGTCAAAAACATTTATTTTCAACAAACTTCAAACACTAGCTGCAACAGATTTTATTTTTTTTTTATTCTGGGATTACAAAATGTATGCTTTGAGTGTCTGGTTAACTAAATAGCAATGTCTTTCTACTGTTCCCAAAAGTAAAAACAGAAATAATGTACCAAAATCTGTATTTCTGGCTAGTTCTGCAAATGTGAGACCCTGGCTTATTCAGGTTACAGCCATCACCTTAAGTATGACAATTCTAAAAGCCTGTATTTTAATTCTCTGCAACACTATTAGCCATCGCATCATGCTGTTTAACAGTAAATGCAGAAACACCGATATTGAGCTATAAGACAGGCATACTTAAGGAATATAAATCATTTGTTTGCACAGAAATTAGTACCCCAGCATCTTCATACACCCTAGAAAATCAATACATCCTGCACAATACAACACTATCAAAGCAGTGGTACATGGCATGGGGACACTTCCTAAGTTCTGAAACAGATGTCTCACCCTAAAGGGGTCAAAACCAGCTGTCACACAATTAAGTTATCATGTGGTATGCAAACTCTGCGCAATTCATAACATGAACAGAATTTTTGTGGGTCTCCCTCAGTCAACCTACCAGTCGTAAGAATTCCTGTTCTTAGATGTCCAAAGGAACAATCCAGGCACCACAATGTGAAAAAAAGGTGTAATACTGGAAGAAAAATAAGCCTATAGCATTTCTCAAAAGCATTGTCTCTTACTGTAAAGGTAATTAAAATGGATAGAAAATAGCGAAAATGGAATCTCAGCGCATCGGCCACAGTAATAATGCGTTTTTGTGCACAACAGAGACCAGTAAACAAGAATGCAATGGGCACTAAACACCTCTTCCCAATAGAACATCAGGCAAACAACACAGTTCTGGAAAGTTTGGAAAACTTACATTTTTATTGTAGAGGTAAGGGAATGTATTCTGTGTCTTGCGTAGCACCTCAATCTCACATTAAACAGGAACAAAAATGTGGAAAATTTGACCTGAAAACTATCTGATAGTAATAGAAAACTATCACAGATTAAAAATGTTATATCCATTAGCTGTATTCTAAAACATGTCAATAGTGATGATAAAATACATTTTCCTTAAAATATAAAAACAAATCCTTGTTATCAAAAGAAACATGCTAGATCTGAAATGATGGAAGGAGTGCTTCTTTTACATTGCTGAATATTGCTATACAGCTTTCTGTGCATAAATGAAACAATACAAAAATGCAGAAATGCCAATTTGTAACATATTAAAGCTTTTAGTTTTAGGAATTTTAACACAGGTTCGTAGGCAAATAATTGGCTAGCTGCCCTTATGAGTTATTTTAAGCCTAGCCAGTTTCCACTGGTGGGAATTAAACCCTGTACTTCTGAGAAATAAACACATTAACCATTATGCCAACATCAGTTATGTTACTTCAAAAAAAAAGAAAGAAAGAAAATTTCCAACTGTCTATCCATAGAAAAAAAAATGCTAAACTGCCTTTCTTGTTAACAACTGTTAAATTTTTAAATGGTTAATAGTTTGCAGAAATATTTCTTGAATTCCACAGTCACTCCTCATAATTCAACAAACTGATAGCACCAGTGTTAACCACTGCTAATCAGCTTTTATCTCTTCCACAGTTATTAAATTACGAATTTGGATTTGAACACAAATGTGATGTGCTCATGACCCCAGATTCCCATCTCAACTAAACTATTCAATTAAGTTACTTTGCTACCATAGACCATGTAACCCCCCCCCCCCAAAAAAAAAAAAAAAATCTTAAACGGTAATCTAAAAGTAATCACAAAGATAACATACTTTTAGATTAGCATTTCTCCCCGGGCCTCAGCTGAAAACAGGCTCTGTGGAACCTAGTCGGACTTTCCCAGTCAACAAATGATAAATAAAAAAATAAAATAAAAAAAAAACAACATGTTTGTATAGTTAGATCTATGGTTCCCATCTGCTCTGATAGTTCTGACAACTGACATGGCTTTATACAAAGGCTGCAAACATTACCAATATTTAAAATTTTTCAGCTGAACCAGCTGTCAAACATTTGCTTTATATATTTTATGAAAGTTTCAAAAGATCACAGCTTGCTTGCTTAATAAGTGTCATCTTTTTCTCTGAGAGCAAATGCCTCAAAAGTCCATTCTTAATTTATTTGCCCCTTCTTAAGTGATGGCTTCCAGACTTCTGCAGAGGGCGACTGCTGTACCCTGACTCTGCATGTGAGGAGCTTTGTCCTAACCCCCTTACTGATATAAACATGTCTAGGGTTACACCAATTTCTGGAAAGGACACAAATTTGATGAAATAGTAGTTTCACAAGTCTGCTCACAGCTAATAGGACTGCTTCCTGCTCAGTGACTATTACTGACTTTGAAACAGACACACAGAAAGAAGGCATCATAAAATAACAATTCACATCATGAAAAACAGCTACAAGAAGTTATATTGCCAAATGTGTGATATACAGAGAGACAATATAAAAATGCATACAAGAAATACCCACATTTAAACATTACAGAGACCTGTCTTCAGTTTCTCCAGAATGCAGCATCACAGATGGCAGCTGGAGGAAAAAAACGTATGGAAGATGAGCAATCTTTTGTAAAAGTTACAGTTGTAATATGTCACATGTGTCACACTACGGCTTGACAAAAAATGCTAATATTACAGTGGAGAGACAATATCAGGAACCTGAGAAACAGTACTGAATTAGAAAATGAGGTGGTCATTCTGGATGAAGTGCAGACATAAATCAAGACCATTTTACAGTGCCTTTAAGGCATTTATATCTTAACTCCTAAGTAACTATATACAGCATTATTTGTTACACTATACCATTAAGTACCCCATTTTTAAAGGCAGTGGTCCTGTAAAAAGTTACAGTCATGTGTAATCCCTTATAATTAAAACAGTTTATTATTAAATGCACAATACTGCTACATGTTTGCAGATACTAATACAGTTTAAAAACAAATGAGATGTATTCGCAAATGAGGGTGTGCAGGCAAGCATGTATCACTAAAATGATGCAAACTGTATAGCACAGAGTGTAATAAAATTATTGTACATTAAATTTTTTGCTGGAAAAAGAAAAAAAAAAAAGAGAGAGAGAACCAGTTTAACTAAACTGTAAACTGGTGCACAACGACAAATGCCCCATTTTTAATGAAGCGTAAGTGGTTTCCGAATGGCAACAAAGACCGTTAAGAAGAATGCAAGCCAAAATGACGGGATTAATGTCACATGATGAACTGGAACCTCCAGCATTGAAGGCACTACAGTATGGCAATAAGAAAACATTTATGTTGCCAGCAACGTGGCCCTCTTAATCCTGCACATTTAACAAGCAATAAGGCCTTTAGCAAACATGAGTATTACATCAAGATGCAGGCAAGAAAATCAAACATTTCTAACACAAGTATTCATTTCTGTGCCAGAGCTCAAATCTTCGGTATAAAAAGACAAGTGTCATCGCAAGCACATTTTACAGCAATAGCATAGCCCTCATTAAATCTCTTTTTACAAAGATGATTCTGTTATAATGCAAGACATTCTGCACTCATCTATTAGCATAAAGAATAAATACACCACATAAGTAAACATAAGTTTGAATAACTGTACAAAACTACTGGGCTGCAGTAAAAATCAGTATATCATAGTGCTGTACCGCAGCTATTATCATTGACAGTTTACATGTCAGTAACACAGGAAATCAAATATAAAATAACCATTTGCCTTTTTAAGCTCCACAGCTTGCCAGGGGGGATTTACTTTTTTAGGATTTATAATCATTCATTATTCTACTGTTAGAAAAGTTTATTTTTATGTTTGTTTGTTTTGCAACAATTACACATTTTCTGCTGTAGGAATTTGCATTCTTCCTTGGTTTGCATGGCTACCAAACTACATACACATATATAAATAGAACTTCCAAATAAATGTTATCACAGATAATAGTGTACTATTTGAAAATGTAAGATATTTTCTGTATTTGTTGCTAAAATACTTCATCAGAAATAATACGCAACCATAACAGAATAGAACAGCCACTGGAAACCAGCACTGCCATCTTGTGGGTAATGTAAAAATACCTGCCAGCTGACATCTGCTTGGCATGGCTCACCACATGATCTACAGTGGGCACTCTGAACAGAACAAATTTCAGATGCAACAGAGAAAAAAAAAAAACAAACATGCCTACATAAATGGAACATGATCTGACTAAAAACCTCAGAGCTAAATACAGACAGTTTTAGTTACAACAGACTTTATTAACATGAAAGTCTGAAGGCATGGAAAAGTACATAGAACTGTAGACAAGAAATGCACAGCAAACTTGAGTGTGGTCATTATGTTAACGAAGGCTATACATCTAAAAAGGAAGTGAAATGATGATGGTGATATCACTTCCTCTAATACAAGCACTGTAGATTGTAGCAAGAATAAAGTCTACAAGATCAGATGCAAAGCCACACAAAATGATGACTTTTCAAGAAACTGTTATAGATGACTTTTTCTTTTCCCTGAAGATTACAAAATATTATGTTCCAGTTATTGGACTACAGAAACCTTATCAAAGGCAGTATGTTTCTTCCAGTTCTGGGTATTAAGTAAGAGGCCACACAGGTCATCACCACAGAAAAGAGAAGGAAGGGGTTAGGCGGTGCACATTGTTATGATTTACTGATTTTTTTTTTCCGGATGCTTACAGAAATGCAAGTTAAGGGTTTACTTTGCATAAACTATTTCCACACTATAGTGTTTTCCAAAAGGGTTGCGTAGAATTAAAATATAACCCCCCCCCCCTGTCCATTATACCAGATTTGCTGTTTATGTCATATAGTACATTTCTCAACAGATAATATAAGACAGCTTGCAGAGCACAGGGGAGCACACACTGCAACAACCAGTGAAGACACACAGAAGATAAATATCACTGAGCACTACAAAGCCAAGATAGGCTGGTTAGGACAGGGTTCTGGTACAGACACGGATGATTTCACTGCTGGAAGGAAAAGTCTCAGAACAACTTCTAGTAACACCAGATACCACCCTATCACTGGCATAAAATTAACTTGGTAATGCAGTAAAGTTGTAGACAACAATTGGAGTTTACTGTCTAAGATAGTGCTGTCATAGTTCATGGTACCAGAGAGGCAGTACCGATATCACTCTTCATAGGCAGCAATACGACAGAACAAGTTTAGAAAAGGAGAAAATTCACCATCCGTTCACTTACCACATTGCAATGAAATGTGCTCCAAGCATGTCCAAAGGATGTCTTCACAGAAGGGCATCCCAACATTAATAAGTATAGTTGTGGAAAAAAGCCCAACAGTATCAAAAGTCAAGCAGTTATCACCATAAGCGAAGGCACAATGACGCAACATAAGAGAAGAATAAAGGACTTTAAAGAAAGGATTTTAAAGATTTTAGCTAATGCTAAAAAGGCAATGCTGGAAACATTGTTACAACAGTCAGACCTCATCAATGCACTAGAGCTTTTGTAAATGCTGGCGTTGGACGCAGAAAAAAGGTTAATTAAACCCACTTTAGTTGGGATTTATACAGCTATGACACATGTAGGAAGCGTTGTGGCCAGTATTACCCACTGGGCATACCTCAGTGTTAAGTGTTGATCAAACATCAGCTATATGTGATCTATGACAGCGGAAGGGGTGAATATAAGAAGGCAGACATCCAAAGCAGGCAAAGCCTCATCATTCCTCTGTCTCTCCTTTGCTGGTTCTCCAAATGCCCACACCACTATTCATATTTGAGCTGTCTGGGTCACAACTGGGGCTCCATCCGTGTATGACATGGAGCCACCATGAATAGCAGTAACGGGAGAACAGACCTCATTTATTCATTTATCTATACATTCATCACTTGCTTTATGCAGCTTATGGTCACAGGGAAGCCTAAAACTACCCAGCACTTAGTGGGTGAAATGCAGAGAAATTAAACTTCAACATGATTATACAGGACACTCATATATGCACACATGCACACACACACACACAAACATTCCAGAGATTTCCAATTCAACTAAAGCACATTCGCAAGATGTGGGAGAAGACTAGAATACTCAGTGAAGGCCCACAAAGTCACAGGGAGGACATACACAGCCTGCGCAAAAGTACTCCAGGGAGAAGTAGAAACCCAAGCTGTATGAAGCAGCAATGCCAGGTACTGCACCTCTGTGTTACCTTGCAGGAACCTAAAGTGCAATCAGTTTCTAACGTGCTGAATTTCTAAGCAAAATAAAGGTAGTCATGTACTACACAAATGCTAGATAAATATTAACACATAGACAAAGTTTGCCATGGCATCTATTAGTAAGCAACCCGTTTCAAAGTGCGTTGCATCCTTTACTTAAATGTGAACCTCTGCCCCATAGCAGCAAGGCACATAGTACAGCATTCTAGGCACCCTGCAAAGCATGAAAATTGTCATAAGTTTCTATCGGGAGGGGGTGAATTAATTGACGGCATGGTACTAGACAGGATTAGGTTAAAAGTCAAAAGGTGGAGCGGGGGCTGTAGCAACAGTGTGCTGATCATGCTTTCATATCAGAACAATGCAGAGGGAAGCAACATAGAGAGGACCAAATCTAAATAGACAGATTTTGATGTACTGGCGCATGAGGGTATGGGAACATTGTGCGTTTGCATACAACAGTACCGAGTTCATCTCCGCCAAACTGCACCTGCACTTGGACAAACAGCATGCCTGACACTAGGGGTACTGACCATGAACAAGACCCTAAAGCATGAATATCAGGAGAGTCACCATGCTACCTGTGTCGACTGGAGGACACTAACATGAATGGGGATAAACTTCTGCCTATAGATTCGTCTGTGCAACTCACCATGCCTGCGGTCAGGACATGCCTTATCTAATATTTGTGAGCACCCACCACATTAGCATTTTATTATGCAGCATTATGGTAGGGGATTAGCTGAACAGTGACTACACTACAGAGCATACTCTGCAGTAGTAA
Organism: Protopterus annectens; assembly: GCF_019279795.1. Classification (NCBI taxonomy): domain Eukaryota; kingdom Metazoa; phylum Chordata; order Ceratodontiformes; family Protopteridae; genus Protopterus; species Protopterus annectens. Next base: position 726,245,816 of record NC_056751.1, read on the forward strand.
CGCTAAATCAGTATCAGCCTACAATGGCAAAAAAACTACATGGGGTGTGGACATTTATCGATTTTGGGCAGGCACAACATAAATGAGCCCTGTGAACATTCAGTGTTAGTTTGTAGGATCTACAACAGGGGCTGGTGCTCAAATGAGTTCACTGATTACCTTTCGCTAATGCTTCCTAGAGAGCTGCATTGCCATGGCAGGACACCATTGGCATATAGTTCATGCCATCATGAATCACAATCATCTTACCATGCAGGTGTTTATTGCTTATCTGCACGTCTACTGTTCACTGTAAACACCTGTGTAACTGTGGCAGACTAACAAATATGCACATCTATAGAAGATATGCATTGTGCTTATAGTTACTTTTTTTTTTTTTTTTGCATATTATCAATACCAAATGCACATTGTGTCTATGAAATATATCCATATTTTTAGTAGACAAAGATGTGTGACCCAATCTGCGGGCACAACAGGGAGATATTTAAGTCATAATCCTCCAATTACAATAGCGAGCTCTGGTAGAAGAAATAGATTTAAGTGTAAATAGGGCTCATCATAATCAAAATGCATTCAAGCAGGGATAGATAACACACAAATTACACACACAACTCCATCCACAATATAAATTCATAAAGAGAATCTTAATAATTGTAGCAGCAATTTGCTCAGTGTCACTATCTCAACTGGGCACTTAAAGGTGGCCAACAATTAACAATGCCAATGTCCAAACTTTCCATAAAAATATAAGCAATACAAGGTGCTTTATTCATCCCTGACTCCAAAAATATCCACACATGAACTGGCATGCAGAATCGGTTCCCAGTCAAAGTCTACACAATTTTTAAATTCAAGCTGATCAATGATCAGAAATGGCAAGCTAAGTGTGCAGCAAACATCCTAATACCTCTGACCAAACTAAACAGGAATTGGCAAAGACGATGTAATAAACAACACAATGCTAAATGCAATAATCCAATGCAGTCAACACAGTCACTAAAAGGGCACACTGATGTGATCAGCATCTCTAATATCCCTATAAAATAGAGAAATACTTAAGTAAAGGAACGACCAAGGTGACATAACCTGCAAAAATTCTAAATAAAAACATTTATTGTGTCCAAAATAAGAGGTAAACGCTTTCGCAAGGAATTGCTTCTTCAGACCTTTTAAAAACAACTAATGAGACAATTATATACACACAACGAATAAATTCAAAATCTCCAATCATAAAACAGCAACAATTAACTAAAGGTACATCATCAGAAATGCATCCTTAAAGACACAATACAACCATTCTAAAGAACATTATGATAAAACATCATAAGATATAAGGAAAAAATAATATATATATGATAAAAAGTATCAAAGCATTTCCCTAAAATAAAACTACAAAAATGTATTAAAAATATGTTAAAAAATAAAACTAAGTCCAGTGATTTATTTACTTAGGAACCCTTCTTTTCCTAAGCAGTTTATTATTTAGAATTTTTGCAGTTTATGTCTTTTATTTAGAATTTTTGCAGTTTATGTCCACAATAAATGTTTTTATTTAGAATTTTTGCAGTTTATGTCACCTTGGTCGCTCCTTTACTTAAGTATTTCTCTAAAAAAAAATGTTTTATTGCTATTAGCGAGTGACGGGACGTTTATCCAGTGGGTTATCGTTTGTTTTTCGATATCTCTAATATCCCTATTTTTACAGCTTTGTTTAGAAAACAGTATCTACCTAGTGCTTTTGTCATAAGCAGAGAAACAGACTAATGTACTAAGACAGATAAGCTCATCAGCTGGTTCGTAACTTAGGTAAGCTAAGACATGCTAATTCAGTGTGAACACTGTGTAAATCTTCAGCTTATACTGAAGTACAAAGACATCTATGCATAGCTGCCTCAACCACCACAGAGAAGTGTGTTACTATGCCAGCAAGGAGCAGGACAAGTGAAAAATATGATGAAAACTTTTTATGTATTCATTTTTGCAACTAGCTAACATCTTGGCTATATAGCAGAACAGGTGCTGTTTGAATTGCTTCAGCAGTAGCCTGTTTCATCAAAGATTTGAAATAAAGGGGGCTACATTTAAACTGTTTGAGGGCAAGTTCCCTACACCCACATCCCCACACCCCTTTATTTAATATAACCAACTCTGAGGTCACACAACTTCAGGGTTGGTTAATTAGTGCCAATAAAATGGGCCATCACTTAAAAGTGACATTTAGTTAAAAGAAAATGTACTGTCAGAACAAAACACAAAGGCATTTACAAATCTCCCCAAATCCAGTAAATGTGCACATTTTATATATGTGTGTGTGTGTGTGTGTGTGTGTGTGTGTGTGTGTGTGTGTATATATATATATATATATATATATATACACACACACATATATATATATATATATATATACACACACACACACACACACACACACACACTTGTATACACACACACAGATATATATATATATATATATATATATATAGATAGATAGATAAAGTACAGTTGTGAACACTTACCATAAATGTAGATGTTCGAGTGTATTCACTGTTGCAGTCATTACATTTGGGTAATCTGCTGGCAGGTTGCCCTCAGTCGGCCGGTATATCAAAGCATTGGATCCTGCGTCAGTTGCTTTCTCTTCTTCCATGACGTCAGATCATCAGGGGGTATAAAACATACAGCAGACGCCATTTTATTCATTTTTTCTTGCCCCAGATGTCAGGTACACCCCAAGTGGGGAGCAAATATATATATATAAGTAAACAGCAATATGTATGAAAATGCAATTTTAGCAACATAAACTTTACCTTCATCTAAAAGCAAATACACCACAAAGTCTTTAGAATATAGTGAAGGAAAGAGAAGTTCTAGAAAAAAGGGGGATGGTGGGTGGGTAACCCGTACTGCAACAGTGAATATACTCGAACATCTACATTTATGGTAAGTGTACACAACTGTACTATGTTTTTCATGTTTCACTGTTGCAGTCATTACATTTGGGTAGAATCCCAAAGCTATGGATGGGAGGATGGAACTAAATAGCATAAGGAGCGGCTATAAGGCCCTGCAGAACTGCAGTGGCAAAGCCTGCCCTGGACTTAGAGAAGAGAAGCAAATGATAATGCTTTGTGAAGGTATGAACAGAGCTCCAAGTAGCAGCTTCTAGAATGTCTTTGGTTGGAACTTCTCTGAGAAAGGCTGCTGAGGTAGAGGCAGCCCTGGTGGAATGTGACCTGATTCCCTTGGGCACCGGTTTACCACGATGCAAGTAGCAGAAATGAATGCAGTGGCTTATCCACTTAGAAATAGTCTGCTTTGATATAGCCTTCCACTCTGATCCTGCAGCAAATGCCACCAGTAGTTGCTCAGACTTTCTTAGAGATTTGGTGCTGTTTAAGTAAAATCTTAGTTGTTTGTGTACGTCCAATAAATGTAGAATCCTCTCCCCTTTGTTCTGCGGATTTTGGTAAAATGTTGGCAGATGAATAGTTTGGTTAAGAGCCACACTGGATACCACCTTAAGCATAAAGAAAGGATTGGTCCAGAGGGACACCCTGTCTGGGTAAAATGTAATAAAAAAATCCTCCAAAGACAGTTATGAAAACAAAGTTGCCACTGACTCTAAAGACAACAACAAAGCATTCTATAGCTATGTCAAGAATCTCAATGGGAACACTCAGATCTGCTCTGAGTTGCAGTACAATGGCACTAAATATACAGAACCAACTGATATTGCCAATATCCTAGCAGATAGGTTCAGTGCTAACTTTACCCCCCTCTTACCCCCTAGAGGGCCCATCTCTATACCGGAAGAATGCAAAGTTCCTATACTCACGGCTGCACAGGTAAAAAACACACTCTCCAAAGCCAAGAACACAGCATCCATGGGACCTGACAATATCCCAGGCTGCGTTCTATACAAACTACAGAATGAACTGGCACCCTACCCAAGTACCATGTTAATCATAACCTCACCTCAGGCTTTGTACCCACTGAATGGCACACTGTGATGGTTATCCCACTCCACAAAGGGGGAGCCACGATGGACCCCAGGAACTACCGTCCCATTAGCCTGACGAGCCTGGTCTGCAAGGCCATGGAACGTATCATCGTGGAACTCATAAAAAAAAAAAAAAGACACTGGTAATCTCCAAAATCTGGACCCTACACAGTTTGGATTTGTAAAAGGCAGATCATGTCTCCTAAACCTGACTGACTTCTTTGAAGCAGTCACCAAAGCCATAGATGAGGGTAAAATGGTTCACACAGCTTATCTAGATCTCGCCAAGACATTCAACACCATCCCCCACTCTGGAATTATAGATAAGCTCACTAAACTAGGTATAAATCCCTATGTCATAAGATGGGTTGCCAACTGGCTCACAGACAGAACCCACACTGTGAAAGTAGCGGATTCCAAATCCGACTTCAGACCAGTGACAAGTGGAGTACCATAGGGTTCAGTCCTGGGTCCTCTCCTGTTTGGTATCTACTTCTCTGAAGTGCAGGCTAACACAGGACGACTTTGGATAACAAAGTTTGCAGATGACTGCAAACTAGGAGCCATAATCGAAACTCCTAACAATGTGGACAAACTACAAAAAGGCCTGACTGAGACAGATACCTGGTGTCAAAGCCATGGCCTGAAGCTCAATGCCAAAAAGTGTATTGTCATCCCCTTTGGTAAAAACTCTGTACCCATAAACTAGCACATAGCTGGTAGTCTACTTAATGCCGAAAATGTGATAAGAGACCTTGACACAGGTGGACAGTAGTCTCTCCTTTGATAATCACATCGCCACAGTGGTCTGGAAATCCTAATACATGGCTCATCTCATCACAAAAGGATTCTCATCCAGAAAAAACGAGGTCATTGTTCCCCCTCTACTCATCACTCATTAGACCCATTATAGAGTACAATGCCTCTTTTGGTATGCACCTCACAAGACATATACAACAACTGGAAAGACCACAGAAATACCTCACAAAGAGGATTACTGGCCTCAAACAGATGCCCTACGCAGACCGTCTCAAAAAACTACAGCTTTACTCCATCGCATATTGCCTACTCAGGGGCGATCTCTGCCTAACATACAAAGCTATGTCAAACCCAGAGCTGTTGGACATGCTCCACTTAAAGAAATCCCATTTCCTCCGAGCTACATGCTCTCGGGACCTAAAAAGAGGTCCCTTGTCACCACAATAAACAAAACATGCCAGAGGGATAGATTCCTGTCCCAGAGACTTCCCATACTCTGGAACAGACTACCTATCTATGTCAAACAGAGCTCCTCATTAGCACTCTTCAAGAAAAATCTTGATGATTGGATGAGAAATGGGAAATTCACCCCAGGGATCACTTCTGTGGCTCTGCTCGACAGGGGCACAGGAAAATAATTTTCTTGAGTGGCGAAAGCCAGGGTACACTTTTTGGCTAGGCTTACATAGGCCCTAGAGCCAATAGCCTAGTATCTACCTATGAACCTATAAAAGGCTCCACAGCCATGAGGGCCTGTAATTTTGAAACCCTTCTTGCTGAAGTGATTGCCAAAAGGAAAGCTGTTTTCCAAGATAAATACTTTATATCCACAGTAGCTGCTGATTCAAAAGGAGGCAGGGTGAGTATTTCCAGCACAAAATTGAGGTCCCATGCAGGAGTTGGTGATCTTCTGGGAGGCCTTAAATTTTTGGTCCCTCTAAGATACTGTTTTAGCAGAGGATGAGAAAAGATGGGAGGCTCTGTATTGTAATGAGCCAAGATGGCAGAAGCATGGATTTTTATTGAAGAAAAAGATAGGCCTTTGTCAAGCATCTCAGTCAAATATTGTAAAATCTGAGGAATATTTGGTTTTGCTGTGTCCGTTCCTTGTGCTTGGTTCCAAGCACAGAATCTCTTCCATTTATCAGCATAAGAATTTATAGTACTAGGCCTTCTGGCTTCCAAAATGACATCCATCACAGATTTACTGAGAGAAGTTGTTTGAATTACATGATCTGCCATGCTGCCAGGTTCAGAGTTTGGACCTGAGTGTGCAGAATTTGATTGTTCTGCTGAGATAGTAGATGAAGTATTTGAGGCAAGTAACAAGGAGGGAGTTGAGAGATATTCCTTAGAATTGGGTACCAATGCTGGTGAGGCCAATCCAGGGCAATTAGGATCATTTTTGTTTTTTTTCTGTCTGACCTTTAGTAAGACCTTGGGGAGAAGAGGCAAAGGAAGAAAAGCGTAGACTGATAGGTTTTTCCAACTGAAGGATAGGGCATCCACTTTCCATGCTTGTCTGTGATAAGTCCTTGTGCAGAATTTGTCCAGTTGATAATTTTGGGGAGAGGCAAACAGATCTATGTCTGGGCACCCCCATTTCTGTGCTATCATGCTGAAGACTTGTGGATCCAGTTTCCACTCATGAGGGTCTACAAGATTTCTGCTTAGGTCGTCTGCCAGAGTATTTTGTTTTCTTGGCAGGAATTGAACTTGAAGATGTACTTGGTATGTCAAGGCTGTGTCCCACAATGCCATGGCTAGTCTGCAAAGAGGGTAGGAATGCATACCCCCCTGCTTGTTTATGTACCACATAACCGTGGTGTTGTCCATCTTTATCAGTAGTTGTCCTGGATGAAGTAAGTCCTTGAATGCTGTCAGGGCATTCTGAACAGCTATAGCATCTCTTTCTGGTTGATATGCAGATGCATTTGCTTTGGGCTCCATATGCCCTGAATGCATCTCCCCACCAGGTGGGCCCCCCCAAGCATAGTCTGATGCATCTGTAGTTAGGGTTTGGGTGGCAGGGGGTAGAGTGAAAGACCGTCCCTTGTTCTGGTGACATGTCTCTGCCCACCAAAGAAACTCCTGTTGTAGGCAGGGAATGAAAGGAATCACTGTTTCCAGACTGTGACAATGTTGACTCCCATAAACTTTTGAGATACCATTGTAGTTTCCTCATATGCAATCTTGCTTATGGAATTAGTAGAATGCAGGATGCCATGAACCCCAAAGCCTGCAGAATTTGTCTTGCAGATATCTGGGTTTTTGTTGCCATCTGTTTGAAGTATATAGTCAGTTGCCTTTGTTTGTCTGGTGTAAGGTAAGCCATCTGGGCAGTTGTATTCAAGCTTGCACCCAGGAATGTAATTTTTTAAGAGGGTACCAGTTGTGATTTCTTTTCATTTACTCTGTACCCTAGGCATGTTAGAAGCCTTTTTACAAATGCCAGATGTTGAAGAAGAGTGTCCTTGTCCTCTGCTTGAATGAGACAGTAGTCCAGAAAAGGATACATCTGTATACTTCTTTGACTGCAGAATGCAATTACTGGTGCCAGGCACTTTGTAAAGACCCTGGGCGCAGTAGATAAGTCAAAGGGCAGTGCAGAGAATTGGTAATGTATAAAACCTGCCTTGAAGTGGAGGCATCTTCTGCACGATTCCCTTACTGGGATATGCAGGTATACCTCCTTTAAGTCTAGAGTCACTAACCAAGCGTTCTTGCCCAGCATGGGCAGTAGCTGTTGTAAAGTCAGCATTTTGAATTTTGGGATGTCCAAGAACGTGTTCAAAATCAATAAGTCCAGTATTGGACGCCAGGTATTGTCTTTTCTGGGTACCAGGAACAGTCTTGAATAAAACCCTTGTCCTTTTTCCTGTTCTGGTACTGGTTGAATAGCCCCCATACCCATGAGGGATACAACTTGCTTCTGAGCCTCTGCCCATTGATTTTGTGGCAGATCTGGCCAACCGTTTGGAATTGGCAAAGTATGGAAATGAAATCTGTATCCCTGGGATAGTATGTTTAATACCCACTTGTTCTGGGTAATTAACTGCCAATTTTGAGCATGAAGTGCTAATTTTCCCCCCAAGGGGCCTGCCAAAAGATAAGTGCTTGGTGATGTTAGAGGGAAGTCATTGAGACTGCTTACTGTAGGGTTGTGCTTTGATTCCTCCAGATTTGGAGGTAGAGGCACCCCATTGCTTTGACCTGGAAGAACCCTGTGATTGGTAACTAGAGCCTTTTGAGTGCCTGGATTTGCCTTGTGAGGCTCTGTTGGACACAGGAAAGGTCCAATTTTTGGTAGGCCAGTGCCTACGGAATCTGGGTGGCTGCACTTGTAAGAAATTTTTTACAGTTTGCATAGATTTAGCTTTGTCTTCCATTTTCTTTAAAACCTCTTCTGCCTTATTACCAAACAGAGTATCATGCTGTAAAAGTGCATCCAACAATTTTTCTTTAACATGATCAGGCAGATTTTGCTCCTTGAGCTAGGCATGCCTTCTAATCACAGATCCAGTAACTGTAGCCCTGCAAGAGGCCTCCAAGGAATCAAAACCACATTGCAAAGTATGCTTTCCAACCGGTTCTGCTGCATGCAATAATTCCTGTAATTCTTTATTTTCCACACAATCAGAAATCAACATCATTTTCTGTTTCAATAAGCCCATAACATGCTGTTTATATTTAAGCATATGAAACTGGCAGTTTAAGGCCCCAATTGCCAAGGTTGCAGATGTATAAACCTTCTTTCCCCATCTATCCAGCACCTTGGAATCTCTATCAGAAGGGGTAGGATTTTTGGCTGTAGAGGCCTTTACACCTTTGGGACCCTGTGAGATTGTTTCAGGGTCAGCAGCAGGATTTTTGACTAAAACTTTGTGGGAGTCAGGAACCCTGTAACATCTGTTTGGCTTACTAGGAGCCGGAGGTAGGGAATCAGGAGCCATGCTTGATTCCGAAAACACATCAACAATGTCTAATACAGGAGGTATAGCCAAAGGCCTATGCTGAGGAAGAAGAAGGAAATCCCTAAGCCTCTTTTTTGATTCAGAGAAATCCTGACTCTCCCAATGAAAATGTTCCCTTAAAGTATGCAAGGTTTCTCCAAAAGAATAATCCTCAGGAGAAGACGCAGATGGAATGGATTCTTCTGCATCTGAATCCTCAATCCTCATAGGGTGGTATAGAAAATTCCTGATCAGAAGAGGAATCAAAAGAAATAGAAACCTGATCTGAAGATTCATAATCAGTGTCTTGCCTAGGCATCTTAGCAGGGGGCAGTTGGAAACCCCTGATCAAGGTAATTAAGTCCTCAGACATTTTGATCATCTGTTTTTTAGGCATAGGGGCCTGAGCACATGGCTCATGCATCAGATTTTTCGATTTAGAAGTTGTTTTTGTTTTTGAAGCTGGCATCAGTTTTATATAGAAATGCTGAGGCCTGAAGACACCCTCAGAAGCCGGTGCCTGCTCAGCGACTCCGGACCCATCCAAGGGAGAGACATCCGCGGGTTCAAAACTCTGAGAATCTCGTGGCATACCAGACTCTGCATGGGTCTCGGTAGAGGTCTGCGACTCAAAAGTAGTGGGTATCAGGAGCTGTGAAAGCACCTGAGTACCGGTGAATCGGCAACTGGCTTAGAAGCTTCGTCGTCGGTTTTGGACCTCGACGGTCTATCTCTGTCTTTTTCTGTGTGTTTTTTGTGAACTCCGGTTGTCGAATTGCTTTCCGATGACATTTCAGGATAATTAAATCTGGATCCAAAATATTTTGAAGCAAAAATATACCGATGCTTAATAGTGCGTTCGTTAAATCTAGCACAAAACCGACAGCAAGGCACGTTATGATCTGGGCATAGGCAAGGAATACAGTACAAGTGAAAATCCTTATGAGGTATTTGCTTCCCACAAGTAATGCAATTATTAACTTTTACTGACATCGGTAAGGAGCAAGCAAAAGTTTCCCCAACAGGGTACTTAGCTTTAATTGAAGACTTCGGTTCTGAAACTCGAATGCGAAAATTTCAGGAGTCGGCCGACCGGCATTTGCGAACTGCTTCTGATTTGGCCACCGCGTGGCAAGAAAGACTGAATAAAATGGCATCAGCTGCTTGTTTTATACCCCTGATGACCTGACATCATGGAAGAAGAGACAGCAACTGACGCAGGACCCAAGACTTTGATATTCAGGCCGACTGAGGGCAACCTGCCAGCCGATTACCCAAATGTAATGACTGCAACAGTAAAACATGAAGAACATATCTACTGTACCATAGTAAACAAAATGTTTCTTGATAAAAGTTGCCTATATTCATTAGTGCACTGTACAGAAACAAATCAAAATAAACTGCATACACTGTCCCAAGCATACCATACAGCCATTTCTCCACATCCAAAATTCAAGCCAACATCAAAACAAACATCATAGGATAACCCCTCCCATCTCAACTCCAAACAGGTTGCTAGACTTAATTATTCACCACATCAGCACAAACAAAATCTAGACACGAGACTGTGTACTGCTATTCCTTTATCTATTGCTAAATTCTATATGCAAAATAAACCACTATATTACTTACATGCAACAAGTTCCCACAGAATCCTCATCCAACTAGTTTAAAAAACTGCATTACGTATACAGTTACTCAATAATAGTAGATATCTAGTCACATGACAAGAAACATTACAAGGAAATATATAACTAACAAACTCTTCCAATTAGCTCACCGAAACCATATGTTTGCGTCTTTCAGCTTTTCCCGGTTAGGGGTCGCCACAGTGGAACTCCAGTCCGCTAATGATTGGCAGTTGATTTTTACTTACATGCTTGCCAGGCCTGACACACAACCTTCAACGAAGGTACGCCCATTCACGCATGTATCCACACAGAAGACGCTCTAGCTGAGAACTGAACCAGACAGCATCTTACTGTGAGGCGACAACGCTACCGCAGCACCACCACCACGGTACAGCTCACTGAAACCATATGCAAAGTAGAAAATAACCCATGTATTCACCATCCCAACTGATTTGTGAGAAAGTTCAAAACAGTGAACAACTGTTGGGGTAACCTTTTTGATGACCTTATAGTGACAGTTCCAAGGATTCTGTAGCTCCCTGTGCTTTTAATACACTTGCTGCCCACTCAGCACCCCATGCAACTCACGTGCTTAAAATGGCATGCTGACCCCCTGCACTCTCCAACTCACGCGAATATACCCTAAGAAAGCACAACTTACCAGGCACAAAACCAGAAGAATAAAGAAATTATGCACTTGCCTGGCCTACAGGAAAATCCCCTTCAGATTCCAAATAAAGAGGCTGTCTATGTACAGGGGGAAAATACACAATGCAGAGGATACTCCCACACATAAACTAATATGATGAGTTTATAGCTGCTTTTTTCTGGACTGAAGACCCTCACTGGTGGGTAATTGCTGGGAAGAATCCCAAGCAATGAAAAGTAAAACCGCAACAGGTGGACAGAGCTGGAGGAAGGTTAAAACTCAAGACAAAATCCTGGAAAAAAAAACTTGCCAAGGGAGATCCAACAACACAGTTCAAGCAATTCTTAATAAAGGTGTGAACTGAACGTGTGGCATACATGTCCACAATAAAGGCCTTCTTTGTACATGTTTTTAATGGAGACTTTATAGCAGCAAGCTCTGGACACAGCCATACCCATGGTAGAGGAGGATCTGACAATGCATTTTCCAGAAGGTCAGCCATCTGCCGGCAAGAGCCGGTGTAGTTAATGACCCATTTGGAAAAGCTTTGCATGGCCACTGCATTATCCTCCTTATCAGGAGCAACAGTCTGTCTTCCTGAACTCATGTGCCCTCTTTCAGTAAAACAGGAACTAAAAGTGCACATCCAAAATAGGAAATATCTCCCCTAGCTTTTGCCCTAAGAAAGAAAATTATATGACTGGACTGACTTAACACAGGTCAATCCTAGGATGCCAAAAATTCTTGTGAAAGACCATGCAGGGCTCCTTACAGATAAGGTGCTTGCTGCAGTTCACATATCTTGGAGGAAAAGGTTCTGGCCATGGACATCACCTTCCAAAAGATGAATTTCAAAGCTGCTGACTCATGAAAGACAAAAAGGCCTGTCAGTCATGAAGTTTGGGTCAGGGGGGCGTCTCTAAGGGCAGACAAAAATGCAAAATATCCTTAAACAGCTGTTTAACCAGCCTGTGCTTACCCACAGTCCTGCTATCTCTCATAAGGGCCATGCTGTACTCTAATGCCAGAAATATGGACCCTGATCATTAAATAACAGAGACCACAGTCAAACAGATGCCAGACACAAATCAGAATAGAGTACAAGCTAACCAGATTTTACAATGTAGGATACCTCTCTGCCAAAAAGAAGATCCTCTTCCTTTAAGAATATATGTGGTAGAAGGCGGCTTCCTGGCATCTCTATTCACCACTCAGACCTGGCTAGACACTTGGAAGCATAAACAATGGGTATAAGGTGATTTCATCATAATGGCTAATGGTGACTCGACACCCCCAACCCCATGTAAAAATGGGAAAAAGGGGAAGTGATGATAGCTCATGTTAAGAGGTCCAATGGCCACACAGGATATAAAGTAAAGAAACATCCAAGCTCAAAGAGGGAGCCGCTTGAATGACAATCTAACAGAGACTTCCTTGTCTTCCAGTGGGATAGTTGGATAATTTTCTAAATTGCCAGACACCTAAGAGCCTGAAAGCACACTTGTCCTGCTTATCAGTCAGCAAACAGGAAGAATTCTAGGTTTTTCTCTCTGAATTTTGATATGAGGCATGGAAAAGGGAAAGATGCATAGACATCTTTGCTACATGAGAGAGCGAATGAATTAATCATCGATGGTCTTCCCCTGCTGAAGCTAGCAAATAAGAGAGGGCTCCATTTTCCTCTGTGGCAAGCAGGTCAGTTGCTGGGGGTAATTCATGACTGAAAGACCTTGAATAGTAAGGATTCCTTTATCCTCAGCTCCTGAAGAGAGCTGGAACTGTGACAGCTCACTAGCATATAAATTTTCCACAGAATACAGACAGCTGGAAAATTATCCCCAAGTGTGGTGGTGGCTGTAATGACTGGCTCATTTCTCTGCACAGGGGGTACAAGCATGTGCCAACTCTGTTTGTTCATGTGCCAAGCCATGGCCTGGCCATCTAACCATAACATGAAGCTCTCTGGCCTCATTTCCCACAAAATGGGTCCTCATCTCAAAAGGGAGCATCAAGAATGGCCTACTTCACTTCTCGTGTACAAGAAAAGAGCCTAAGCCATGCCATCCAGCACAGGGGACACTACCTTTAGCTCCATCTGTTATATGTGAAGTCTACATTCTTGGGAGCTCCACTTTCCCTTCAGAATCAGTGAGATAAAGTGAACTCTCCAAATCAGAAGTAAAGTATCCCTCAAATGCTTTCATGAGGTTAGCTACAAGAAATGAAGGTCCACAAAAAGACCTATGGAAACTGGACACTACTCTAGTGGTCAGTGATGGGGGGTCTGTAAGACCAAAAACAGGTATAGAGAGAGTAAAAAGGTTTTGCAGCTAACACATTACTGGTCACACAGACATGCGAATCCTCAAGAACAAATACAGAGCAACTGTGATGATGACAGCTGGCATAAGGCCCAGAAAATGTAAGGGGCCTAGGCTTGCATCTCTACTATCATTTTACCACATAGACCAAGACAGTCCTGCAACCTCTTCAAAAGATGGAATGACTAACACTGAAGATTGTGTAACTTTACTCCAATAAAGCCAGTCCTCTGGGGTAGAAACAGATAGGACTACTCCCAGCTTATGCAGATACTGATGTGGCAGAATGCATGAATCAAATTCATCAGAATCTTTCACAAATCCTACATTACCTAGGACATGACTTTCTGAAAGTAACGTTCTAGAACGTGCTATATTGGTCAGGTCCAGGATGGGATAGAAGCCTCCCATTCTCCTTAACAACAAGTAAAAATAGGAGGAGAACCTTTTGCCTTTCTCTGGAGGAAAAAGGTTCTACAGTTCTCAACAGGGTAGAGCTTGTGTTTGTTCCAGGGTGCTGCTGAGGTCACTTGGTCCTGTGGTTAAGCTTCTTCTGGGAAAAGTACCAAACAGTCCTAAGACATGACCATCACTGACTATGTGTAAAACTCACTACTTCATGCTGATAGCTCTTCTAGCAAGAAAAGACTTGGAGAACCAGACTCCTTGTGGCAGTCCTGATGGACAGGCCAGTGCATAAAAGGAGCCATCTTCCAAGGAAACCCCAAAGATGGGACAGGGGGGACACTGTCTGATGCTTGGGGGTCCTCCTTATTTTACAGGAGCTTCTTCTTATTGGAATACTAAGTAGGCTTAGAAAAATATATGGAAGCTACAAATATGGTTAGAGTGGTGGCCAATGCCTGTTTCCTCATCCAGACATTTTCCACAAGGTTCTGGAAACTCTATCCAAAGAGTACCTTGGCCAGGAAAGATGCATACAGAATGGCCTGTCTCAGCTCATCATTAAAACAGAGCCTGCTGTCCAAACCACATCATCAGAAAGAACAATCAAAATGGTAAAAGGCTACATGAAAGTTTGGTAAGGAAGCCAATGCCAAGGCCTTGTCCAGAGTTTCCTTGATGCTAGAATGAAAGGGTCCCATGTTTTGCAAAAGTCTGATTCCCAATCCAAGACTGTAATTAGGGCACATGGGTTAAAGAGTTAAGGGACAGAAGACCCTAACAGACAACACCATCCTCTTGTCTACAATGTCCAAAGCACTAGACTCCTTTGCCCAATGGTAAAATGAAAAGGTGCTATAGTCTCTTGTGCTGGTCTAAAGAGAGCACACAGGAATCTGCCCTAGGACATTGGAAACAACATCACTTCACAGTGAATGGGGTTCACATGAGGGCTTTTACATCCTCTGGAACAGAAGGAGCTA
>NC_056751.1:726613016-726875516 GCF_019279795.1 Protopterus annectens
ACAGAAAAAAAAAAAAAAAGCACAAAAAGACTGTGGCTCCATACTGAAATTTAGCACCCTTGTTGCATCCAGTGCATGCTGGGTAGTTTTCAGGGTCAGGTTACCCTGGAAACGTCTTTGAGATCTCAACAATCTTACACCCCCCTCAAAAAAAAAAAAAAAAAAAAAAAAAAAAAAAAAAACTTTCTTCTCCCCCTCCCAAATGCTCCTGGGATACTTCACCCCATCCCTTTCCTCATAGAATGAAAGCTCAATTACTCACAGTTTATTACCATGGTAACAAAAAGCACCCCCTACCCCCTCCTTCCCATTGTCAGGGAAATTGAAACTGGGCCTGCAGGAAGGCAAAGCTAGGAATTCAAAAGGGTGAGAGAAAGCAAAAGAATTAGATCTTTTCTCTTCTTTTGTGTTAAAAAAAGACACAGAGTGAGAAAGAGAGAGTGAGAGAGATGGGAAAAGAGATCAAGTTTCCCAGCATAGGAAATTATAATAGTCTTGACAGAAGCCTACAGGGAAGATCGTAAAATAAATACATACAAAATGATAAAAATAATTCAGGCTTGTGAAAATCCAAGAAACATCACTATCAGAGATGTTAATGGCTTTGTCTGCATATGTTCCCCAGATGAAACAAATTTACCTAACTCTACCCCAGCTGCTGAGTGGAAAGGAAAGACAAAAAAAAACACAAAACTTAAAAAAAAAAAAACGCATTGTAGCTCTGTATTTCAAATATGCAGAAATCCATTCACAGGCTAGGCCTTTCCAAATTATATCAAAACAAAATCATTAGCATTATTCCACTCAAACAAAGCTGTCATTCACACAACTGTTGGGGGTGGGGGGTGGAATCTCCATGACTTTGTATTCATTGACTACAAAAGAGAGACATTTTAGAATGAAAATAAATAGAAGAATACAGATAAATTATGGGGTTGCGCTAGTTTCAGCTTACCTATATTGTTAATGGATGCGCTGGTTAGCACAATATCAACATGTACTTCAAACAGAAATCATACTGCAGGACCCCACCTCCCCAAAACCATGATCACAAAAAGCGATCCCTTCATATGGAAGAAAGTAAAATAGACCCCCCCCCCCCCCCAATGCAACAGCGTCTGGGGAAGAGATCATCTTTCTTTTAAGCCTGTAGAAGTGTTAAAATACTCTTTTCAGCTTTGCATGCTTTTGTTACTTCTGCATTCAATTAGAACCCTAAAATATTGCCCAAGGATGTTACCGATGACAAGTCAGCCAAAGGTCAGATTAAAAATGAGACGCACATTACTAAAGCCAGGCGAAAACTAAAGGAAAAAGAAACTGCACAAACCGGTTGAGTGTGAAATAGGAGGCATAGCTAGCAGTAATGTCCTGAGATATTTATGGACAACATGCAACAAGGTGGGAAAAAACAGGTGAATAGTTGGGGACAGCAGTTTGCAGATCACAATAAAATAGTAAAATAGAATCATTCTGAAACCCAATGTAAATGTTATAATTTCTTCACAAAATGCTACTCATTTTATCAACAGTGTGCTCTCAGCAATAATTTTCTTTCAACAGCCTTAACAAAAAAGACTATGTAGTTCTGTTATACTTGTGAGACTTGAGAAGTTCTGGAATGTAACAGGGCTGGGCAAATACCAGTTTCTGATGGTATCTGTTGGTCACACTCCCATTAACTTGACCAATGCACTTCTCAGAGTGGGAAAGGTTTAAAGGATCTTGAGAAGTGGTGAGGCAAATGGATGATTATCCACCTGTGGAACTACATACGGCGCTCCAGGGTTCTTTGCTTTGAATCTTGACTCCTTCAATACGCTGGGTGGCATCCCATTTTGCTCATGGGTATGCAAGATTCATAGGTAAATATCAGGTTATCAGTCTACAGACTATTGCAAGCCTAGTCAATAAGTAGCAGTCAGAATCAAACCCTGTACTTTGCATCTGTGAGGTAAAGACCTTAACCATTATGCCAAACCACCCTCCAAGGGGCTATGAAAGAGGACCCCACCCAAATACTCACTGAAGTACCCCTTCTAACTGCCTGCCCACCATCCACTGCCTCTCTCATCATGGCCCTATTTCGCCACCATAGTCAGCAACATCAGGTGCACATTTGCACCCTACCTCCAGAGACAAGTGCAGGTGGGATTGCCTCATTACACCTCTCACCCTTTCTCACCTCCTCCAGTGTCTGTGCCACTAACTGAACCGGGACTGTTGGGGTCACAGGCCTGTCATCATTTCTGTGTCATACAGCCAACTTTATATGGATGGAAAATGTAATGTAGCCAATCAGTATCTTTTTGTCAGATTGGTGGAAACTAGAGAGTTAAACTTATTAACACAAGCAACCAAGTTTACATTACAAAATGAAAAATGCATCTTTCTGTTAAAACTAAAAGCCTTGGGAAGCAGGAAGGTTTCCTTACACATGTCTGTCATCTTCCAACCTGGCCCCTTAAGATGACTCTGTGCTAGGCACATGGCCCAACTATTTATGATCAGTGATCTTTAGTCTAGATGAAAAAAAAAATCAATATACCCAAACTATTGCTGTCACTAAACAGCACAGTATTATTTTTATTTATTTTTTTATTTTTATTTAACATTTGTTGACCGGGAATGTCCGACTAGGTTCCACAGAGCCTGTTTTCAGCGGAGGCCCGGGGAGAAATGCTCTAGATTATTATTTAAGTTTATTTATGATTTATATGCATACGTGTGTGTAGGGGATAATATCTATGCCAACATGATGCATGGACCACCAGTGTAAACACTACCTCTATCACAGGACTGACAGTGTCAGTAGTTGTAGTGCAATTCGGAGACATGCTAATAAGCAGACAATGAAAGTATTCCTCAGTGCAGGCACAGCTGTCTAAAATGAATTTTCCACCAATGGCATAAATTCACCTAACTGTAGTGAATGAAATCAAATGAAAGAATAACACAAAAAATGGCCATGGTAAAACACTGAAACACACTGATGTCAGACACACACAGTGATTTGGCACTGCAACCACATCCCTGTACAAACACACACACACATGTATAGATGTGTCCCCCAATTACAGCCACTGTACTGATGTACTGATGTACCTCACTGTGATCAAATGAATGAATAAATAAATACATACATAAATAATGACTGCACCAATACATTTCTGCTCACTGCTGTCCAACATACACAAAATACAACCCACTACAACTGCACTTTATACACACACACATACACACATGTGCACCTACCAATGCCAGCCACTTAACTGACTGTGCACACCTCAGATGTCAGATTATCAAATGAAAAAATTCTATAATGGCCCCAGTAATATATTTCAGTTTATTGCTATCAAATATATATGGTGCAACCCATTACAAACCCATGTGTCCACTTGTGCATGCAAGAACATACAATCTCATATGCATATATTCTCAACATACACACACACACACACACACACACACACACACACACACACACACACACACACACTTGCACACATAGAAATGCAAACACACATACACACAAACTATATAAAAAAATGCATACCATCCAACAGATTCTTCATAACACCTAAAGTGGCCACTGATGAGCAGAGTGCAATTTAATTAAATATAATATAATTAATTTAAAAAACATAGTTTTCTCACTCACAGCATCAGAGTTTCATTTACAAGTAACTGCTCTTTCACTTTTGATTCTAGCTGCCTCAGGCACCAGTCACCTGATGAATCCAGAGCCAATGGTAATGACTGCTTGCACAGCCCATACTGCAGCACCATTTCTAACTTCCAAAAATGGTAGGAGGACCTGAAAAAAGTATAATCACCCCATGGGGGAGTCAGTCCAGATGAGTATGACACCTAGAGTCCCAAAAAGGAAAAGTCAATTTTTAAGGCACAAAAATTCTTCATCTGGAGGGCTGCAGCCCACTGGCTCACTCCCATGAGTTTCCCCTGACAGACACATTCTTGAAAAAGGCCACAGTGGTAGCAATTGCCATAGTGAAATGCTCCTTAAACTTCCCAGTAATTTCTTGCTAAATCTGTCATAGCAGAAGGGGATGCTTAGATATTGGTCCACCTTATATGTGGGCCATGAAGACATGACCACTTGGTCTCTGTATGGATTATTTTCTTACTGTTATACCTCAGCTGTATATGCAATATCTGGTATGTAATACACTTTCCTCCTCACTTTCTGGATAGACTGATTGTACTCCTTGGCTACTTTAGACATGAAAGAGATGTTTGTCTTAAATAATACTTTTGCCCCCATGGAATGCAATACATGGCCCTGCAAAGAAGTGCCAGAAATTCAGAGATCTTCCTAGCTGAGGTGACAGGCATGACAAAAAACAGCCTTCCAAAACGGGTATTTTGGTTCAGCAGTAGAACAACAGTGGTCTGCATTGACACAGCATGGTTCTCTGATTTGCTTTCTAGCTGGGGCAGTATAGAATCTATGTGTCCTCACTGTGTCAGCATGGGTTTATGCTGGGGGCTACAGTTTTGTGTTGCATCCAAAGGATATGTCTGCAGCATGCATCTGAATGCATGTTAATGTCAAACAGTCCACTAGTTTTCTGTATAAGATTTGTTGTCTGCCTTTCCCCTACTGCTTACTGGGAAAGAACCCTGTCCACCACAGCCACAAAAGGATAGTGGACATGGCAGAATGAATTAACAAATAAATGTACTGCTAAGTTCAACAGAAGGCATGGTGCATTTCTTTATGACAAAGACTTGGCCCCAGGCTGGGAAAGAGGTATGGATCCCTTTAAAAACAAACTAAATGATGTTTTAGCTGAAACTTTTGGATCCAGGGGATTACTTCTGAAATGGCTGACAAATGCGACTAACAGAAGAGAAAAAAGACCCTGGTAAAACAAGTCTGAGAGGTACTGCAAGATCAGAGGTGCAGACTATGAGGTGGGAGTGAGAGGTACTGTAAGATCGGAGGTGCAGACTATGAGGTGGGAGTGAGAGGTACTGTAAGATCGGAGGTGCAGACTATGAGTTGGGAGTACTGCTTATTCTCAAAGCAATCAAAGAAGCTGGTCCACTTGTACAAAGGCTTTCTGGTACTCGGCCTCCTTGCTTTCATTCAGAATACACAGGTTAGCTGTGGAGAAAAGATAGCTGTGTACAGTAGGCCTATTATCTTTTAGGCCAATGGATGGCCGTGTACAATCGGCCTGTTATCTTTTAGGCCAATGGATGGCTGTGTACAATCAGCCTGTTATTTTTTAGGCCAATTGATGGCTGTGTACAATAGGCCTATTATCTTTTAGGCCAATGGATGCCTGCATACAATAGGCCTATTATCTTTTAGGCCAATGGATGTCTGTGTACAATCGGCCCTGTTATCTTTTAGGCCAATGGATGGCTGTGTACAATCAGCCTGTTATTTTTTAGGCCAATGGATGGCTGTGTACAATAGGCCTATTATCTTTTAGGCCAATGGATGTCTTGTGTACAATAGGCCTATTACCTTTTAGGTCAATGTATGTCTGTGTACAATTGGCCTATTATCTTTTAGGCCAATGGATGGCCGTGTACAATTGGCCTGCTATCTTTCAGGCCGATGGCTGTGTACAATCATCCTGCTATCTTTCAGGCTGATGGCAGTGTACAATTTGCCTATTATCTTTCAGGCCAATGGCTGTGTACAATCGGCCTGCTATCTTTCAGGCCAATGGCTGTGTGCAATTGGCCTATCTTTCAGGCCAATGGCTGTGTACAATCGGCCTGTTATCTTTCAGGCTAATGGCTGTGTACAATCGGCCTGTTATCTTTCAGGCCAATGGCTGTGTACATTCAGCATGTTATCTTTCAGCCTGTGAGCTGTTTGACATTTAGAGTTAGGAAGATGCACCACCCTGTCCTACTGAGTCAGCAGTTTGCAGGGAAGGAGTAGTTATGAGCTATGAGCTCTTCTGTTACCACATGCCTCAAATGAGAGAACTAGACTTGTCCTCAGTCAGCATGAAGCTACCATAAGATCTATGCCTTCTCCTCTTATGATTATAAGCAACGTTCTCTTGATATAAACTGAAGAGAAATAACATAGAAGACCAATGTCCTGTCTGGCTACAAATGTTCTGGTTGGTAGGGCTCTTTAAAGGGGACCTAGAGAAAGACAGTTATATGACAAGTTCAGATGAAATGCAAACAGGTCCATTTTTGGGTTACCTCACCTCTTTATGATGGTTAGAAACGTCATCCTGTATAATTTGCACGTGGAAGAGAATGAGCCCCTACGCGAGGGAGTCCTACTAACTGCTCGTATGAATTGCTTGGAACAGCAAAGGCAAACTGATTACTAGGACTAAGACCATCACGGTCAGCTGATCCTGGTGATATGAGTGGGTTTGTTTGCCTACATGCCTCATCATGTGTTTCTTACGATCTGAAGTTTCTCACGTTTCAGGAATAAAAGAAAAAGTCATTGTTTCCTTCATATTAATCTGCATCTTATACAAACGTGTAGAGAATATGCTACACCTGCACAGCCGAATACATTTGCTATTAGTATCCAATTTGGATGTGGTGGGATGAAGGGCCCAGCAGATAGTGTTGCTGCCTCACAGCAAGAGGTTCCCTGGTTTGATTCTCGGCTGGGATGCCTTCTGTGCAGGGTCTGAATGTCCTTTTTGTGTTTGCGTGGGTTTCCTCCAGGTTCTCTATTTTTCTTCTACTCTAAAGATATACAGTAGGTAGGAATGGACACACTAAACTGGCTATAGGTGTGAGTGTGCAAAGTGGAAGAATTACAGTGACAGGGCTAGCCACCCAGTGGTGTAAACTTTGACTCTAGATGATTGTCACTGTTGAAGTGGCACCCTGACCCCATATGCAAGAATGAGAAAAAGGGGTTGTGGGTGGATGGATGGATGGATGGAGGGGACTGCTGGTGATCTGATGGTGCACTTGAATAGTTTGGCCACTGCTGAAACCACAGTAACTGCATACTACATGGCCTACTTGAGTTGGTCCCAAAGATTCTTTTGGTACCAGTGGACACCTCTTGTGTAATCTCACAAATTAGATCATGAAAATATAACAGGAATGTAACAGAGATTTGACAAATGTTTGAGATAAATCCAGTGGAAAACAGAAAAAAAAAGTCCTTGTTGGGGCTGTCCTCTGCTGAAGGAGTAATACCCAGCAGTTCTTCACATACAAGATGACCAAAGGAACTTCTTTGACTGAACGGGGCCTAAGCTGTACTTACATGGATTTAGCAAGACTCCTTGACCTTGAGAGCACTGTACCCACAAAACGAAAGGCTTTCTGCAGCTGTTCTATAGAATGGGCTTATATCATTCATGCAGGCAAGGGTAGACGTTACTCACTTTACTCACAAGTAAGCGGACACTGGAGCCATTTTAAATGCTCCAGGCACAGTATAAAGGCAAGCAGTAAGAAAATAAATGGACATTGGGGTTTCCCCATTTTGAATAGGAGGATCTGCCTGTGGGCTCTGTGAACATCTATACAAGTGTCATTCATATGTGAAGATGTACACAAGTGTCATTCATATTATGGTGATGATAAAAGCATAATTTATGACTAGAAGAAGTATAGTTTGCAGAGTATGCATCTAGAAATTTTTAACTGCTACATACCTAGTCAGACTTGACCAAGCAGTGAGGGCCTTCCACTGGTCCACCTCCATCTTTAGAAACAAAACACAGTAATATTTATTTCTTCTTTCTACAAAGGGAACTCAAACTGTTTTGTAGTCCAGAAGATGCCTAGTAGTACTGTTGTACTTGGTTCTTTTATATACATGCCTTTGCAAGGCGGAAGTTTACAAACCCCATGGTGTAGCCAGGAACGGCCTTAGGTCAACTGGTGCCCTAGGCAAAAGGGTTCCATGGCTCCCCCAACCATACCATCTGGTGCCCCCATCCTGGTCTAGCTACACCAAATAAATACTGGAAAATTGCCCCTGCTACAGCGGCACCCTAGGCGGCCACCTAGTTGGCCTATGCCTCAGGCCGGCTATGGGTGTAGCCAGTGGGCTACAACCTATTACCCATCTGTCTAAGGTTAGATGAAACCACTGCTCCTTGAGGAGGGAAATCCTTCTCCGCTAACTGTCTGTGGGGTGGAGATAGGAGGACAGAAAGAGCTCAGTACAACCCAGATTGCTTCTGCTGAAAGAGGGAGACCTAGCTCTGGCTCTGTCCTTCAGGATACCTGCTCTGATCCCTTTCCCATTTTCATTTTCCATGACTTCTGCCTCTCCCAAAACTTCCTAAAAGCTGCCTTTGCTGCTCATGCATGGCCTGTCTTACACAAAACGATCCAGGCCTTACAAGGGTATTTTCCTACAACACAGCCTATCTGGACCTCGCAAAGGCATTTGACACAATACCCCACTCGGGCATCATAGATAAGCTATCCAGCCTAAATATAAACCCCTATGTCACAAGACGGGTCGCAAACTGGCTCAAAGACAGAACCCACAGAGTCGGAGTTGCTGGAGCCATGCCAGACTCGAAACCGGTCACAAGTGGCGTCCCACAAGGTTCTGTCCTGGGACCTCTCTTGTTCGGTATTTACTTTTCTGAGGTCCAGGCCAATGTGGGAGGACTATGGCTCACCAAGTTCGCAGATGACTGCAAACTGGGCGCCATAATCTACTCTCCAGCTGACACAAACATCCTTCAAAAAGGTCTCGCAGAGACGGATAACTGGTGCCAGAGCCATGGTCTAAAGCTAAATGCCAAAAAGTGTATAGTCATACCCTTTGGCAAAAATAATGTGCCCACAAATTACCACATAGGTGGTAACCCATTAAGTACAGAGAAAGTAATTAGGGATCTGGGGAACCAAGTTGATAGTAATCTCTCCTTTGACAACCACATTGCCAAAGTGGTCAGAAAGACCTTCTACATAGCCCACCTCATCATGAAAGGATTCACATCTAGATCAAGAGAGGTAATCGTGCCCCTTTATTCATCCCTCATCAGGCCCATCATAGAATACAATGCCCCTTTTGGGATGTACCTTACCCGACACCTGCAGCAATTAGAAAGACCCCAAAAGTACCTCACCAGGTCAAGGGACTCAAACAGATGCCATATGCTGCTCGGTTAAAAAAACTCCAGCTCTACTCAGTTGCATACCGCCTACTTCGAGGCGATCTATGCCTGACATATAAAGCTATGTCCAACCCAGAATTAATGGACATGCTCCACCTCAGTAAATCTAAATCCCTTAGAGCCACGCGCTCGAGGGACTTGAACCTCAGCACAGAAATAATTAGAACATGCTGGATGGACAGATTCATAACCCAGAGGCTCCCTTCACTCTGGAATAGAATTCCAATTCATGTTAGGCAGAGCACCTCACTGACTCTCTTCAAGAAGAATCTTGATGAGTGGATGGGGGATCGTAGGTTTGTCCCGGGGATTACTTCCGTGTCACTATTAGACAGAGGCACAGTAAACTAAACTTTAAAAAGGGCACAGTATACTCAAATCAAGGGATGGTGTAAGCCAAACACAATCGGGCTAGGCTTATAAATGACCCAGGGCAGATAGCCTAGTATGAACCTATGAACCTGGGGAATATAGAGTGAAATGGTTGCCTTTTAAAGTACATTGATTTTCCCTTGTTTTACAGGTTTTAGTTCTACTGGGAGGAGGCCACAAGCAACTTATTCCTATATGAGGGCCATTCAAGCACATACCCCTTAATATTATCATGGTAATGATGAATTCACAACCAGGCATGCATCCCAGGAGCAGTGCCTGTTGCAGCTGCCATACAACATGCATTTACTGTGTTATAACCAGACTATCACATTTACCACTATTCTTTACAGTCTAAGATAACTCAGAGAATCTTCATCAATATCTGCAGCTTTATCAGTTATATATAAGTGGTAATTAATACCTTCATTCCTAAAGTATCCAGAGTATACATCTTCTTACTAAACATCTCAGGAATTCTACTTTTCCAGTAATCTAGTCTTTGACCATCACATGTCTACAGTAGTGAGGAAGTCATTTTAAGTTGTGCAACTTATAAACAAAGGTATGGCATCTAGGTCCAAGGAGGTCACTGTTCCACTGTATTCAGCATTCATCAAACCTTCCATGGAGTACAATGCCCCCTTAGGTATGTACCTAACCAAGCAAACCCATCAACTGGAATGTCCATTGAAGTTCTTCACTAAAAAAAATACAGGGCAAAAGTAACATGTCCTATGTAGACTACCTCAAAGCCCTATTTATATTCTGTCTCCTACAGGCTGTTGAGTGGAGATCTATGCCTGGCATATAAGGTATTGTCAAACCCCACCCTGATTGTGTTCCTGCAAAGACCTAAACTTTTCCTGTGATATAAACAGGACATGCTGGACAGACAAATATGTATTCCAGATACTACTTATTCTCTGGAACAGGCTACCTATCCATGTGAAGCAGATTTCCTTCCTAACTCAATTTAAGTGCGACTTAGACAACTGGATGGGGAACAAGAAATGTATTCCTGGCTTGGCACCTATGTCTCTAATGGACACAGGCAGCCTGTAAATGTTTCATCTCCCAAGCCCCTGCTTATACTTAGCAAGGGTACCAGAACTTGTCAGACATTTGAGATGCATGGCTAGGCCTAAAAAGGCCCCAGTGGTCATTAGCCTAGTATATATCTATGAATCTGATTGCCTTGGACACATAAGTTGCCTGCATGGAAATAATACATACGTGTGCTACATGGTTTTTGTATAAATCCTGAGACTGTTCTGGGACTTTTTGTTTAGAGGTCAGGCGATTGCAGTCAGATTCTCAACAGGTCCTAAGATGTTTTTACACTTTGCAATCCAATGCATCCTTTCTTGACACAGGGTAGCTCTGTAAGCTCCCACTTTAAGTGCTGTTTCATGAGGTTAAATGTCCTCAGAAGTGACACACTCGGAAAGAACTTCAAGGAGCGGGGCCCTCTTCATTTATACTACAATGTATAAGGGAATGGATCCAGTCAGGACAGGTCTGATCACGGTTTGTGTCAGACTTTTGCAGGGGAAGGAGGCTTTTTTCACTTTCTTCCCCTCTAAATCCTTAGACGGGGGGGGGGGGTCTAAAGTCAAAGGGACTGCAGCAGCAGCTGAACAGAACAGTGGAAAGTAGTCTTTGCAAAACTGTTATACGTAACAAATAGGAAATCTACTGAGCACCAGTGTAACTGATGATCTATGGCTGAGTTCTGGGTCTTAGATGTCCAAAGATCTGTCAGTTTTTCCCAAATAACAATCATGGGATGGTCTACAGCAGTCTTTCAGCCTGTAACCTTTCACCTCTTAAGAGGAAGAAAAATGGTCAGCAGTTGTGCATCAAGCGAAAGGGCAGTCAGGACTCATTGCAAAGGATTTCTATGTTATGAAGTATCTGGCTACAGTGTAATGTTAATTCTCAAAAGAAATAGAGTCAGTGGCCTGCAATTCTGAAATTATCCGTCACTATTTTAGTTGTCAAAAGAAATGGTTCTGCAACCTCCTCTCTGCTATGAACCTCCTTACAAGAAACAGTGATTTAGCCTCGGTCACCAGCAGCAGAAAGTGAAACCTCTCAGACTACTGGCTTGGGGGGTGGGCATCAGGAGAGGTTTCTGGCATTTGAAGTCCAGGATAGTCAAGATCTTCTCCACATGAGGCTTACTTCAAAACATGACCACTGCTTCAAAGTGACCGT
The DNA here is from genome assembly GCF_019279795.1 of Protopterus annectens. Lineage (NCBI taxonomy): Eukaryota > Metazoa > Chordata > Ceratodontiformes > Protopteridae > Protopterus > Protopterus annectens. Next base: position 726,624,731 of record NC_056751.1, read on the forward strand.
GGACTTGAAGGGTGCATTTCATCACATCCCCACTGTTGATTGCTTACATACTTTTGAGTATTTTTTGCTTATAATTTTCAACTTTTTTTTTGAGACTTCATCTAAAAAGCAAAAGTATAGAACTGCCACAAGAGTGAATATATATATATATATATATATATATATATATATATATATATATATATATTTTTTTTTTTTTTTTCTTATAAACCACTCTATACAAGAAGCTTACACCCCCTAACTATGGAAAGTGTCATATATTATTCCCCTTCACAAAGGTGGCAACACCTATGAACTATCAAACTACCGGCCTATTGCTATCCTATCCCCCTTTCCAAGCTCCTGGAGAAATGTATTCACACCCAGGTAATGGTCTTCTTAACCTCACATAATCTCCTCTCCCTCACACAGCATGGCTTCCGTCCAAACCACAGTACAACTACTGCTCCTCTCTCCTTTACCAACCAGGTTACCCAACTAAGAAACAACAACTTCATATCAGCCATATTCTTAGATCTATCTAAAGCATTTGACATGGTCTCCCATAACCTACTCTTAGACACTTTCTCCACCATGTCCTTCACCCCCTCCACTACTTCCTGGTTCAAAAACTATCTCTCTGATAGTACACCTTGCCATTTGACTGATTGTTTTCTATCACCTCTACTACCAACTACTACAGGCGTTCCTCAAGGATCAGTATATACTGGGTCCTCTACTATTCACCATTTTCATTAACAAACTACATACCTCCACCCTGCATGCATCACTTATACAGTACGTAGATGACTCCACACTAATCTGTTCAGCCCCATCCATAACCACTCTCCAAAAGCTTACCCAAGACTCCTTCTGCTCCGTAGAACAATGGATTGCTGATATCCAACTTATTTTAAACCCCAACAAGACCAAATTACTCCTTTTTACCCCCAATAAATCCAAAACCACATCTCCTTCCTTCACCATCACCTCCAAAAACAGCACCACAATCTCCCTCTCCCCCCATACTAAGATCCTCGGTGTTGAAATAGATAAAGATCTTCACTTTGATGTCCATATCTCGCAAACCATTAAAAAGGTACATAAAAAATTAGGAACCTTATACAAGCACAAACAGTTCCTATCAGACCAAACACGAATCTCCCTAGCCCAAACCCACCTCTTGTCTACCCTAATGTATGCATCACCAATCCTAATTCATATCAGGAAAACAGACGTAAACAAACTAGAATCATGTTACAATAAAATTGCAAAATTCGCAAATAACTCCACTTTTAGAAGTCATCACTGTCTTGCCCTAAAGGAACTACAGAGGTTAGAACTCTCTCATCTAATTAGTTACCACCAACTAGTGCTCACCTTCAACATAAGGAACCCCCACAAAACCCCAGCCCAAAACCAACTACTAAACCAATATTCAGCAATTCGTCCTCTACGCTCATCCAAAAAGACCCTGCTCTGTATATCCAAAGCCAACAACACTGCAGGGGAAAGCTCTTTTCTCTCACACCATCACTAGGGAATGGAATAACCTCCCCCAAAATATCTCCTTAGCACCATCTATCTCACTTTTCAAAAAGTCACTTAAGTCACACCTCTTGCAGTCATGGCTCTGTCGTTGCATCATATAAATGCTTTTCTGCACTCCTCCAAATCTTGCTACCCTCCTCTCTTCACTACTTACCATCTCAAATATTCAGTACTCAAATACTCCCATACAGGGCCTACTATCTTACATATTATTTTATCTTAGGTTCATAGGTAGGTACTAGGCTATCTGCCCGAAGGCATTTATATGCCTAGCCAGAATGTGTTGGCTTTCACTGCCCCCTTAGATTAGATCTCTGTGTCTCTGTCTAGCAGATCCACTGAAGTGATCCCCGTGGTAAACTTTCTGTTTCCCATCAACTCGTCAAGGTTTCTCTTGAAGAGGGTTAGCTAGTTCTGTCTAATGTAGATTGGAATCTTGTTCCAGAGCATGGGAAGTCTCTGGGACAGGAATCTATCCCTCCGGCACATCCCATTTATTGTTGTGGTGAGGTTTAGATCCCTAGAGCATGTGGCTCGAGGGGATATGGTTTTCTTTAGGTGGAGCATGTCCATCAATTCTGGGTTGGACATGGCCTTGTATGTCAGGCAGAGATCACCTCTGAGTAGGCGGTATGCAACAGAGTACAGCTGGAGTTTTCTTCAGTCAAGCTGCATAGTGCATCTGTTTGAGGCCAGTGATCCTCTTGGTGAGGTACTTCTGTGGTCTTTCCAGCTATTGCAGGTGTCTTGTAAGGTACATCCCAAATGGGGCATTGTACTCTATGATGGGTCTGATGAGTGATGCATAGAGGGGCACAATGACCTCTTTTGATTTGGATGCAAACCCTTTTGTGATTAGGTGGGCCACATAGAAGGATTTTCTAACTACTTTGGCAATGTGATTATCAAAGGAGAGGTTACTATCTACTTGGGTCCCCAGATCCCTTATTACATCTTCCGTATTTAGGGGGTTATCACCTATGTGGTAGTTTGTGGGTACGATGACTATTTTCTATTTCACAAATGTCAAAAACCTAGACCTTTCCCAATGGTCTACAATAACTCTGACCTACACACCCTTGGGTCTCCAAAAATATTTATGCACTCTGTGATGGACTGGCACACATTCAGCATATTATCCATTTTACCCTCCGAGGGGTTAAATGGGGAATATGAGAAAGAATGAATAAATAAACATTGCTTTCATCCTTATTTATTTATTTATTTGAAGTTTGTTAACTGGGAAAGTCCATTGGGCCGAAATGAGCCCTTTTATCAATGGAGGCCCGGGGAGAAAAGCTCCAAGTACAGATATAAAAAGCAAATATCAACAGAGTTAATACATACATTACTAGATACCAAAATCAAGGAAGAAGTAATATAAAAAAGTTAAACAATGCAAAAATTCATCAATAATGCAAAAATTAATTCAAAGTGGATACAGGTGTTGTACAATAAAAGTGACCAGTAGGCTGGTGTTAAGTGGAACTTATGGAAGAAGGATGACATAGAATTGAAGGGAAATGGTGGACATACAGGGAGTTAGTAGGCTAAAGCTGTGGGGTGACAGCAGGAGCACTCCCAGGTAGAAGAGAGGTAGGAATGGAGCAGGGTCTTGAAAGTGGACAGGTTCTGGATAGTTTGGATATGGGGGGAAAGTGAGTTCCATTTTTGTGCGAGGGAGAATGACAACAGAAGTTGTCCAGGAGTACATAGGGGTTTGTACACTTCTAGGACATTCTGATTGTTGGATCTGAGTGACTGATCAGGAAGATGCATAGTAAAGATGGAGGAGAGAGAGGGGCATTGAGATGGCTTAAAGATGAGTTTTTGAGCAGAGCTGAATGTAGGTGAGATAGCTGGGGAGTTCCAGCCAGTTTAAGGTGTGTAGGGCATCACATTGGTGAGATGAGGATTTGGAGCTGATGGCAAACTTAGAGATTTTTATTATAGCATGATGCCAGTTTGGTCTTAAAGGTTGCTTGCAGGTTGGTAAGAAGAGGGGCTCCATACCTGGGTGAGGGTAGGAGGTAGGTGGTAGAGAGGGTAAGCTTTGTTGAGGGGGTAAGATAGCAATGGTGACAATATAGCATTCCGAGTTTCTGGTGAGTTTTCTTAATGTTAATTTGAAGGTGACTGTCAAATTGTAATTGATCATCGATAACACCTAGAAGCTTAGTATGAGGGACAATTTTGATGGAAGTTGAGTTTTGGCTTACTACGGAGAAGGAGTTATAGTCTATTTTGGTATTTTTTGAAGGGCTAAAGATCATGATCTTGGTTTTGGAAGCACTGAGGGCAACAGGATTATTTAGCATCCATGTCTCAGTACTGTTGAAGGCAGCCTGAGTTGCGAGTAAGAGTTCAGGGAGAGATTTGGGAGTGCAGATGATGGTTGAGTCATCTGCATATTGAACAAGTTTAGCATTTGGGATAAAAAGATGAAAGCTATTAATGAAGATGTTAAAAAGAAGTGGACCCAGGACAGAACCTTGTGGAATGCCTGTTAGAGTGCCAAGATAGGAGGAGGTACAGTTTTTCCACTTGACGGCTTGTTGTCTATTTGACAGGTAACTGGAAAACCAGTTGATGGATGAGGATCCTTTTATAGCTTGCTTGTGCCTTTTGAAATGCAGGTGCCCCCCCCCATTTACAATATTGTGGCCAGATTCCTTCCCAGGGATAGTGAGCCAGCGACATCTTCTAAACCACTGGCTCCAGCTACCTTATTCTTCCTAACCATAGGGACAGTATGTTAACAACTTTCAACTGTTCCTAATTATCTGTGCTTGCCTAGTTCTGTTAAAGTTAACTGGTGTCTTTTCTGCATCGTGCCCACCAGCAGTGCTAAGGCATCCCTACTCTTTCCCTCACTTGTACCATTTGTTTCCCCTTTCCCCCCTCAAAAATAGTATTAGTTTGTTAAACTTTTTCCACCCAAGTAAGCCACTAGATGTATTTTTCTGGCATATTTAAGCTCTTTATTGTACTGCTGTGGAATCTTAATTACAGTTCTCCTTCAGGAAGTTTTCAGAGGTTTTACACCATTCAGTAACACTGTGTATGCATGACTTTAGAGCTCAGATGATTGGAGATCTCCTAATCATGCTGACTTGGAAACGTGTATTACTTACACTACAAACAAATTAATTTCGCTCCAGTGCTACACATCTGTGGCACTGCTGTGGAGAGAATCTGATGCAGTAAATTGAAAACGCAGTAGTCGCCTACTCTTACATGCAAACTTGTGCACATATACACCAAAAAATAAATGCAGAACCACTTCTGGTCTTTATTGTAGGACCTTGTCTATAAACTGCAGACTGCAAACACTGAGAAATAGTCCCAGTTGGAAATAGACTCCAGAAAAAAAAACATCTCACCTCAGGCTACCCAGCCAGTCTCTACTCCATACTTTCCACGGAGCAGTTAGCTCTCACACAGAGAGACAGACAGACAGGCAGAGAGACAGATAAAGAAAACATGTAAAATGACAACACAAAAGCTATCGGGCAGCGGTTAATGTTGCCACATCATAGCAAGAGGTTTTCTGGTTCAATTCTCAGCTGGGATGCCTTCTGTGTGGAGTCTGCATGTCTTCCCTGTATTTGCATGGCTTTCCTCTGGGTGCTCCGGTTTCCTACCACATTCCAAAGACATGCATCTGAAACTTTTCTTCCCAGGCCTCTGCTGAAAATAGGCTCTGTCCTAGTTGGGACTTTCCTGGTCAACAAATGTTAAATAAAATAAGTAAATATATAAAGTATAAAGACACATGCCTTTGTAAGGACTGGCTTTCATAAAAAGGTTTTTGAAAAATCTATTTTTTCCTCCACAGCCTCTGGCCACAAATGTTTGTCAGTGGGGAGAAAATGCAGTTTGGCACTTTCTCTATCCATGGTCAAAGGGTAACAGACATAACATGACTGAGACAAGACACTAACAATGCATTTCCAACACCAACTCAGGATTCTTACTGTAACCTGTAGTTGACTGCATTACTCTGTACAACTCTAGTCTAGAGCACAAATGAGAATTACTCTGTACAACTCTAGAGCACGAATGAGCATTACTATGTACAACTTATCTAGAGCATGAATGAGCATTACTCTGTACAACTCTAGTCTACAGAACAAATGAGCATTACTCTGTACAAGTCTAGTCTAGAGCACGGATGACCATTACTCTGTACAACTCTAGTCTACAGAACAAATGAGCATGAATGAGCAAAGTTGCTACACATTCTTCATACAAAAGAAGCTTTAAATTTGCTTTACTATTCTTAGTTGACTATATGCTTACCAAGAAGGCAGAGTGGCCAAACAACCCTATTTACTCATGACACAGGCTCCCTACATTTGTACATTAATATTTACCATAACACACATAGGACATCACAGTACAATAACAAATTAACAGAAAACATAACACGAGCAGATATATGTAAAAAGGAAAACTCAACAACAGACAATTAACAAAAACAATAAGATAAACAAGACAATTGTAATACAAAATATGAAGTACAAAAGAAAGAAAGTGCAGCTAAGTTTGAAGGTACATTTATAAAACGACAATGCTAAGGTCATTCCTAACATTAGCAATTGTCTCTACCCAAAACCGTAGCACACAATGAGCACCAAAAATAGATGCAAACACAGAATCCCTTATACCTAAACATACTTAAAGGCACTCTAGTTTCAGATTTACCAACCACTGTTTTGCATACTTCAAACAAAGAACAGCAGTAATTGAGACCTGAGAGTTTAGTTATTTTCTGTGGAACATAAGAGTTGCTAGATCCTATTTTACTTCTCATGTTTTAGCAAACATTAACAATGATGGGTTTATTCCATCTGATTGTAAACATGCCTACATAAACAGTAGTACTGCCAAGAAAGCAAAGCAGTCCAAAAGTATCAGTACTTTGAAAAGGTATTTCTCAATTACCTAGAAAATGTGAATGCATCTTGCATGGTGATCTCTCAGCATGGAGTTGCCAAGGGAAAATCTTGCTGGACTAACCCAACATATTACATAGAAATGTTGAAAACAGTGGACAAAGGCCTTGCAACTGACATTGTATATGTGGACCTAACAATGGTCTTTGATGCAGTCCTGTACAATTCAGTAAACTGAAATTATGAAATATTAACAATTATGGAATAAGACAGGTTCTAAACTGATTTAACTGGTAGATCATTACTCAAGGTACAACATATTTAGAGGTGTACCACAGGACTCAGTCCTGGGTGCTTAACTGTTCAATATCATCAGGGCTACCTTTCCACTTAATTCCACCTGCTGAGTATGTACATTTGCTTACAATGTTGAGGTAGCATGTATCATGTCAAAGATATCTGGCCAGGCTCATTTCCAGGGAGCAGCCAGGTGAACTATATAAACGGGTCCAACAGAGTCATGTGACTTAACTACAAAAAATGCCAAATTTTGCAAACAGGTAAAGACAATGTGAAGTACTTTATGTCATTGAGAATGACCTTATATCCAAATGTACTGCATTTTGGTTTAAAGTTTTCATGAAATGGATTTTAAAGAACATGTTCTTCAATGAACTAGGAAAGGTGCTGGTGACATTTTGTTTTACAGTTTTCAGGAAATGGATCTTAACTCATTTTGTCTGAGTGACGTCTCCAGGTGCATCTGCGGTTAACTCCTACTGATGCCTCTAGCCATCAAATATTGCTTGTTCATATTTGCATCAAGAATTCCAAATCCATGGTTTTGCAATTACAAGGTTTTAAAATATTTCACCTTCAAGCTTACACAATGGCAAACTCAACTGCATTAATATTTGTCCTCTGTCTAGTGCAGTTAAATGGATATTAACTGTTTTATTATATTAATTTATAGGGATATAATGTTTCATATGTTTATAAATGCCTCAACAACCGGATACCACAACCAGAACTCCTTAGCCCCATAAGAAAGCTCTCAGCTAGATGAATAAAATGCTGCTGACAGTATGTGTGTAACTTGAGTGGTTTCTGAGATATTGTAAGTTGTTTACAAAATATTACAAAAGTAATAGTTACTGTGTTTACTGTGACTTATAAAATTCAGTTTAAAACTTAGAACCTAAAGAATACTACCACTATAAAAAATAGTTTGTGCTGAAGAGTTTGCCATTTACACTTCATTCATAATTCCTGTGGTTCCAGAGATATGAACATTTGTTTGAAATGTGACGGCATAATTTGATTCTGCGAAAAGGCTTAGGCTCCGCCCACTGGAAGTTACAGTGCAAACTTCCTGAGCTCCCTTGGAGTGAATGAGTTAAAGAACATGCACTTCATCGAGCTAGGAAAGGCGCTGGTGTAATCAGAACAATATTGTATGCTCGATCCCCTTCAACGAGCTCCACAGTGTTGCTGCCGTATTGTGAGACCTCTATTAAAATATGGAGATCGTTTGCACACATGCATTAGAAATGATGCAACTACCCTTGAAAACGAGTTCAAATGAGAAATATGAAAAGGATTAATTAAGTTATGGGTTTAAGCAATGAAAAAAGGCTAAAGACTCAAACGTTATTCTCCAGTTGTTATCTGTATGGGTATCATCTGATTTGAGTAAACAGATGTGCATACAACAACGCACCGGCACATACTCTCAATGTCAGATTTAAGAAAAACAGAAAGGATACAAGGAATAATAATCTCCTAGCAAGTACTGCTGTGACAATCTTCAAATTGGGGAGAATGACTCTTAAAATCAGAGCAAGTACTAAAAGAAACAAACTACTGATTGTAAGATCAGCCAAACCTTTGAATTATTTTAAATAAAAATGTGATACTTTGTTGCTTGATAAGGTGACCAGACTGTATCTCAATGCAGACTGTCTTAAAATGGTCTCCATTAGGTCCTTAGCCTATAACATTGAAACAAAGGACTACCGCTATTTCAGGAAGGTGCATCCATAAACAACTCCTGTCCTTCCTTCTCAATCACGAACTATTATCCAGTACACAGCATGGCTTTCATCCTTCACACAGCACCACCACTGCTCTACTGTCCTTTAATAACACAGTGAGCTCCCATAGAAACAATGGCAAGTACATTTCAGCAATATTCCTAGACCTTTCTACGGCTTTTGATATGGCGTCACATACTAAATTAATTTCAGTCCTCGCTGCCTTAAATCTCAGTCAGTTCACTCTCACATGGTTCCAAAGTTACCTACAAGAATGTAAACAAGTGGTCCTCTGGCAGCAAGAACGGTCTCCCCTTCTGTGTCAACCTAGGGGTTCCTCAAGGATCCATCCTTGGACCCCCCTCTTGTTCTCTCTTTTCACAATAACGTCCATAATGCCACCCAACAGGCCTCCATCATTCAATACGCTGATGATTCCACACTAATTTGTGCAAACTCCACCTTAGAACTATTACAATCTCAGACCCAAGATACCTTTTCAGCAGTGGAAGCCTGGATCACAAACGCTCAGCTGATCCTGAATCCAAACAAAACTAAACTTATGCTATTCCACCCCACAAAACCCACTGTTCCCTCTTCCTCTTTCACAATAACATCACTAAGCAAAACTATTATCTCAACAACAGCCCAAACCAAGCTCCTGAGTGTTGAAATTGACAGTAACCTCAACAGTCCAAACCAAGCTCCGGGGTGTTGAAATTGACAGTAACCTCAAGTTTCAATTAGCAATTAGCAATAATCATGCCACAATAGAACTTCATCGGATAGGATACTGCCACTGCCCAAAGTTCGACATCCACAGCTCACAGACTATTAACTACAACAATCGCTGTCTTACAAATGATACTAAGTCCACGCTAGCCCGAACTCACCTCCTGTCCACACTTCTCTATGCCTCTCCTATTTTCATTAACTTCAAAAATAAAAAAAGCAAAACTGGAATCATGTTATAACAAAATAGCTACGTTTGCAACTAATTCCCCTAACAGGACACATTACTATAAGGTTCTGAAACAGCTATATTGGTTAGAACTCACTCAAATGTTACTCTATAACCAACTTACAGTAGCCCATAAACTACTATACCAACCCAATAACACTCCTGCACTTCAAAACCTGTTACAACCACACTCTAGTACTAGAACCTTGAGCTCTTGTCAAAAATTCTTACTTGACAGAGCTAAAGCCAACAACAAGGCAGGTGAATATCTTCTTTCAAATTTTATCCCTAAAATCTGGAATACTTTGCCGTCTAACATATCCTCAACTACCACCTTGCCCCTCTTTAAAAAGGTATTGAAAAATCACCTTACTAATTCATGGCTCTGTAAGTGTACCTCTCCTGGATAGTACAAAGGCACTCGCTATTCTCCCTGATTTATTGACCTCCTTGCAGTGTTACCTTCTTATTCAATGTCTTTTTACATACCTGAATGCTACTATCATCTACCGTTACTAATCAAAGTTACTGTGCATATATTTTATTTGTGACTGACTGCAGTTACCTTGTCTTACTTGTATTATTCTCTGTTTTACAAGTACTGTAATATGTTGTAAATTTTCTCTTCTGTACTACCAAATCCCTTATGATTATGTATTTTGCATTACGGATGTTTTTTTTTTTTTTTTCTCATTGCCACTTGTGGAGCTTTTCTCCCCAGGCCTCCTATGAAAAGGACCTGTGTCCAGACAGACTTTCCTGGTAAACAAATGTAAAACAAATAAACAAATAAATAAATACTATGCCCTAATCATAGTATTTCTTCTACGCAGAATGTATTTGCCTCCCCACAGAATGATTCCTTCACTTCCACATGTTAAAAAGAGCATGACTTAACACTTTTGTTCCCTCTGTGGCATTTCTATCATCACACCTGAAAGTTTCTTGCTAAAGGAAAACCAGCATAGGAGAATACCTGCACATTGTTTTATTTATACTCATTGGCATCCCTCTAAACCTCTCAGAGTAAGAAATCTGGACAAAGTCATAAAAAATGGGGAATACAAACAACCAAAAATAGGGACAGTTTTTAAATATTGTTCTTACATATTTAAAAAGTTCATAGAATAGCAGGTTTCAGAGTAGCAGGACATGAAGTCTGAACGTCAGATGTCTGTCATTATTTTCTAACTTCAATCCTCAGTGATTTGCCAATGATTTGACCAAAAAAAAAAGAATTTTATGAGGAACAGTCCAAAAATATTAGACAAACATCTGGACATTCTGTGAAAATCTGCAAAGTTGAGGGCTATGCTCACTGGTATTGTAAAGCTATTCATACTCTACAAATTCATAGCTCTGCTATCAATTCCAGCTGCCTTCCTTTTCCACCACTAAACCTACAGAGTCTCTGCTTGAATGTTATGTATATCTCCAAAACAGTATAAACATCCAGCACTTTTAAATAAAGCAATAATAATAGACAGTAGAGCAACATGACATAAGGTACTGAACTAGTCACTGTTAAAAAACACACTAAAGCATTTTAGTGTAAAGCTCTGTATGAAATAAGACAATTCACTTGAAGATTAATGGTGTTTACAATGCAAAGACATCTATGTGAACAGCAACAGTGAGCAATACCCTCTGCCCATACCGACCTTCCTATTATCTTACGGTGTTTCACATTCTCTGCCATTACTAAGCTGCATCTTACCTTATGAAACCTCATCTCTTCCTGCTGAGTGCAAGGTACTCACACCTTTCTCCTATGGTGCCACGCCACTCACCAAAAGTGTACCTCAGAATTATAGAGCTACAGCTCACTTCATATTAGGGTGCTTTACATCCACCAGCCCTGTTTCCTTGTTACTCACTTTACAGTTCATGATATCCTCCAGCCTTTCTGACCTGCCTCTCAGATTACACTGCTACACAACCATTCACCTTGTCTCAGATTACACTGCCACACAACAGTTTACCTTGTCTCAGATTACAATGCTACACAACTGTTCACCTCGTCTCAGATTACACTGCTACACAACCGTTCACCTTGTCTCAGATTACACTGCTACACAACCGTTCACCTTGTCTCAAGATTACACTGCTACACAACCATTCACCTTGTCTCAGATTACACTGCTACACAACCGTTCACCTTGTCTCAGATTACACTGCTATACAACCGTTCACCTTGTCTCAGATTACACTGCTACACAACTGTTCACCTTGTCTCAGATTACACTGCTACACAACCGTTCACCTTGTAGCACCTCCATCTTGCACGGATTTACTTCCCTAAGTGAAGAGCCTAAAGGAGGAAGACCCTATCTGGCTATGTGGAACAGAGAGAGAAATCCAAAACTATGTCCCAAATGACCCCTGTCCCATTAGTGGCTCAGGCTGCCAGAAAGGCTGGAAGGTGGGGTAAGAAGGAGTAGATGATGCTAACTTGCCTTGGGGAAGGCAGGCAAATAGACCCCAATGCACAGCTGGCTTCATCCTACAAATTGGGGAACTATAGGATGCAGCTGGAACTGTATCCCTGTGGCCATGTGCTTCATGTGACCAGGAGGCTAGGCATGTAAAGGTGTGCCTTTCTCCTGGTCAGCCACCAGCCATTGTGGCCAGGGAGTTGACCAGGATTGAGAAGTGGCCCACATTACAAGGGCACACTAGTACATGACCTCTCCGCAGACTCTTGCTTGCAAGTGGAATAAATGGCCAAATAAGGTTCTCATCCTTGCTGGAGACCAATTCAGTTGTGGGGCTCAACTGGGGAGGGAGTGAAAAACATCATGCTTTCACCTCTCATGAAAGGGACGAACAAGTCACTGGAGGGTCTAAGAAGAGTAGGCTAATTAGCTGGGTCACAGTATCATAGAAAAAAAAAATTAGTTGTGCCCTGATGATGCCTGTTCATAGGGCCCATCTAATGAGCTAGCATCAGGCAGTAGCTCAGGAGGGATCTCTTTGGGGAGGGAGAAGTGCTACACTTGGACCCTTTTAGCACTTTTTATGCAGCTGCATATGCATTGATGTCTGCATAAACAAGGTCATTCCCACCCACACTGCTTATCAGGTGTCTACAAACCAGAAATTTCTGGATTGGTATTGCACAGGTACGTGGGCACTACCAGAGTGGTGAACCCCTACTCATCCAGACTTCTCAACTGTCCCTATTTTGGAAGAATGTTACTATTTTCAGGGCTAATTTAGGATGCCCCTATTTTTGGAGCTATGTCCCTATATTCTGTCTCGATTTATCGATTCAGTTTTCTGAATCCCCTCATTACATGTGATTTTTGAAGCAGCCTAGTGCACAGCAACCACATTACATGACCAACACACCAATGAGCAGCGAATAATTTAAAGCTACAGGACACTAACTAACTCCTTTTTTCTGTAAAAATAAACAACCTTGTGTGGTAGAATTTTGTGATACAGTTCATTAAAATCTACTGATTTTATACTGTTTGTATGATCTTGTGCTTACATTTTTGAATCTTTCTGTAGTTCTCTGTACTTAAATGTGTTTCTAAGCAGTATCCCACTTTTCTACTGGACGTGGGAAGAGTTATGTGTTATTTTGGTATTCAAGTTTTACGCTAATTAAATTTCTAGAATTTTAGCAGCATGTTCCTATTTTTCAAGGGCTTCTATTCCTATTTTCAATGTCTACATGTTGAGAGGCATGTCGTCATTTTCAGTTCTTAGAATAAGGGATACATTGTTGCTGTCGGGGGCATCTGTGGCACAAATGGATATTTTGTTTCTGTGTCAGTAGAGTGGCCATCAATAAATCTGTTACTGCTGAAAACTACTGTGTAAACTGGATGAATTTATGCTTTTTTTAATCTACCAGTAGTCGTGTTACTTAGCAGACAATGGAAAAGACACATTTCAGTTTAAAGAGATAACAGAGGTGTGGACAGAAACACAGGATGTCATTTGGGAGGTGTTAAACGGTTTCCTTTGAAGTACCATTAATTCATTGTGAAGTAAGAGAAATTCCATGACTGAGATGGTGGTGGCTTGTGAATGAAAAGATACCAATTGCTGTAACAGATACTGTGTGTCTAATTGACTTTTTCAGTCTTAACATCTACAACAACATTGTTACTTATAAACAGGAAATATGTACATACATGAATTGTGGAGTGAGGAATGACGGAATGTTTGCCATGTTTTTCAACAAGGATATTTCAAATTAAATGTACACTTTAGGTGATTTTTTCTAGATCTCATCAAAAACAGAGGCATTGCTTGCAAATCATCTCTTATATAATGGTCAGAAGCCTTACTGGAATTAATAAAGCTACTTTTTTAAGCAGTGCTTATGACTGCGGTGGTGGTGCTGCGGTAGCATTGTCACCTCACAGTAAGACTCTGTCCTGTTCGATTCTCAGCTAAAGCGTCTTCTGTGTGGAGACATGCATGAATGGGCGTACCTTCGTTGAAGGTTGTGTGTCAGAGCTGGCAACGCGGCATGTAAAAATCTACTGCCAATCATTAGTGGACCGGAGTTCCGCTGTGGTGACCCCTAACCGGGAATAGCCGAAAGACACAACAACATTTTCTTAAGCAGTGCTTATTCATTTTGGACCCCATGTGTAAGCTTTCTCATGAATGCATAGTTTGTAAGGAACAAACTGCTTCAGTCTTCATTACAAAACATGGTGTCTGCAAAAAATGCATTTCTGAGACAATTAAACATATTAAATTCATTACCGAAGTATTCAGTCTTGATTTTAGGCAAAAAAGTTACTTAATGAATGCACTATTAGCCACAACTGAATATTCTGTCTGCCAACTTAATTATGGTAAAGCATTCCTTAATAACTTCACTTCCAACACCCACCTATACCCTTTTTCTTTTTTTTACTTGCTCACCTCCTATACTTCTTATCCCTGGCTACCCTCCAGTACCTCTTATCTTAAAAATCCCCCCTACCCCATTTCTCTTACTTTCCTACTGACATATTCCTTAACTCATCTCTCAAACATCCAACCTCTTATTGTTATTGTCTCCTCCAACCTTCCACCTCACTACCACTGTTAATGTCCTTCAATATAAACCACCTTCACCTTCTCCACTTACTATCAAATGTTTATTAAATTATTTATTCTTGAATCTGCTTATAATATACCAGTCAGTGTATTTTTTTACACGTCCTTCATTTATATTTTGTTAAACAGATCACAACTCCTACTGTAAGTGCTATTTCAGCACCACCATTATAACTCCTGTACAAATTATTGTAACAATTTTTGCAATTGTACACATTTTTCTTTTACATATATGTAATATTTTTACTATGCTAAATGTTATTATTAAACATTCTGGAGCTTTTCTCCTTGAGCCTCTGTTGAAAATGGGTTTTTGACCCAGTTGGACTTTTCCGGTCACCAAATGTCAATAAATAAACAAATAAACTTGTGCAATTATTAATGCCAAGATAGTGTCTTGTACAGTTAATTTCTGATGAGTTTACAAAAGAACTCCTTTGTGAATGAGTTTATATACATTATTCTCTTATTTCCAGGTGTGGAGTTTGTAACTATCTGAAGATAAAAAGATTATACAGAACTAGTATGTGCAGGCAACTTTCTGGTGACTTTTTGCTGTTGTATGTGGAACATACTGCTACTGTCTCTCACCAGGGCCCAGTGCTAAAACAGTGGCAGTCTCTTTAATAAACATTTAAGATCCATATCAGTGTGGCATATTGGGATCTAGCAGCTGCAGAAACTGTTTTTATTTTTTTTTGGATGGTCCTTTGAAACCAGGAGAATTCAAGTTTCATAACCTTCGTCAAGTTTGATAAGTTCACATAACAGTGTTTATTGGCTCAGGGGCCATTCAAAGAGTACCAACACAGTAAAATGAGTGTCGAAAACAGTTTCCCATCTATGAGTTCAGTTTAGATTTGAACTTCTAATTACATAATCTTGGTATAATATGAATAATATACTTATTACACAAGGAACTTTCTTCTAAACTTAATTTAGAAATTAACACCTCCATGCCTGTGAGTTAAATACTTATTGTAATCGTCAAGATTTAGTAATATCTTAAGAAAGACATCGTTAAAGGCATTGTAAGATATGATTGCTTTGTCTATTAAATGTCCATAATGCATGGTGAACAAATTCAGATAATTGCACCTTCTACTATAATATAGATCTTTTACAAATGGTAAATGTTTAGTGAAACTTTTTTTTAACAGACTTCTAATTTCTGTAATTCGCACTTGTACATACAGAACATCATGCTGTACTCCAATATAGGTTTTACAAAGGATCTGTATAGTTCAACCATGACTTTATCAGTATTCAAGGACAGCGATATAAACACTAATCCTAAATGTTCTTAGTACCCCAACTCTGGTGGCATGCAAGCAAGTTTTAAAGGAAAGTTTATTATCAACAATAATGCCAAAAAGTCTTTAGACTCATTCATAACTGATAATAAACATTCATTTAGCAGAACTTTTCTTTTTACATTCTTTCCAAAATAAAGGATCTGACACTTGTCAATACTAAATCCATCCATCCATCCATCCCCCTTTTTTCCCACTTTTGCACACAGAGTCAGGGTGTTACTTCAACAATGACAATAATCTACTTCCAAGGTTTACCCCACCGGGTGGCTAACCCTGCTGCAGTAGTTATTCCACACCACACACTCACATCTGTGACCAACTTAGAATGTCCAGTCCAATTGCTGCATGTCTTTGGAATGTGGGAGGAAAGTGGAGCACCCGGAAGAAACCCACATGAACAGAGGGAGGACATGTAGACTCCACAGGGAAGGCACAACAGCTGAGAATTGAACCAGGGAACCTCTTGCTGTGAGGTAACAATACTATCCCCTGTGCCACTGTGCCGTCCTTTCTTATCAGTGCTAAATGCAAGCCTGTTACTTCCCATGCTAATAAATTATTTAGAAATGTATGTTATTTGAAATATTCATCTGATGATACAATAAATCCAATTTTACAGCCATTAGCATATTAACTGGATCAATAAACATTGCTCACAGAACTGGTGGAAAATACCAAATTAAAGAAAAGGGACCTAAAACAAACCCCTGAGGTACTCCATATCCTATAAGCAAGCATTCAAAAGTACAGTTTCTTTACCTACCATAAATGTAGATGTTCGAGTGCACACCCTGCTTCAGTCATCACACTTGGGTTATCCTGTCGTCAAGCGGTCCCGCAGTCGGCCGGAATTCCAAAGTCTTGGTCCAGCGTCGGTTGCTGTCGCTTCTTCCCTGACGTCAGTGCGCCGGGGGTATATAAGATGCATCCGATACCATTTTCTTCAGTTTTTCTTGCCCCAGATGTGAGGTGCCCCCTAAAAGGTGGTCAGTAATTAGTACCAAATAAAGTAATTTTTGCACAAACACAAAATTCCTCCAGCTATAAGCAAATACATCAGGAAGGAATTGTAGAGATTTAGCCAGTTAGATCAGAGGGGATGGAGGGAGGGTAACCTGGACTGCAGCAGGGTGTACACTCGAACATCTACATTTATGGTAGGTACAAAACTGTACTATGTTCATCGTGTTACCCTGCTGCAGTCATCACACTTAGGTAGAATCCCAAAGCTAAGGATGGGTGGAGGAGTTATAGAGAGTTAAAGGAGGCTAGAAGGCCCTGCAGAAAGTACAGTTTTGTACCTACCATAAATGTAGATGTTCGAGTGCTAATACAGCTGCAGTAATCACAGATGGGTTTTCAGCCATCAGGCGGTCCCTCGGTCGGCCGAATTCCAAAGTCTTGGTCCGGCGTCAGTTGTCGTCGCTTACTCTTCTGACGTCAGTGAGGCCAGAGTATATAAGACACAGCCGACGCCATGTTCTTTAGTCTTTCTTGCCCCAGATGTCAGGTGCCCCCAAAAGGAAGGCAATACATAAATAATGCTTATGTACATATACAAGCAATGCAATATAATCCAAAATCAGTGGATGCAAGCAAATAAAACATAGTAGGATAACCCAGTCAGGTAGTATGAAGAGGTTGTTAGGCCCCATGCCTTTACCAAGTGGGGAAGGAGGGAGGGAAACCTGTACTGCAGCTGTAGTAGCACTCGAACATCTACATTTATGGTAGGTACAAAACTGTACTATGTTCATCGTGCATACAGCTGCAGTAATCACAGATGGGTAGAGTCCCAAAGCTATGCATAGGGTGGTAGGTACTAGGAGGAACTGGGTTGAGCCAGAATGCCCTGCAAAACAGCAGTGGCAAAGCCTGCTCTTGTTCTGGAATATAAAGGCAGGTGGTAGTGTTTTGTGAAGGTATGTACAGAACTCCAAGTGGCTGCCTCCAAAATATCTTTGGTAGGAACTCCTCTGAGGAAGGCTGTAGAGGTAGCTGTGGCCCTGGTGGAGTGAGATCTGATACCTGTAGGAACAGATTTCCCATGATAGGAATAACAAAACCGTATGCAGTGGCCAATCCACTTGGAAATAGTCTGTTTTGTAACTGGTTTCCCTTGAGCCCCTACAGCATAGGACACAAAAAGTTGTTCTGATTTCCTGAAGGACTTTGTTCTGTCCAAATAATAACGTAGCTGCCTATGGATGTCTAAAGAGTGTAGCAACCTTTCCCCTTTGTTTTGAGGATTGGGATAAAAGGTAGGGAGGTGTATGGCTTGATTTAAGGCTACCCTGGATACCACTTTTGGCATAAATGATGGGTTGGTACAAAGGGAAACCCTGTCCTGATGGAAAATGAGGAAGGGCTGCACCGCCATGAGGGCCTGTAGTTCAGAAACCCTACGAGCTGAAGTGATGGCCAGAAGGAAGGCTGTTTTCCAGGACAAATATTGCAAATCTGTTGAGGCAGCTGGTTCAAAAGGGGGCAATGTTAATTTTTCTAGTATGTAATTATGGTCCCAGGCTGGTATTGGTTGCTTCCTTGGAGGTCTTATATTCTTAGCCCCTCTGAGGAACTGTCGTAAGAGTGGGTGAGAAAATAAAGGGGGATCCATGTTGAATTCTGCAGAAATGGCTGAAGCATGTATTTTTATGGAGGAAAATGAAAGTCCACTATTCAGCAGCTCAGCTAGATACTGTAATACCTGAGGCAAGTTCAGTTTTCTAGGGTCCTGGCCTCTTTTCTCATTCCAAGAGCAAAACCGCTTCCATTTTGCAGAGTAAGCTTTTCTAGTAGACGGCCTTCTGGCCTCCAAAATGACATCCTGCACTTCCGTGGAGAGTAGGGTCTGTCGTGGTGTTAAGGAATTTTCCATGCAGCGAGATTGAGTGTTTTCAGCTGACTGTGAAGAGTTTTGTAGTTGTGCTGAGTCAGCAGAAGAGGCATTAGAGGCAGGGACCAGGTAGGAGTATGTGTTAGGCTCCTCAGGAGTGGGTACCAGTGTTGCCTTGGCCAATCTGGAGCAATCAGTATCATCTTCGGTTTGTCTGTTCTTGCTTTCAAAAGCACCTTGGGCAGAAGAGGCAGAGGTGGGAATGCGTAAACTGTCCATGCTGTCCAACTGAATGAAAGGGCGTCCACTCTCCAGGCCTTTGGATGGAAGGTCCTTGAACAAAACTTTTCCAATTGATGATTCCTGTGGGAGGCAAAAAGATCTATGTCTGGCCTCCCCCCACGCTTGGATTATTTCTGTAAACACCTGAGGATGTAACTTCCATTCATGTGGATCTGTCATATTTCTGCTTAGATTGTCTGCCAGTGTGTTTTCCAATCCTGGCAAGTACTGTGCTTGAAGTTCGATTCGTCTTTCCAGAGCCAAGTTCCAAAGAGTCATGGCTAGTCTGCACAAGGGGTATAAGTGTGTTCCTCCTTGTTTGTTTATGTACCACATTACTGTGGTGTTGTCTGTTCTTATCAGTAATTGTTCTGGATGCAGGAAGTCCTTGAAAGCTGTAATTGCATGTATTACTGCTAGCATTTCTTTTTGATTGATGTGAAGGTGCTTTTCCTTTTAGGACCATCTGCCCTGAATGCACCTGTCCTTCATGTGCGCCCCCCAGGCGTAATCTGAGGCATCTGTGGTTATGACTTGTTTTGCTTGAGGCTTGCAGAATGGGAGACCTGTGTTTACTTGGCATGCTTGAGCCCACCATAGAAATTCCTTTTGCAAACATGGAATTATTGGTATTATTGTTTCCAAACTGTGACTGTGTTGAGACCATAGATTTTTTAGGTACCATTGAAGTTTCCTCATATGCAGCTTTGCACATGGGATTAAAAGAATGCAAGATGCCATGAATCCCAGAGCCTGCAGGATTTTCCTTGCAGTAAGCCTGGTACTTTTTGCTAGTATTTTGAAGTACTGAGATAGTTGCCCCTGTTTTTCTGGCGTAAGATATGCCATCTGGGTGTTTGTGTCCAAGTTGGCACCCAGGAAGGTTATTTTCTGAGATGGTGTTAGCCTTGATTTCTCTTTGTTGATTGTATATCCCAGAGAAAGCAGTAACCGTGTCACATATGCCAGTGTTCCAGAAGTATGTGTTTGCTGTCCGCTTGGATCAGGCAGTCGTCCAGGTAAGGGTAAATTTGTATCCCTTGAAGTCTGCAGTAGGCAATCACTGATGCCAGGCACTTTGTGAATACTCTGGGCGCAGTAGATAAGCCAAAGGGCAATGCAGAGAATTGATAGTGGATTGAACCTGCAAGAAATCTGAGGTATCTTCTGCAGCTTTGTCTGATTGGGACATGCAGGTATGCCTCCTTTAGGTCCAATGTTACCAGCCAAAACTCCTTGCCCAGCATGGGAAGAAGTTGCTGTAATGTGAGCATCTTGAATTTTGGTACGAGTAGAAATGTGTTTAGGATGGATAAGTCCAAAATGGGTCTCCAGTCGGTTCCTTTCCTTGGTACCAGAAAAAGTCTTGAATAAAAACCTTGACCTTGTTGGTGTGTAGGTACCTTTTGAATAGCTCTCATGTTTATGAGCTTTGAAATTTGCAGTTGTGCCTCTGCCCTTTGATTTTGTGGCAGGTTTGGCATGCCTCTCATTTTTGGAAGAGTGTGAAATTGAAATTTGTAGCCTCTGTTTATAATGTCCAGAATCCATTTGTCTGTTGTGACAATATGCCAATTGCTTGCAAATAATGCTAGTTTCCCTCCCAAAGGTGCTGCCAGCTGAGACATGCTTGGCATGGAAATGAGGGAGTCATTGGGTTTGCTTCCTGTATTGTTGTGCACTGTCTTCACCACCTCTTGGTGCTGGAGTTTGCCATTGTCTGCCTCTATATGATCCTTGTGATTGCCCTCTGCCCCTTGTGCGTCTGTATCTACCTCTTTGGGGCTCGTCAGTGGCTGGAAAGGACCAGTTTTTTGAAGGCCAATGTCTGCTAAAACATGGTGGTTGGACCTGTAAGAAAGCTTTGACAGTTGGCATAGATTTGGCTTTTTCTTCCATTTTCCGTAGTATTTCCTCAGCATTAGTACCAAATAGTACATCCTTTTGTAAAGGAACATCTAGAAGTTTAGCTTTCACATGATCAGGCAAATTTTGTTCCCTAAGACAGGCATGTCTGCGAATGACTGATCCTGTAGCAGCTGCTCTGCTGGAGGCCTCTAGGGCATCATAACCACATTGTAAGGTGTGTTTACCCACTTGCTCTGCACTATGCATCATATCCTGTAACTCTTTTAAATCTGGTTGTTCAGGTTGAGACATTTTGTTCCTTAATTGTGATAACAGGTACTGTTGATATTTAATCATATGAAACTGACAGTTTAAGGCCCTCATGGCTAGGGTGGCCGAGGTATATACCTTTTTACCCCACCTTTCTAAAGATCTGGATTCCCTTTCTGCAGGAAGTGGATTCTTGGCAGTGGAGGCCTTCAATCCCTTGGGGCCTTGTGAAATGGTTTCAGGGTCAGCATTATGGCTTTTGAAAAGAAATTGGTGAGAGCTGGGTACTCTGTAATACCTATCAGGTTTGACTGGTGCAGGAGGCAGAGAATCAGGGTTAAGACAAGCCTCCGAATAGACATCATCCAGTATGTCCAAAACAGGGGGTATAGCTAGAGGTCTGTGTTGAGGTAACCAAAGAAATTCCCTAAGTCTTTTCTTGGAATCTGAAAAGTCTTGGCCTTCCCAATGGAAGTGTTCCCTCAAGGTGTGCAAGGTTTCCCCAAAGGAAAAATCCTCAGAAGGGGATACCGAAGGAATGGACTGTTCTGCATCCGAATCCTCAGAAGGAGAGTAAGAGTGTTCCTCTGCATCAGAATGTTCTGATAAAATGGATCCCTGATCAGAAGAGGGAGAATCTTCCTCCACTCTGGGTCTCTTGTCTGGAGGGGGTTGAGAACCTCTGATAAGAGTAATTAAGTCCTCAGCCATTTTTAGCATCTGTTTTTTAGGCATGGGTCCTGAAGATGGGCCCTGTGCAACAGGCCTCGTGGGATGCCTGGCTGCTTTGGATTTAGTAAAGGCCTTAATTGAAAAAGAAGATGAGGGTCTAAATACACCATGGGTGGAGGTGGACCTGTCCACATTTGTAGGCTCGACATTAGCAGGGTCTTCGGTGGTAGTCTGGGAAAGGGCCGAGGACCCAGCGGTCTCGGGTACAGAAGACACCACCAAAGGAGTGTCGTCGGTAGTCAGGGACTGCAAAGGCGTCTCGCTGAGAACCGGACCACGTGTAGCCTGTTTTGGCGTGGTGTCGGCGGGGACCGCGGGCCTCGCATGTCGGTCCTTTTCCTTGCGTTTTTTGGACAAAACGGTAGTCGGAGTGTCCGACGACATTTTATAATCAAAAGCTTTACCAAAGTAGTGTTGGGAACTCCGCCCGACGCTTAATAGTGCATTTATTGAAGGTAGCGCAAAAGCGACAGCCCGAGACGTCATGGTCTGGGCCCAAACAAGGTATGCAGAGGGAATGGAAATCCTTATGCGGTATTTGCTTCCCACAAGAAATACAATTATTAACTTTTTCTGACATCGGTCTGAGGCAAGAAAAGTTTCCCCAACGGGGTACTTAGCTTTAATGAAGACTTCGGTTTCCAATTTTTTCGTAATTCAGGAGCTGGCCGACCGGCAGTTGCGAACTGCTTCTGCTTCGGGCACCGCGCGGCAAAAAAGACCGAAGAACATGGCGTCGGCTGTGTCTTATATACTCTGGCCTCACTGACGTCAGAAGAGTAAGCGACGACAACCGACGCCGGACCAAGACTTTGGAATTTGGCCGACCGAGGGACCGCCTGACAGCTGAAAACCCATCTGTGATTACTGCAGCTATATGCACGATGAACATCTGCAGTGGCGAAGCCAGCTCTAGTCTTAGAGTAAAGAGGTAAGTGATAGTGTTTGGTAAAGGTGTCTACTGAACTCCAAGTTGCAGCTTCCAAAATCTCCTTGGTTGGAACCCCCCTGAGGAAGGCTGTAGATGTAACTGTTGCCCTGGTAGAGTGGGGCCTAATGGTAGCAGGAACTGGTTTTCCATGATGGGTATAGCAAAAACGAATGCAATGTCCTATCCATTTGGAAATGGTTTGTTTTGATATAGCCTTCCCTTGTGAAGCTGTAGCATAGGATACAAAGAGCTGGTCAGATTTTCTGAAAGCCTTAGTTTTATCAAAGTAGTAACAAAGTTGCCTGTGAATGTCCAAGGAATGCAGGAGTCTTTCTCCTTTGTTCTGTGGATTTGGGAAGAAGGTGGGTAAGTGGATGGTTTGATTTAAAGCCACACTGAAAACCACCTTATGCATGAAGGAAGGATTAGTTCATAGAGAAACTCTGTCTTGATGGAAAATGAGGAAAGGTTCCACTGCCATTAGTGCCTGCAGCTCTGAGACTCTTCTAGCTGAAGTTATTGCTAGCAGCAGGGCAGTCTTCCATGATAGAAAATGTAGATCTGCAGAGAAAGCTGGTTCAAAGGGAGGTAGCATAAGTTTTTCCAGAACAAAATTGAGGTCCCATGTTGGTATGGATGCTCTCCTGGGGGGGGGGGGGGGGGGCTAATGTTTTTTGCCCCTCTGAGAAACTGCCTTAGAAGTGGATGCGAAAATAAGGGTGGTTCCGTGTTGTAGTGGGCTGAAATAGCTGATGCATGGATTTTAATGGAAGAAAAAGAAAGTCCTTTGTGCAACATCTCAGTTAAATACTGTAGAATCTGAGGCATGTGAGGCTGAAGTGTGTTTTGGCCTTTAGCTTTGTTCCACGCGCAAAACCTTTTCCATTTATCCGAATAGGCCTTCCTGGTGCTGGGCCTCCTAGCTTCCAGAATAACATCCATAACTGCTTGGGAAAGAGGAGCTGGCTGAATGCTTAGGTGATTTGCCATGCAGCCAGATTTAAGGTTTTGAGCTGGCTGTGAAGAATCTGATTGTTTTGCTGTGGGAGCAAATGGGCAATTTGTGGTAAAATCCAAAGTGGGCCCTGGGCCATATTCCTCAATAGTGGGTACCAGTGCTGGCGTGGCCAGTCTGGGGCTATGAGAATCAGTTGTGGTCTCTCCTTTCTGACTTTCAGAAGCACCTTTGTGAGGAGAGGCAATGGAGGGAAGGCATATACTGTCAGGTTTTTCCAACTGAATGAGAGTGCATCCACTTTCCAAGCTTGATGGTGCAGTGTCCTTGTACAAAATTTTGTTAGTTGATAGTTTTGAGGACTGGCAAACAGGTCTATGTCTGGAAGGCCCCATTTTTGAGTTATCATTGCAAATACTTGTGGATCCAGTTTCCACTCATGGGGATCCATGATGTTTCTGCTGAGCTCGTCTGCCAATGTGTTCTTTTTTCCTGGCAGGAATTGAGCTTGTAACTGAACTTGGTAAGCCAGAGCTGTGTTCCACAAGGTCATTGCTTGCCTGCATAGAGGGTAGGAGTGTGTACCCCCTTGTTTATGTACCACATTACTGTGGTGTTGTCTGTCCTTATTATAAGCTGTCCTGGATGTAATAGATTCTTGAAGGCTGTCAGAGCATTCTGTACAGCTAGCATCTCTTTTTGATTGATCTGCAGATTCCTTTTATCTGCAGTCCATATGCCTTGAACGCACTGTCCTGCCATGTGTGCCCCCCAGGCGTAGTCCGATGCATCTGTTTGCCTGGCTGGGGGCAAGGTGAAAGGCTGACCCTTGTTGAGCTGACATGCCTGTGACCACCATAGAAACTCCTGTTGTAGGCAGGGAATGAGAGATATTATTGTGTCCAAGCTGTGGCTGTGTTGAGACCATACGCTTTTTAGGTACCACTGTAATTTCCTCATATGCAGCTTTGCAAATGGTATTAGTAGTATGCAAGATGCCAGGAAGCCCAAGGCCTGCAGAATTTTTCTTGCAGGTAGTTGGGTCTTTTGTCGCCATTGTTTTGAAATATTGAGCCAGCTGTAGTTGTTTGTCTGGCGTCAGGTAAGCCTTCTGGGCCATTGTATTCAGGCTGGCACCCAGGAATGTCATATTTTGTGAGGGTACTAGTTTTGATTTCTTTTCGTTCACTGTGTACCCCAGGCAACTTAGAAGATGTTTTACAAAAGCCAGATGTTGTAAGAGGATGTCCTTGCTTTCTGCTTGGTTGAGGCAGTCGTCCAGGTATGGGTATATTTGAATTCCTCTTTGTCTGCAGTATGCAATTACTGGTGCCAGGCATTTTGTGAAGACCCTGGGTGCAGTAGATAAGCCAAAGAGCAGTGCAGAGAATTGGTAATGGGTTGAACCTGCAATGAAGCGGAGGTATCTTCTGCAACTTTGTCTGATAGGGACATGCAGGTATGCCTCCTTGAGGTCCAACGTTACTAGCCATGCTTTCTTGCCCAACATGGGAAGAAGCTGCTGTAGTGTTAGCATCTTGAATTTGGGTACTTGTAAGAAGGTGTTTAGAATTGAAAGGTCCAGAATTGGTCTCCAGGCATTGTCCTTTCTGGGAACTAGAAAGAGTCTTGAGTAAAATCCTTGGCCTTGCTCTTGAGTAGGTACCAGTTGAATGGCTCTCATGTCCATGAGAGCTGTAATTTGTTTTTGTGCCTCTGCCCATTGATTTTGTGACAGGTTTGGCATTCCTCTTTTCATTGGCAAGGTGTGAAAATGGAATCTGTATCCTCGTGAAATTATGTCTAGGACCCATTTGTCCTTTGTGACAATGTGCCAGTTGTCTGAAAAAAGTGCGAGTTTTCCTCCCAAGGGGGCTGTCAAGAGAGTGTTGTTTGGCCAGATGAGGTGAAAATCACTGAGTTTGCCTTCTGGTAGTCTGGGACCTGTCTTCTCCTCCCTTCTGTGTTGCAGTGCCCCATTGTCGAGGTTTGTACTGGCCTTGTGGTTGTCCTCTGCCTCTTGGACGTCTGTATTTACCCCTCTGTGGTCTGTCAGTAGCTGGAAAGGACCAATTTTTTGTTGGCCAATTTCTGCTGAAGCGAGGGGGCTGTACCTGTAGAAAATCTTTGACTGTCTGCATAGATTTTGCCTTATCCTCCATTTTCTTTAAGACTTCTTCTGCTTTAACTCCAAAAAGAACATCCTGCTGTAAGGGAGCATCTAGAAGCTTTGCTTTAACATGATCAGGCAGAGTTTGTTCCTTTAACCAAGCATGCCTACGTATAACAGACCCAGTGACAGCTGCTCTGCAGGAAGCCTCCAAAGAATTAAACCCACATTGTAAAGTATGTTTGCCCACCTGTTCAGTTGCATGCAAGAGATCCTGCATTTCTTTCAATTCAGACTGCTGAGGGAGTGTGCTCATTTTTTGTTTTAACTGAGACATTAGAAATTGCTGATATTTTAGCATGTGGAATTGGCAATTTAGAGCCCTCATAGCTTGAGTGGCTGAGGTGTAAATCTTTTTCCCCCACCTGTCTAGTGCTTTGGAGTCCCTTTCAGAGAGTACAGGATTTTTTGCCATAGAAGCCTTAGCCCCTTTGGGACCCTGGGAGATGGTCTCTGGATCAGCAGCAGGGCTTTTATAAAGGAATTTGTGGGAATCAGGCACTCTATAGTATCTGTCAGGTTTGGCTGGAGCAGGAGGCAAAGAATCTGGGTTCAAACTGGATTCTAAGTAAACATCATAAACAATGTCTAAAACTGGGGGGATGGCAAGTGGTCTGTGCTGGGGGAGTAAAAGAAACTCTCTGAGCCTTTTCTTTGAGTCAGAGTAGTCCTGACCTTCCCAGTGAAAATGTTCCCTCATAGTGTATAAAATTTCCCCAAAGGAGTAGTCTTCAGGAGGAGAAGCTGAAGGAATAGAATCCTCAGCATCAGAATCTTCATAAGGGGAGAAGGAGTAATCTTGGTCCTCAGAGGAGCCTGAGGAAATAGACACTTGTTCAGAGGAGGCATAATCTTCCTCTTGTCTAGGCCTTTTGTCAGGTGGGGGTTGGGAACCCCTGATTAAAGAGATCAAATCTTCAGCCATTTTGAGCATCTGTTTCTTAGGCATGGGGCCTTGAACTGGAGACTGAAGTGCAGTCTTTTTAGGTTTAATAGGAGTCTTAGTCTTAGGATACGTTTTTATGGTGAGCGTCGTCGGTCTGAAGACGCCTTCAGAAACCGAAGGTTTTTCTGCCGTACCGACATCTTTATCAGCAGTGTCGTCGGTAGGGGCTAAACAAAATGGCTGTGTCGGCCTAGTACTTTCCGACATGAGCTCCAAAGCGGTCTCGGGTTCCAGATCTGTGGTAGTCAGGGGCTGCGTCGGAGCCTCACTGAGGACCGGTGAACCGGAGACCGGACCAGCCGAGGCCTCTGAGTCTGGCTTGGGTCTAGGCTGCCTGTCCTTATCCTTGCATTTTTTGTGCACGCCAGAAGTCGGTTGCTCCGACGGCATAGTGTAGTTAAATTTTCTACCGAAGTAGTGTCGTGCGAAGTCAAAGCATCTTTTAATAGTATGCTTATTAAACCTAGCACAAAAACGACAACCAGTGACGTCGTGGTCTGGGCCTAGGCAAGGTATGCAGTAAGAATGAAAATCCTTATGAGGTATTTGCTTCCCACAAGAAATACAATTGTTAACTTTTTCTGACATCGGTCTGAGGCAAGAAAAGTTTCCCCAATGGGGTACTTAGCTTTATTGAAGACTTCAGATCTGAAATTCGACTTCAAAAATCTCAGGAGTCGGCCGACCGGCACTTGCGAACTGCTTCTGCTTCGGGCACCGCGCGGCAAGAAAGACTGAAGAAAATGGCGTCGGATGCATTGTATATACCCCTGGCGCACTGATGTCAGGGAAGAAGCGACAGCAACCGACGCCGGACCAAGACTTTGGAATTCTGGCCAACTGCGGGACCGCCTGATGACAGGATAACCCAAATGTGATGACTGCAGCAGGGTAACACGATGAACATCTGTAACCCCATAAGAGTAACACACTGTCTTCCTGCAGTTAACCAGTTCATAATCCAGTTAATCATATAAGGATTGTATTCTTATCCAACCAAGGAGTTATAAATTGCATGATGACACAAAGTATCAAATGCCTTGGTGAGATCCAAAGCTGAAACTCCCATAGATAAGCCATCATTGATAGAGTGATCAGGTCATATAATTCCAGAAGATTCATTAGTGTTGATCTAACAGCAGAAAAACCATGTTGGCCTAGACTGTTTACAAGGTCTAAGAGAAGTTGGATGACCCACCTTTTGAAAGTTTTACCTAATAAGAAGGTTAAACCAATGGGTCTATATTTTTTAACATTCAGCTTATCTCATTTGTTTAGGATAGGAGTCACAGAAAGTACAGTTGTGCACACTTACCATAAATGTAGATGTTCAAGTGTATTCACTGTTGCAGTCATTACATTTGGGTTATCTGCCTGCAGATAGCCCTCAGCCGGCCTGAATATCAAAGTGTTGGATGCTGTCTCTTCTTCCATGACGTCAGGTCGTTAGGGGTATAAAGCATGCAGCCGATGCCATTACATCAGTTTTTCTTGCCCCAGATGTCAGGTGCCCCCAAAATGGGAAGCAATTATACATAAGGTTACACCTGCAACAAAAAGCAAATACATCAGAAAGCTGAAATACACTAAACAAGAAGAAAGGTATAACCAAGAGAAGTCAGGGGGCTGGAGGGAGGGTAACCAGGACTGCAACAGTGAATACACTCGAACATCTACATTTATGGTAAGTGTACATGACTGTACTATGTTCTTCATGTTTCACTGTTGCAGTCATTACATTTGGGTTGATTCCCAAAGCTAAGGAAGGGAGGAGGAAGTTAGAGAGCATTAGGACCAGCAATTAAGCCCTGCAAGACTGCAGTGGGAAATCCAGCTCTGGATTTAGAAACAAATCGGCAAGTGGTAATGCTTGGTGAAGGTATGTACAAAGCTCCTGGTAGCAGCTTCTAGGATGTCCCTGGTTGGGACACTTCTGAGAAAGGCTGTAGAGATAGATGCAGCCCTGGTGGAATGTGATCTTATCCCCTGTGGGGTAGGTTTTCCATGGTGCTTATAGCAGAAATGAATGTAATGGCCTATCCACTTAGAAATGGTTTGCTTTGAAATGGCCTTCCCCTCTGCCCCTGCATCAAAGGCAACTAGCAGTTGTTCAGTTTTTCTGAGAGGCTTAGTCCTGTCCAAATAAAATCTAAGTTGTCTGTGCACGCCCAAAGAGTGCAGTATCCATTCTCCTTTGTTCTGTGGATTAGGCAAAAAAGGTTGGCAAATGAATGGACTGATTAAGGGCCACACTGGATACCACCTTGGGCATAAAGTAAGGATTGGTCCTGAGGGACACCCTGTCTGCATGGAAGATGATGAAGGGCTCCACTGCCATGAGGGCCTGTAATTCAGACACTCTTCTTGCTGAAGTGATGGCTAGAAGGAAGGCTGTTTTCCAAGAGAGGAATTTCAACTCTGCAGTTGCAGCTGGCTCAAAAGGATGTAGAGTGAGCTTTTCCAATACAAAGTTAAGGTCCCAGGCTGGAGTAGGGGCTCTCTTGGGTGGTCTTAAAATTTTGGCCCCTCTGAGGAATTGTTTCAGCAGGGGGTGAGAGAAGAGGGGTGGCTCAGTATTATAATGTGCTGAAATGAGACATGCATTTTAATTGATGAGAAGGAAAGGCCCTCATGGAGCATCTCTGTTAAGTATTGAAGAATATGCGGTAAGCTGGGCACTGTTGTGCCCATCCCCTGAACCTGGCTCCAGGAACAGTATCTTTTCCACTTTTCAGCATAGAATTTTCTAGTACTAGGCCTCCTAGCCTCCAGAATGACATCTAGCACCTGCTTACTGAGGGATGCTATTGGAGAGCTCAGGGAATTAGCCAGGCTGCAAGGTTCAGGGTTTGAAGCTGGGGGTGCAGAATCTGCCCCTCCTGCTCAGACAGCAGGGAAGGGGTCAGAGGCAGGTGCCATGGTTCTAGCAGTGACATACTGCGCAAGAAGGGGTACCAGTGCTGTTGTGGCCAGTCTGGTGAAACTAGTATTGTCCTTGGTTTGTCCTGTTTGATCTTTAGCAGAACTTTCGAGAGGAGAGGCAGAGGGGGAAAGGCATAAACTGAGAGGCTTTCCCAGGTGAAGGACAGGGCATCCACTTTCCAAGCTTGTCTGTGGGGAGTACTTGTGCCACATTTGTCCAATTGGTAGTTCTGAGGGAAGGCAAACAGATCTATCTCTGGGTTCCCCCATTTGTTTCTCAAAATGTTGAATATCTTTGGTTCCAGTTTCCACTCGTGTGGGTCCATGAGATTTCTGCTTAGGTCATCTGCCAGTGAATTTAGCTTGCCTGGCAGGAATTGAGCTTGTAGGTGTACTTGGTAGCTCAAGGCTGTGTTCCACAGCGCCATGGCTAGTCTGCAGAAAGGATATGAGTGGGTTTCTCCTGCTTGTTTATGTACCACATAACAGTGGTGTTGTCTGTCTTTACCAATAATTGTCCTGGAAGTATGTGGCCCTTGAAGGCTGTCAGGGAATTCTGTACAGCTAACATTTTTTTCTTTGCTTGAGATGCAGGTGTATTTGACTCAGGTTCCATTTGCCCTGCCAAGTGAGCCCCCCATGCATAGTCTGATGCGTCTGTTGTTAGGGTTTGGGCGGCAGGGGCTAGAGTGAATGGCAGTCCCTTGTTGTGGTAGCAGGCCTCTGCCCACCAAAGGAACTCTGTTTTTATACAAGCAAAACCAAGACCGACTCCTCCAAGAAAAGGAAACCAGTCTGGTGGACCCCTGCCATAAACAAGCTATACAATAGAAGAAGGAAACTAGTACAGAAAAGAGTAAAATCCCAAGAAGGGAAGACGTCCCTGATCAGTATCAGCAAGAAACTACGATCCCTCATAAAAATCATCCAAGGTAAGTTTCAAAAGAAAAATTGCCAAGGACTCCAAAGATAACCACAAGGCATTCTTTAGCTATGTCAAGAATCTAAATGGCAATGCTCAGATCTGCTCGGAGTTAGTGCAGAATGGTACAAAATACACTGAACTGACTGATATTGCCATCATCCCGGCAGACAGGTTCAGTGCAAACTTCACCCCCCTCTTACCCCCAAAAGGACCCATAACCATACCAGAAGAATGTAGAGCTCCTGAAATCACAGACATCACAGACACTCAGGTTAAAACAGCCCTCTCCAAAGCCAAAAACAGGAGTCCTAGGCTGCATCCTACATGAGCTCAAAGATAAACTAACCCCTCACCTAAACACACTGTTCAAACTCAGCCTCTCCACAGCTTACGTACCCATAGAGTGGCACACAGCAACGGTTATTTTGCTCCACAAAGGTGGAGCCACAACAGACCTCAGGAACTATCACCCTATAAGCCTGACTAGCTTGGTTTGGAAGGCTATGGAGCGCATCATCATGGAACTCATTAACAGAGACATTGGGAACCTCCAAACACTGGACCCTACCCAGTTCGGCTTTGTTAAGGGCAGATCATGTTTCCTAAATCTGGTGGACTTCTTTGAGACAGTTACCAAGGCTATAGACGAGAGAAAGGTGGTACACACAGCCTACCTAGACCTCACAAAGGCCTTTGACACCATTCCCCATTCTGGTATTATAGACAAGCTCACCAGCCTGAACATAAACCCCTACGTCACAAGATGGGTTGCCAACTGGCTCACGAACAGAACCCACATGGTAAGAGTTGCGGGAGCTAGGTCTGACTCTAAACCAGTTACAAGTGGCGTTCCACAGGGCTCAGTCCTAGGACCCCTGCTGTTCGGCATATACTTCTCAGAGGTACAGGCAAGCACAGGAGGACCATGGCTGACCAAGTTAGCAGATGACTGCAAACTAGGGGCTATAATTGACTCTCCGGCTGACACAGACATCCTCCAAAAGGGTCTGACTGAGACGTCACCTGGTGTCAAAATCATGGCCTCAAGCTAAATGCCAAAAAGTGCATAGTCATCCTCTTTGGAAAAAACAAAGTACCCACAAACTACCACATAGGTGGTTGTCCCCTAAATACAGAAGATGTAATAAGGGATCTGGGGACCCAAGTAGATAGTAAACTCTCCTTTGATAATCACATTGCCAAAGTGGTTAGAAAATCCTTCTACGTGGCACACCTTATCACAAAATGGTTCGCATCCAGATCAAAAGAGGTCATTGTGCCCCTCTACTCATCGCTCATTAGACCCATCATAGAGTACAACACTCCATTTGGGATGTATCTTACAAGACACCTGCAACAGCTGGAAAGACTACAGAAGTACCTCACCAAGAGGATCACTGGCCTCAAACACATGCCCTATGCAGCTAGAGTGAAGAAACTCCAGCTGTACTCGGTTGCATACCACCTATTCAGAGGTGATCTCTGCCTGACATACAAGGCCATGTCCAACCCAAAACTGATCGACATGCTCCACCTAAAGAAAAGCTTATCCCCTTGAGCCACATGCTCTAGGGATCTAAACCTCATCACAGCAATAAATAGGACGTGCTGGAGGGATAGATTCCTGACACAGAGACTTCCCATGCTTTGGAACAAGATTCCAAAAAACCTTGACGAGTGGATGGGAAGCAAAGTTTACCCCGGGGATCAATTCAGTGGCTCTGCTGGACAGAGGCACAGGGAACTAATCTAAGGGGGCGGCAAAAGCCAATACATTCTGGCTAGGCTTATAAATGCCTTCAGGCAGATAGCCTAGCACCTACCTATGAACCTATGAACTTATGATAGGAATCATTGATTCCAGGTCCTGAGAATGTTGACACCATAGGCTTTTTAGATACCATTGCAGTTTCCTCATATGCAGTCTTGCATATGGAATTAGTAGAATGCAAGAGGCCATGAACCCCAGGGCTTGCAGGGTTTTCCTTGCAGATAGCTGGGTCTTTGTGGCCAGTAGTTTGAAGTAGGTTGTCAAATAAACTTGTTTCTCTGGAGTGAGGAAAGCCATCTGGGAAGTTGTGTTCAAGCTTGCTCCCAGGAATACAATCTGTTGGCAGGGTACTAGATGAGATTTCTTTTCGTTTATGATGTACCCTCAGTGAGGTTAGACGTTTCTTTACAAATGCCAGATGATTTAGTAGCATGTCCTGGCTTTCTGCATTAATTACCTAATCGTCCAGGTATGGGTATATTTGAATATTTCTCTGCCTGCAAAATGCAATGACTGGAGCTAGGCACTTTGTGAATACCCTGGGCGCAGTAGATAAGCCAAACGGAAGTGCAGAGAACTGCATGGAGCCTGCCCTGAAGCGTAGGTATTTCCTGCAAGATTCCCTTACTGGAATGTGCAGGTAACCTTCCTTTAAGTCCAAGGTTGCCAACCAGGCATCTTTGCCTAGCATAGGAAGCAGCTGATGAAGAGTTAGCATTTTGAATTTTGGGATTACCAAAAAGGTGTTTAGAATAGAGAGGACCTGGATAGGACACCAGGAGTTGTTTTTTTCTGGGTACCAGGAAAAATCTTGAGTAAAAACCTTGTCCCCTTTCTTCCTCTGGGACAGGTTGAATAGCCCTGATACTTAGAAGAGAGAGAGAACCTGCTGTTGAGCCTCTGCCCACTGATTTGGGGGTAGGTCTGGCCAACCGTTTGGGGTTGGTAAGGTGTGGAAGTAGAATCTGCATCCTTGACTTTAAAAAACATTTATCCTGGGCAATGAGTTCCCAGTTTTTTGCATGCAGGGCGATCTTTCCCCCTAAGGAAGCAGGAAGTTGAGCAGGGCTTGGAAGGTTTAAGGTTAAGTCATTGTGACAGTTTTCCATAGGGGGGTGTCTTACTACTTCCAGCTTTGGAAGTGGGAGCCCCCTCACTGCTTAGGCCTGTGAGTACCTTGAGACTGTAGCCTAGGGGGTCTGCTGTTCCTGGGTTTGGACTGAGAAGGCCTGGAAGAAACAGGAAAGGACCAATTCTTAGAAGGCCAATTCCTACTAAATCTGGGAGGCTGTACTTGCAGGAAATCTTTAACAGTTTGCATAGATTTAGCTTTTTCCTCCATCTTTTTAAGGACTTCTTCTGCTTTGTTGCCAAACAGGTGGTTTTGGTTTAAGGGAGCATCCAGTAATTTAGCTTTAACATGATCTGGCAAATTTTGCTCCTTAAGCCAAGCATACCTTCTAAGAACAGACCCAGTGACAGCAGCCCTGCAAGATGTTTCTAGAGTCAAAACCACATTGCAAAGTATGTTTACCAACTTGTTCAGCAGAATGCATTAAATCCTGTAATTCTTTATTTTCAGCACAGTCAGGAATCAACATCATTTTCTGTTTAAGTAGTCCCATAATATGCTGCTGAAACATATGAAACTGACAGTTTAAGGCCCTAACGGCCAAAGTAGCAGAAGTGTATACATTCTTACCCCATCTGTCCAAGGCCCTGGAATCTCTGTCAGAGGGGGTAGGGTTTTTGGCAGTAGTAGCCTTAATGCCTTTAGGTCCCTGGGAAATGGTCTCTGGGTCCGCAGTAGGATTCTTGAAGAGGAACTTGTGAGAATCAGGTACTCTGTAATACCGGTCAGGTTTCCTGAGAGCCAGAGGTAAAGTGTCTGGAGCCAGGCTAGATTCCAAGAAGGCATCATCTACAATGTCCAGGACAGGAGGGATAGCTAAAGGCCTGTATTGAGGTAGGAGTAAGAATTCCCTAAGCCTCTTTTTGGAGTCAGAGTAATCCTGGCTTTCCCAGCGGAAATGCTCCCTAAGAGTGTGCAAGGTTTCACCAAAAGTAAAATCTGCTGGAGGAGAAGCAGAGGGTATGGAGTCCTCTGCATCAGAATCGTCATAGGTAGATAAGGGCAAATCCTGGTAATCAGAAGAAACAGAAATTTCAGAATCCTGATCAGAAGAATCAGAAGGAAAATCAGTTCTAGGTCTCTTAGAGGGTGAAGGTTGGCTTCCCCTAATTAAAGTACTAAGGTCTTCAGCCATTCTTATCATTTGTTTTGTAGGCATATGGGCCTGACCATGTGGTTTGGACGGGGTCGAGTTTTAGGCCTTGAAGAAGAATATGGTGTCAGTTTGAAATGCAAGTCAGTAGGCTTGAATACACCCTCAGAAGCTGGTGCCTGCACAGCGGCTCCGGACCCATCCAAGGTTCCATGGTCGAAGAAGCATCTCGCGGCATACCGGACTCTGAATGGGTCTCAGTAAGAGGCCTACGAATCTGAAATAGTGGGTATCAGGGGCTGCGAAAGCGCCTCACTGAGTACCGGCGAACTGGTGACTAGCTTAACGGAAGCGTCGTTTGCAGCTCTGGAGCTATGCGGTCTGTCTCTATCTTTATTTTTATGTTTTTTTCAGAATGTCAGTACTCGGATGGCTTACCAAAGCCATTTCTGGATAATTAAACCGAGTACCGAAATAGTTTGATGCAAAAATGAACCGACGACAAATAGTTTGAGGATTGAATAAGGCACAAAACCGACAGCGAGGGATGTCGTGGTCTGGCCCTAAGCAAGGAATGCAGTACGAATGTAAATCGTTATGAGGTATTTGCTTTCCACAGGTAATACAATTGTTAACTTTTACTGACATCGGTTTAGAGCAAGAAAAAGGATCCCCAACGGGGTACTTAGCGTTTTTGAAGACTTCGGTTCTGAAACTCGAAAACGAAAATTTCAGGAGTCGGCCGACCGGCACTTGCGAACTGCTTCTGCTTCGGGCAATGCGCGGCAAGAAAGACTGATGTAATGGCGTCGGCTGCATGCTTTATACCCCATGACGACCTGACGTCATGGAAGAAGAGACAGCATCCGACGCAGGGATCCAAGACTTTGATATTCAGGCCGGCTGAGGGCTACCTGCAGGCAGATAACCCAAATGCAATGACTGCAACACTGAAACACGAAGAACATCTTTATTTTACTCTATCTATTTATCTATCTATCTCATTTCTTTAGGATAGAAGACACATAATTTTAATTTAATTTAATTTAATTTAATTTAATTATTTATTTATCCATCCATCCCATTTCTTTAGGATAGGAATCACACAAGACATTTTCCATGATACAGGAAATGTACCTTGTAATAGTCCATTAAACATTTTATGCAATATAAAATGGTTTGTCATAGTTAATAAAAACAACAAGGAACAATGTTTCTCGTACATTTACTATTAAAACTCCTAAGAGTTTTAATAGTAGGAGATCAAACTTGATTTGTTGTTTCTACATGAACAGTCTGAGTCATTGTTTTAGAGATCTTGCAATATACAACAGTATTGTTTAATTACTTGAAATGTACAGTTATGACACAGATCTGAAGTGTCCTTATAAGATGTTTATAAAGACTTTACATGCTTTGCATTGCGTCAGAAAAGTACAGTTGTGTACACTTACCATAAATGTAGATGTTCGAGTGTATTCACTTGTTGCAGTCATTACATTTGGGTAATCTGCTGGCAGGTTGCCCTCACTCGGCCTGAATTCCAAAGTCTTGGGTCCTGCGTCGGTTGCTGTCTTCTCTTCCATGACGTCAGGAGTATAAAACATGGAGCCGACGCCATTTTCTTTAGTTTTTCTTGCCACCGAAGTCAGGTGCCCCCAAAAAGGTAACAATATTTTATATATATATATATATATATATATATATATATATATATATATGCATCAAAATAAACTTTACCTTCATCTACAAGCAAATACACCACATAGGTTGTAGGAGATAGAGAAGGAAAGATAAACTTCAGAATGACGGGGATGGCGGGAGGGTAACCTGGACTGCAACAGTGAATATACTCGAACATCTACTTTTATGGTAAGTGTAGACAACTGTACTATGTTCTTCATGTTTCACTGCTGCAGTCATTACATTTGGGTAGAATCCCAAAGCTATGGTTGGGAGGCTAGAGCTAAACAGCATTAGGTGCGGCTATAAGGCCCTGCAGCACTGCAGTGGCAAAGCCTGCCCTGGACTTAGAGTAGAGAGGCAGATGGTAATGCTTTGTAAAGGTGTGAACAGAACTCCAAGTAGCAGCCTCTAGAATGTCTTTGGTTGGTACTCCTCTGAGAAAGGCTGCTGAAGTAGCTGCAGCTCTGGTGGAATGAGACCTAATGCCTTTGGGCACAGGTTTACCATGGTGTAAGTAGCAGAATCAGATGCAGTGGCTTATCCACTTTGAAATTGTCTGCTTTGAAATAGCCTTTCCTTCTGATCCTGCAGCATATGACACTAGTAATTGCTCAGTTTTTCTTAGAGCTTTAGCCCTGCTCAAGTAGAATCTTAGCTGTCTGTGTACGTCCAAGGAATGCAGAATTCTCTCCCCTTTGTTCTGCGGATTTGGATAAAACGTTGGCAGATGAATTGTTTGGTTAAGAGCCACACTGGAA
Source organism: Protopterus annectens (assembly GCF_019279795.1). Lineage (NCBI taxonomy): Eukaryota > Metazoa > Chordata > Ceratodontiformes > Protopteridae > Protopterus > Protopterus annectens. The sequence goes on from NC_056751.1 coordinate 726,661,796, forward strand.
ACCACCTTAGGCATAAAAGTAGGATTTGTCCTCAGAGACACCCTGTCTGGGTGAAATATGATAAAAGGCTCTACAGCCATGAGGGCCTGTAGCTCTGAAACTCTTCTTGCTGAAGTAATTGCTAGTAGCAGAGCTGTCTTCCATGATAAGAACTTTATATCAGCAGTAGCAGCTGGTTCAAATGGAAGCAGGGTGAGTTTTTCCAACACATAATTGAGGCCCCATGCAGGTAGTTGTGATCTTCTAGGAGGCCTTAAATTTTTGGCTCCTCTAAGATACTGCTTTAGTAAAGGATGAGAAAAGATTGGTGGCTCTGTATTGTAATGAGCCGAAATGGCAGAGGCATGGATTTTAATTGATGAAAAAGATAGGCCTTTGTCAAGCATCTCAGTTAAGTATTGTAATATCTGAGGAATATGTGGTTTTGCTGTATCAGTTCCCTGTGATTGATTCCAAGCACAGAATCTCTTCCATTTGTCAGCATAAGATTTTCTAGTACTAGGCCTTCTGGCTTCCAAAATGACACCCATCACAGCTTTACTGAGAGGTGTCGTTTGTATGATTACATGATTAGCCATGCTGCCAGGTTCAGAGTCTGTAGTTGATTGTGCAGGATCCGATTGTTTTGTTGGGACAGTAGTTGTGGTCTTTGAGGCAAGGTCCAAGCTGGGTATTGAGACAAGTTCCTTAGGATTGGGTACCAGTATTGGCGGGGCCAGTCCAGGGCAATTAATATCATCTTTGGTTTCTCTTGTCCGACTTTTAGGAGGACCTTGGGTAAAAGAGGCAGAGGAGGAAAGGCGTAAACTGATAGGTTTTTCCAACTGAAGGATAGGGCGTCCACTTTCCATGCATGTCTGTGATAAGTCCTTGTGCGGAATCTTTTCAATTGATAATTTTGAGGAGAGGCAAATAGATCTATATCTGGGCTCCCCCATTTATCTGTTATCATGCTGAAAACTTGTGGATTTAGTATCCACTCGTGAGGATCCATAAGGTTTCTGCTTAAATCATCTGACAGAGTGTTTTGTTTTCCTGGCAGGAATTGAGCTTGAAGATGTATTTGGTAGGTCAAAGCTGTGTCCCACAGTGCCATGGCTAATCTGCATAGGGGGTATGAGTGTGTGCCCCTTGCTTGTTTATATACCACATGACTGTGGTGTTGTCCGTCTTTATCAGTAGTTGTCCTGGATGAACTAAGTCCTTGAAGGCTGTAAGGGCATTTTGAACAGCTAGCATCTCCTTTCTGGTTGATATGTAGATGCAATTGTTTTGGTGCCCATATGCCCTGAATGCATCTTCCTGCCATGTGGGCCCCCCCCACGCATAATCTGATGCATCTGTTGTTAAGGTTTGGCTGGCTGGGGGTGGAGTGAAGGTCCATCCCATGTTCTGGTGACAGGCTTTTGCCCACCATCGAAACTCCTGTTGCAGGCAGGGAATGAGAGGAATCATTGTTTCCAGACTGTGTGAATGTTGACTCCATAAACTTTTTAAGTACCATTGAAGTTTCCTCATATGCAGTCTTGCATATGGAATTAGGAGGATGCAGGATGCCATGAAGCCCAGAGCCTGCAGAATTTGTCTTGCAGAAGACTGGGTTTTTGTTGCCATCAGTTTGAAGTAAGTAGTCAGTTGCCTTTGTTTGTCTGGCATGAGGTAAGTCATCTGGGCAGTTGTATTCAAGCTTGCACCCAGGAATGTTATCTTTTGAGAGGGTATCAGTTGTGATTTCTTTTCATTTATTGTGTACCCTAGGCATGTTAAAAGCCTTTTCACAAACACCAGGTGTCAAAGAAGAGTGTCCTTGTTCTCTGCTTGAATGAGACAATCGTCCAAGTAAGGATATATTTGTATACTTCTTTGTCTGCAAAATGCAATTACTGGTGCCAGGCACTTTTTAAAGACCCTGGGCACAGTAGATAAGCCAAAGGGCAGTGCAGAGAATTGGTAATGCATTAAGCCAGCCTTGAATCTGAGGTATCTTTTGCATGACTGTCTTATTGGGACATGCAGGTATGCCTCTTTTAGGTCTAAAGTCACCAGTCAAGCTTTCTTGCCCAGCATGGGCAGAAGCTACTGCAAAGTCAGCATCTTGAATTTTGGAATGTCCAGGTATGTGTTCAAAATCGATAGATCCAGTATTGACCGCCAGGCCTTGTCCTTTCTGGGTACCAAGAACAGTCTTGAGTAAAAACCTTGTCCTTTTTCCTGTTCTGGTACAGTCTGAATGGCCCCCATATCCATGAGGGACGTAACCTGTTTCTGTGCCTCTGCCCATTGATTTTTTGGCAGATTTGGCCAACCATTTGCCATTGGCAGAGTGTGGAAATGGAATCTGTATCCCTGTGATACGATGTTTAGTACCCATTTGTCCTGGGTTATTAACTGCCAATTTTGAGCAAAAAGTGCTAAGTTTCCCCCTATGGGTGCTGCCAAAAGATAAGTGCTTGGTGTAGGCAGAGGGAAGTCATTGGGATTGCTTTCTGTAGGTTTGCGCTTTATCTCCTCCAGATTTGGAGGTGGATGCGCTCCATTGCTTTGACCTGTATGAGTCTTGCGCCTGATATCTGGAACCCTTAGGGCGTCTGGATTTGCCCCTTTGTGCTCCATCTGACACCATAAAGGACCACTTTTTTGTAGGCCAGTGTCTACTGAATCTTGGTGGCTGCACTTGTAAGAAGTCTTTAACAGTTTGCATAGACTTAGCTTTGTCTTCCATTTTCTTTAAAACCTCTTCTGCCTTAATACCAAACAGAATCATGCTGTAAAGGTGCATCTAGCAATTTAGCTTTAACATAATCAGACAAATTTTGTTCTTTTAACCAGGCATGCCTCCTAATCACAGATCCAGTAACTGCGGCCCTGCAGGAGGCCTCTACAGAATCAAAACCACATTTCAAAGTACGCTTTCCAACTTGTTCAGCTGCATGCAATAATTCCTGCAATTCTTTATTGTCTGCACATTCTGAAATCAACATCATTTTCTGTTTCAGCAATCCCATAACATGTTGTTGGTACTTAAGCATATGAAATTGACAGTTTAAGGCCCTAATTACCAAGGTTGCAGATGTATAAACCTTTTTTTCCCATCTGTCCAGTGCCCTTGAATCTCTGTCAGAGGGGGGTGGAATTTTTTGCAGTTGAGGCCTTAACTCCCTTTGGACCCTGTGAAATAGTTTCAGGATCAGCAGCAGGGTTTCTAAATAAATATTTATGTGAGTCAAGAACCCTTGTAATATCCATCAGGCTTACTGGGAGCCAGAGGTATGGAGTCAGGGGTCAAGCTTGACCCCGAAAACACATCATCCACAATGTCTAAAACAGGGGGAATGGCTAAAGGCTTGTGCTGAGGGTGAAGAAGGAAATCCCTGAGTCTCTTTTTTGATTCTGAGAAGTCTTGACTCTCCCAGTGAAAATGCTCCCTCAAAGTATGCAAGGTTTCTCCAAATGAATAATCCTCAGGAGGAGATGCAGATGGAATAGACTCCTCAGCATCAGAATCCTCATAGCGAGGTAAAGATAATTCCTGATCAGAAGAGGAATCAGAAGAAATAGAAACCGGATCTGAAGATTCATAATCTGTGTCTTGCCTAGGCCTCTTTATCTGAATGGGGATGGGCACCCCTGATCATGGTAATGAGGTCTTCAGCCATTTTGATCATCTGTTTTTTTAGGCATAGAGGCCTGTGCATGTGGCTCAGGCGTCGTTTTTTTAGTTTTAGAAGTTGCTCTTGTCTTTGATTTTGCAGCTGTCGTCGGTTTGATATACAAATGTTGAGGTCTGAATACACCCTCAGAAGCCAGTGCCTGCTCAGTGGCTCCAGACCCTTCCAAGGGAGATACATCCATCGGTCCAATACCTTGAGTTTCTTGCGGCATGCCGGACTCCACGTGGGTGTCGGTAGAGGCATGCAACTCGAAGGTAGCGGGTATCAGGGGCTGCGAAAGCGCTTCATTGACTACCGGCGAACCGGTGACTGGCTTAGGAGAAGCTTCATTGTCGGTTTTGGATCTTGACTGCCTTTCTCTGTCCTTTTCTTTGCGTTTTTTATGTACTCCGGTAGTTGGATTGCTATCCGACGACATTTCTGGGTAGTTAAATCGGTTTCCAAAATACTTTGATGCAAAAATATACTGACGCTTAATAGTGCATTGGTTAAATCTAGCACAAAACCGACAGCCAGGAACATTGTGATCAGGGCCTAGGCAAGAAATACAGTATAAATGGAAATCCTTATGAGGTATTTGCTTCCCACATGTAATACAATTATTAACTTTTTCTGACATCAGTAAAAAGCAAGAAAAAATTTCCCCAACGGGGTACTTAGCTTTAGTGAAGACTTCGGTTCTGAAACCTCAAACTCGAATATTTCAGTAGTCGGCCGACCGACACTTGCGAAATGCTTCTGCTTCATGCACCACGCGGCAAGAAAAACTAAAGAAAATGGCGTTGGCTGCATGTTTTATACCCCTGATGACTTGACGTCATGGTAGAGAAGACAGCAACCGACGCAGGACCCAAGACTTTGGAATTCAGGTCGACTGGGAGCAACCTGCCAGCAGATTACCCAAATGTAATGACTGCAACAGTGAAACACGAAGAACATCCTGTAGTTAAATTAGATCCACAGGAGCATACCTGTTTATTGCATCCATTCCAGTATTAATTTAACTAAGATATGATGACAAAGATGAGAATAGTATAAACATACAAGCAACCACATAAATGATGCAGCACCCAATACTATTTACACTGGCAAAAAATAATTCAACAATGATAGCTATATTTTCTGAACCTATCTAAAGTCTCCTAATATCCCTGAAATCCCTTTTCTCATAAATCATTTGTAGACTAATTAACATCACTACTGGATAACATTGTTATGATCCTTGGCTTCTCGCAGAATGCTACGTAGCTACACAGGAGCTCAGTTCTGGTGGCCAAGTCAAAACCGCACACCATTTTCCACAACTCTTCTGCCATTCAGAGTGACACTAAATGTACACAAACATCTAAATCATCCTTCAGAACTCAGCATGGAAATGCACAACAACCACCCAGTGTCTAAAGATAAGAGGTCACTAGCATATACATCTTGAGGTAGAAGCTCACCAGTGTAGGGTTTAACCAAGACATCTGACTTTTGGTACCTTCCCAGGACGAGAAAAAAGAATGCTTCCCTGTTGTCCCCAACACTAAACATCTGTACAGCATTAGCAGTGATTTCGACAGTGGCATTCCCTGCAAATCGCCGTATCATTCACTTGTCTTTGACTGTTACCATAGCATCCCATCTATGTCTGTGGCTAGCACATGACACTGTATCAGCATTTGTTCCAAACAGAACCTGTGTATGAGTGAAGTCCAAATGCTAACAATTCTCTTCAAGCATACTACACTGGAACAGAAAAAAAAAAAAGAAAAAAAAAGAACTGCAGACAACCACAGTGTAGGTAGGCAGAGACAGACAACTTCTAAATGCAGTTCTACTACCACGCGGCTTCAGAATGACCTCATGTTTAACTGGACCCAGAAACATTTTCTGGGGCAGAAAAGTAACGGAGGTGCAACATGATACACAATGGCTCTCCTCTGAATCTGCAACATTCTACTAAGCATAACTTATAGCAAGTTTTTAATGCTAAAGAAACTATTACTTTGTTTACTTACAAACAGCTTGCCTTCATTACTACCGAATTCTATGAATTATATGAAACTTTAACATGTGCAATGGAATGCAGGGTCAATTTACAGACAGATGGTATTCATTATTACAAATTTCTATGACTTGTATACAAGTGTAATATGATGAATGAAATGCCTATTGTCTCTTCACCAGCCCAGTTATACGTTAGTAAATGAAAACCCAACCTAATTTTTGTTTTTATAAGGAATCTTTTTAAAACAGTCTTTGGTGCTAAATGAATATAGTTTCTGCATTTCCTATGCTTGCGCTCATATTCAGCTATGAGGATACTGTTCTCATGAATATCTGTCCGAATGCACAGCATGTCCAACAACCTCCCGCCCCACCTCCCTTCTCCAGTTAGGCTGCCATTCTACCCTGATAGCGTCCGATGCATTCTAAGTCATACAGCAACACTCACAATACTTGTAGCTGGCATGACCTTCACACAACACCCTGACTATAGCGGGGTACAAAAAAACTCAACTTACCTCTAGAAAAAATGCCTGATGGATCCTTCTTGTTTACACTCCAGCATGGCCAATGGAGGAAGATGTTTAACCAGAATATTCTGCCGATTCTCAGTGGTTAGCTGAGGCAAACAGAAGAAAAGAAAATGGAATCAAATGAAAATATACTCACAAAAAGAAAAAATGTACTATTTTATTAAAATCAAATTCTTTAGTCAAATAAAAAAATATAGACAAATGCATGGAAAAGAAATAAATAATGCTACACATGCAACATGTGAACATACCAAAAACAAACAAAAAAAAAACACAGTTGAGATGGTTTAAATCTGTAAATTAAACTGCAAACACTGAAAAAAGTATCTTGTAAACTGAAAAAGTCTCCAGAAAAAAACAGTTGTACAATGCCCCTGCTCATTTCTCAGTCTTACAGCCACCAGTTGTAAAAGGGAGGGCAGAATATATTAAATGGCAAGGTACGCAATCTATACTCTCAAAAACAAATAGTCTCAAAACTAATAAACAGTGGTGTTGTGGTTACAGTTTCTGTCTACACCTGGTCATCCAGTTCAATTCTCAGCTGGAGTGGATTCTGTGCAGAGTTTGCCTGTCCTCTGTTTTCATCAGGGTTTTACCAAGTGCCACAGTTCAGTTCTCTCCCGCATTCAGAAGCGCACTATAGTGGACTGGCAATACTCCAAACTGTCTGCTGATGTACCTGGCCATATACTGCATGCATTGTGCATGTCTCTCCTCTCTGTGAAACGCTGGCATCCTAAATGGGATTAGATCCTCTGGCTTGTGCCCAGTGAGTACATCTCAAAATGAATGAAAAGTATTTATTCATTTGTTTATTAACAGGGATAGAACACTAAGATGGACCATTTTCAGGTTCAGACCAGGTATACATAAGTATCCGCAGTAGTGGTGCTGCGGTAGCGTTGTCGCCTCACAGCAAAACATTGTCGCGTTCGATTCTCAGCCACAGTGTCTTCCGTGTGGAGGCATGCGTGAATGGGCGTGCCTTCGTTGAAGGTTGTGCATCAGGGCTGGTAACTCGGCACGTAAAAATCCACTACCAAACATTAGAGGACCGGAGTTCCACTGTGGCAACCCTTAACCGGGATAAGCCGAAAGAAACAACCAGGTATACATAAGTGACAAAAATAGAGGTAGCATAGAATAAATTCCAAAACATTGAGTATATTATATTATAGACAGATATATGTACTGAAAGATAACATTCAACATTATACAGCTTGCATATAATAACAGTCTTACAGTTGATCAGAACAGCAATGGATCATCACTCGATACGGAGTAACATAAATAGTGATGACGTTCCTGGCAAACAGCAACGGATCATCACTCGATGCGGAGTAACAAATAGTGATGATGCTCTTGGCGAACAGCAACGGCTCATCACTTGATGCGGAGTAACATAAATAGTGATGATGCTCCTGGCACACAGCAACAGATCATCACTCGATGTGGAGTAACATAAATAGTGATGATGCTCCTGGCGAACAGCAACGGATTATCACTCGATGCGAAGCAACATAAACAGTGATGATGCTCCTGGCACACAGCAACAGATTATCACTCTATGTGGAGTAACATAAATAGTGATGATACTCCTGGCAAAAGCTGGGGCCTTGGTGTACAGTATGTGAGAGTGACATTTGGTCATAGTGGACAGTGCATTGTGATTAGTTATTCTTGGTTTGTACTGTGTGCGAATGACATTTAGTCATAGTGGACAGTGTGTGGTGACTAGTTATCCTTGGTTTACAGGTTTATAGTATGTGAGAATGGCATTTAGTCGTAGAGGACAGTGTTGTGACTAGTTATCCTTGGTTTATTGTACGTGAGAATGACATTTAGTTGGAGTTTCTTTCCTGAATGTGGGGAAGAAAAGTGTGTCATTTATCTGCTTTGGTATGAATTCCCAGATTTTGGGTCCTAAGATGGAGAAGGTGTCATCTTTTAGTTTTAGTTGCACGTGTGTGGGCTGAAGAAGGAGGGGGCACTGAGGTTGTAAGCTTCCATATGGATGAGTTTGAAGATCATGGACCCAAAGATGATGGTAATTCTCTGTGGGATGGGAAGCCATTTGTTTTTGATGAAGGTATCTCTTCTGGGGGAGAGGATTAAAAATCTGGAGATGGTTCCAATGTTTGGACTACAGAAGACAGGTTCTTTTTTGGAAGTGAAGGCTGTTAAGTGTAGTGTGTACTCCAGTTCTGGAAGGAGGACTCCATTGCTGGTATTAGCTCTGCCTTGGAGAGAAAGGAAATGCACATTTTTTTCTTACCCAATAAGTTCAAATATTTCCAATTACACTAGGAGTTGTTTACTGTAATGTTCCTGTTGGATACCCTCCTTGGTTCAGGTAAAGTACGTTTTAGTCTAGCCAGGAAATGAGGATAGAGATCTGCTTGAAGGAGGTTAGAGATACTGGAGGGGTAGGGGCGTGATCTATAAATTACTATATCATCTGCACAGAGGAGAATGAGTAAGTTCTTGGGGTCTAATAGAAGGCTGTTAATGTATAATGGGAAGAGGACCGGAGATAATGTCCCACAAGGCTCTATACTATCTGTTTTTTGAGGGGGGGGGGCAGAAGGGAAGTAGTGGTTCTAGGTTGCACAAAAATTACCTACCAGATAGAAAGTTGGAGAACCATTTGGTAAATTATTTGCAAATTGCTACACTGAGGATAGACAGAGTCAACACGTAGTAGTCCCCTGTATTGAAGGCCTTGGTCAGGTCACTGAAAATAGCTCCTATGATGTTGTCTTTTCCTATGTTTAGAAAAACATCATCGATTAGAATGCAGATTATGGACATCCTGCTTCTTCAAGACTAGAATTCATGCTGACTCAGTGATAAGATTGGAGGGTAGGTAGTAAGTTAATTGTAGGTTATTTTTTCTAGAATTTTACTTAAAGTTGGAAAGATTTACATGGGTCTAAAGTTAATGGCTGTGGAAAGGTTGTTGACTTTACAAATGTGTCTAACCTTGAGTATATCCCATTGCTTAGGCAGGTGCTACAGAAAGGGGTAAGAATGTGATCTTTACAGAGAGAGATTAAATCAAGGGTGAAGGCCATCACTTCTGGGAGAAGCATCTGAGGGGAGGCTACTGATTTTGGCAATGGTCTTTTTAATGACAACTTTAAAGTGAAAAAATAAATGTGAGTCACCAGGTTTGTCATATTTGAAATTTGCATTGCTGTTCATGGAGGAGTTAATATTTGGGACAGTAGAGAATTCGACCGAAGTGTCTTCTGGAGCAAGAGGTCCAGATGAGGTGGGAATAATAGCACTGTGCACTAGATCTTTTGATGAGGATCTACCAGTGATGTCAACAAGGTTCCAGAATTTATCTGGATTATACAGACCCCGACCCCATGTGCAAAAAATGGGAAAAGGGGTTGAGGATGGATGGATGCAGAGTTCTATGCTGTGAAGAGGTGTGGATGTTTACGTCACTAAGTAGCTTTTTGGAAAGGTTTCTTAGGTGACTGCAGTGTATCCAGTTTTCTTGGGATGAAGTTTGTTTCCAAGTGGCCTAGGCTATGTATCTGGTTTTGTATGAATGGTGGGGCTAGTATCCCTGCAAAGGCCAAGGCTCGTCTCTGGGAAGGCCAACCAAACCTGAAAAGTGAGTGTACTTGAAAACACTTGCAAGTATCATTTTTCATGGGACCAAACTAAATGCAGAAATATAACAGTCGATGAATATGTACATCTGACTGCAAATGCACTAAGCCAAAATCTTGCGTAGCTCAAGTGTGTGTTTGTGGGTTGGGAGGTTGTTCCGTTTATGTACACTACAAAATGCACTTCTTTATTATATGAAAATCAGAACAACTCTTTGTATATGAGATTTGAGAAAGGCTCTTTCTGAGAATCTGTGCTCTAAACTAATCTTAACTGCATCACGATCTACCTCAAGTTGTTGTTGTTATTGTTGAGTCTTTCGGCTTTTCCCGGTTAGGGGTCGCCACAGCAGAACTCCGGTCCGCTAATGATTGGCAGTAGATTTTTACGTGCCGAGTTGCCGGCCCTGACGCACAACCTTCAACGAAAGTACGCCCATTCACGCGTGTGTCCATTCACACATGTCTCCACACAGAAGACGCTCTAGTTGAGAATCGAACAGGACAATGTCGTACTGTGAGGCGACAACGCTACTGCAGCACCACCACCGGAGTGTTAAGTTTATAACTGCAACCTTACTTTTTCATTTCAACATAGAATCATTTCAGACTAACTAATGTATTTAAAAGCACTATAATACACACAAATTAAAGAAAGAAAAAAAAACATGTTCTTTAAACAATAATTTCTAACATTCCAAAGCAATATTTGTGTGTGTGTGTGTGTGTGTGTGTGTGTGTGTGTGTGTGTGTGTGTGTGTGTGTGTGTGTGTGTGTGTGTTGGGGGGTGGGTTCCAAAACTAGCTTGCAAAGTAGATAGGGAAGTGGAAATCTAACCTTGAGCCTAATTCTGTGACCAAGTACAGTCATGGAATATTAATAAAGAATAAACAAAATTAACTAGGGTTTGAGTACCAAAATCAGGTACAGCAAAATAATACATGAAATCACTCAGTAAGTGAAAACAGGGACAACCATCACACTGAGATGCCTCCGCTCCCAATGTAGTAAATGCAACCTCTTACAAATCTGTAGCACCATCCATGGGGTAGACTGCACTTAGTTTGAAGTCTTCTGATGTCCCAAAGATTCAATAAAACTGCCAGTGCATCATATGAGACAGCAGACAAACATCATGTTTCATTAAACTAAGCACCAACTGCAGAATTACAGACACAGGTTAAAGACAGCCAATCTCTTTGGTCAGATTCAGCTCCCTATGCACATGTAAACCGAGGTTGGGAGGGTAGCTTAATGGCTAAGGTGTTTGCCTTACAAACACAAGGTGCAGGGTTTGAGTCTCACAAGGGATAATTGGCTAGGCTTAAAATGGCTCGGAAGGGCAGTTAGCTTAGTATGAAACTATGAACTATGAACTATGAACTATGAAATAAGGCGGTTCTCAGACAGAGAGGTCAAAGTACACTCACTACATGATGCAAACAAAAGCTTAGAATGTAGACATAAAATATGAAACATTCAATGTGAAAACAGAGCCTTTACTGCTATTGAGTCACAAGAACATGATGAATAAATGTGATAACATTACTTTTAGAACAGAATGGGAAATTCTGCAACTCAGTAAAAGCTTCAGGCAAGAACAGATGTAATACAGAACATTTAATTACTCTTGCTTTACAAAAGAACTCCTCAGTCCAGTTTTAAAAGAAGCAAGAACAAATCTTTCTTGTCTAAGAACTTTTCTACAACATGCTTGGGTAGTTTATTGGTGAAATCAGTCTACACCGAATTCTATAACTGTGAAGCAGTTTTATTTTTGACTGCAAATCATACTAAGATGTTCCACAAAGAGGCAAGCACATAATACAAAAGCAGAAGTATAGATGTAAATTAAATTTACCAAATTCCTTTTAGCATACAAAACAAAATCATTATATTCAAGACACCTAGAACAGTTCTGGGTAACCAAGGGGGTGGATGAGCCTCTTTACAAGTGGGGCTTTTTTACATAATTTTTTTACAGCCCAAGTTACATCTAAAGTATACACAAAGAATAAATAAAACAGCAACACCACAGGTAGTTAAATGTTCCCAGCTTTGATTAAAATACACATTTGTCTCTCTTTTTCAGGAAAACTTCGATTCCATAATGAAGGCCAGACCCAGTACACAAACAAAATGATGAAACCTGGGGCTAGCTAAGCCCTGCTTATTCTCTCACTGAGGAAAATGTAGTTTTTAACTGAGAATATTTAAACTGAGGTAAGTGTACACTCAGTAAAGGCGAAGGATGTTTTAGTTCATAGGGTCACAGACTCATAGATGTAAACTAGGTTAATGACGACTGAGACCTTTATAATCCTAGCCATGCATCCCACTTGTATCCTGCAAGCTTGTGTGCCTTAAAGATTACTTAAAGGGAAATATGTAAGCTAGGGTAAGACTTACAGACTACTTCTGTCAATTAGAGACATAGATGCTAGACCTGGGGTGTTAAATGCAACTGTGGTGCTCTTCATAGGTGAATATTAGGCTACCTGCCCAGAAGGGACATTTTAAGCCTAGCCAATAACCCTAGGTCAGAATCAAACCCTGTACCTTGTGTTTATGAGGTGAAAATTTTGAACGTAATGCCATATCACACCCTTTAAGGTTTAGTGTGTGTAGTTTATTTGTACAGCTGGTCATTTTATTTCCCTGTGATCGGGACCATTAACTATAAGCATAAAAGACAGTTGTGTGAGGACTCATAGGTTCATAGGTAAGTACTAGGCTATGTGCCCATGTGCATTTATAAGCCTAGCCACATTGTGATGGCTTTCGCCTCCCCATTAGATTAGTAACCTGGGCCTCTGTCAACAGGGCTCCTGAAGTGATCCCAGGTTAGAACTTACGATTACCCATCCACTCATCAAGATTTCTCTTGAAAAGGGTCAGAGAGGAGCTCTGTCGAATATGGATTGGGATTCTATTCCAGAGTGCGGGGAGTTGATGGGACAGGAATCTATCCCTCCAGCATGTCCTGTTTATTGTTGTACATAGGTTCAAGTCGCTAGAACGAGTGATTCTGAGGGATCTCGTTCTTTTGAGGTGAAGCATGTCCATTAGTTCAGGGTTTGACATAGGTCACCTCTGAGAAGACGGTAAACGACTGAGAAGAGCTTGAGCTTTTTGAGTCGGGCTTCATACGGTAATTGTTTAAGGCCCAAGGTACTTCTGTGGTCTTTCTAGTTGTTGCAGGTGTCTAGTGAGGTACATCCCAAATGGGGCATTGTACTCTATTATGGGCCTAATGAGTGAGGAGTAAAGGGGCACAATCACCTCCTTGGATCTGGATGAGAAACCCTTTGTGATCAGGTGTGCCACATAGAAGGATTTCCTGACCATTTTGGCTATGTGGTTATCAAAGGAGAGCATGCTACCTACTTGGGTACCCAGGTCCCTAATTACTTCTTCTGTACTTTGTGGATTCCCATCTATGTGGTAGTTTGTAGGTACTTTGTTTTTCCCAAATGGGATTACTATGCATTTTTTGGCATTTAGCTTGAGGCCGTGACTTTGACACCAGGTGTTTGTCTCTGTGAGACCCTTTTGCAGGATGTCTGTGTCAGCTGGAGAGTCAATTATTGCACCCAATTTACAGTCATCTGAGAACTTGGTTAGCCACTGTCTCTCCACCTTTGCCTGTACTTCAGAGAAATATATACCGAACAGGAGGGGTCCCAGGACTGAGCCCTGTGGGACTCCGCTTGCGACTGGTTTAGAGTCAGACATGGCGCCTGCCACTCTTACCGTGTGGGATCTGTCTGAGAGCCAATTGGCAACCCATCTCGTGACAAACCAAAACAACAGACATCTGAGTATGATTAGTGATGCAGCAGAATTACTGATGTATGAGAATTAGCAAAGGGTGGGCATCCATCCATATGGCCCAGCTGCAGCACACTGCAGGTATCCGGTGGGGATTATTCCTCCCAGTGTGAGAGGATGTACCTTTGTTGTTGGATAATGAAGCAGTTAACTCATGCTAACTTCTAGTTTGGGTGGTGAAGTTGACAATGCTATGCCTTGTGAAAGGAACAGCCTTTACTAATAACCAAAACATATATGGAGAGTCATCTTTGGTGTTCCCTGCTCTTGGATGTTATAGAGACTTGCGAATCTAGACAGGGAGATGGAACACATTCTGTTGCTGGTCTCTCCCTTTTTCATCTCATTGTCATATTTCCACTCCACCTATCTGGACCTCTTCGAATATATCAAGATTCAACCCTTTAACCTGATCCTAGGTGACTTAAATTATCCAACCATAGACTGGAAGAACTACTCGTGCCAAAACACAAATGCCCAGAGGTTTCTTGATTTCATCAATGCAAATGCCTTAGACCAGCTGGTCGACACCCGCACAAGAGGTGAAAATATCTTGGACTTTGTATTAACCGCAACCACTGCAGCATCCAAACAGTGTCGTCCTTCCTGGTAAGATCCGACCACAAAGTGGTCACTTTCGAAATCACCATCTCCCCCGACCCCCCTAGATAGGGTCAAACAAAAAAAATTCTCCAAAGCTGATTACAACCTCCTGAGGGAAGGTATAAGCAGCTTTGCAGGCCCCTCCCCCTCCACAGGAATGGGCACATATGTCCAAAGTTACACCAAAGTACTATATAAGCATTTATATAGCTGCACTGAATCAGGAATACCCGACAGGACAAAATCCTCCTCCTCAAGAAACAGTAAACCTGTCTTGTGGGCATCTGCAATAAATAAACTCTATAACAAAAAGAAAAAAATTGCAGTCCAGGACCAAGAAGGAGCAGGTGCCTAATTGGAAGCAATCTCTTAGCCTGAACAAACAAATAAGAACATTAGTGAAATCCTCCAAACCAAACTTGGAGTCCAAATTGGCCACATCTACTAAAGACAATCACAAGGTTTTCTTTGCATATGTTTGCAATCTCAAGGGAAGCACCCAGGCCTGCTAAGAGCTGGTGGTCAAGAAAACCACATACATAAATACCATAGATATCCCCAACCTGCTGGCAGACAGGCTCATTGAAAACTTTACCCCTCTGTCCCCCCATCAGTAAATCAGGACATCCCCAGCACCTGCCCACCTCCCTTTATCTCTAGGGAGCAAGTCATCACTGCTCTCTCAAAGGCAAAAAATACAGCCTCCATGGGACCCGATAACATCCCAGGCTGCATCCAACATGAACTCAGGCAGAAACTTGAAGCACCATTAGGCACCCTATTCAACCAAAGCCTGAGTACCAGCTTCATCCCAGCCGAGTGGAGGACAGTCACTGCTATCCCTTTGCACAAAGCCGATCCAGAAAATTATAGACCCATCTTTCTACACTCCATCCTGAACCCTCCATACTTCTAATCAACAACTACTTGACATTTACCACCCAACAAAGTCCGTAGGCAAACTACTTTATAAACACTCTTGTCACCCATGCCTGGAACAGACTTCCCATTGACTTACGTATAATTCCACACACCTCCCACTTTAAAAGTGAACTAAAACCAGATTTTCTCAATTCCAGGACCTGCCCTTGTAATGACCCCACTTAGTCCACCCCCACACTCTCCCTTATTAAGGACCCCACCCAGTCCCCCTTTTTAACTTCTCATAAGGTATTTACACACTCTCCCTTATCAAGGACCCCACTTTGTCCCCCTTTCACTTCTCATAAGGTACTTACATAATTCCACATAAACTGCAGAATTATATATTTACTTTGTTTTACTGCTCTACCCAATGCATTATCTCATTGAAAAATTATGTTTCTTAATGTCTTTTTTGGCTCCTTATCCATACTTGGAACTTTAACTTGTTTGTATGTACCTAACAAATGTTAAAACCTTTGCTCTGTATAACTGTTTCTCACCATGTTATTTTTTTGTATTAATATACTACTCTGTAATAGAAATGTATTGTTGGAGCTTTTCTCCTCGGGTCTCCACTGAAAAGTGGCCACAAGCCCAGTTGGACTAATCTGGTTAACAATAAATAAATAAATAAACTAGCCTGATCTGCAAAGCCATGGAGTGGATTATCATGGACCTCATTAATTAGGACATTGGCAACCTCCAAACATTTGATCCGACCTATGAAACTATGAAATAAATAGGACATGCTGGAGGGACAGATTCATAACCCAGAGGCTCCCTTCACTTTGGAATAAAATCCCAGTCCAGGTTAGGCAGAGTCCCTCATTGACTCTCTTCAAGAGGAATCTTGATGAGTGTATGGGAGATCGTAGGTTTACCCCGGGTATCACTTCTGTGTCACTGTTAGACAGAGGCACAGTATACTAACCTCAAAAAAGGGCACAGCAAAATTCATTTAAAATGGGTGGCAAAGCCAAACACATTCTGGCTAGGCTTATAAATGCCCTAGGGCAGATAGCCTAGTATGAACCTATGAACCTATGACACAATTTGGTTTCATCAAGGGAAGGTCATGCCTGTTAAATTTGGTTGATTTCTTTGAGACAGTCACCAAAGCCATGGACAAGGGGAAAATGGTGCACACCACCTATCTTGATCTGGCAAAAGCCTTCAATACTATTCTCCACTCGGGTATAATAGATAAACTCTCTCAACTAGGCATCAATCCATACATTACCAGATGGCTAGCAAACTGACTCACTGATAGAACCCACCTAGTCAATCTAAAGAAGGCACCTCAAGCAGATGACCCTGTAACTAGCGGTGTACCCCAGAAATCAGTCTCGGGGCCTTTGTTGTTTAGGATATATTTTTCTGAGGTGCAGTCAAAACCAGTGGGCTATGGCTGACCCAGTTTGCAGATGACTGCAAGCTAAGCTCTGTCATCAATTCCCGTAGTGATGTGGACATCCACCAAGAGTATCTCACCCAAACAATGACTGGTGCCAGAAACATGGCCTCAAAGTGTGTGTGTGTGTGTGTGTGTGTGTGTGTGTGTGTGTGTGTGTGTGTGTGTGTGTGTGTGTGTGTGTGTGTGTGTGTGTGTGTGTGTGTGTGTCTCTGCGTGTATGTATGTCTCTGTGTGCATGTATGTCTCTGTGTGCATGTATGTCTCTGTGTGCATGTATGTCTCTGTGTGCATGTATGTCTCTGTGTGCATGTATGTCTCTGTGTGCATGTATGTCTCTGTGTGCATGTATGTATGTATGTAAAAGACCTCCTCAATGGACTAGTACAGACACACGGTAAGTAAGGAATGTAGGAACAGACAGCAGACTGTGGGCCCAGGAGAACTCCTTTCCATATAGCCAAAGAAGTGCATATGACTACCTGCAGCTAAGGTACACTATATCAACTCTCTAAGGTACAATGAAAACATGAAAGGAAAATCTAGGCACTTTGGGGGGACTCTAGGTAAATTTCAAGATGCAGTCATTTTTCCTAGAAACTGTAACACCAGATATCTGAAGACAGTCTTTCAGTTTTCCAAACAGAGGAGTAACTTGCTTTTGGCCTCCTTCCCAGGAGATATCACACAAATTATAGCCTGGCAAGGGCTAATCAACATTAACTCTGAACATCAAGGATATATCTGAAGTCCTGCCATTTCTGATGCTAAGCCTTGTGTGTACATGAAGCATTACGGGTCCACCACACCCAAGCAGGTACTACTCCCTGCAGCAGGGAACAACCTCATGTCAATTTTTGCTGTACATCACTGCATGGATGAGCACAGGGGGTGCCAAGAAGCAGTGAGCCCCAAAACACCAAGGGAAGGACATAACTGTAAAAAAAAAAAAAAAAAAAAAAAAAAACATATGGAACATCTGTCAAGAACACATCTTGGAAAATACATACAGGTGTAAAACACTAAAAAAGGGCTCTGGTTGACAGTAAAGTAGAGTGCAGAGAACACTGCTGCAGGTAGGCTGTAATGGAGAATCATTTAATGTGGGTTAAAAAGCTGCCTGCGGTTTCATACAGCTCGATATAGAAGTGATGAAAAGGATCATGAAAACTTAGCCTGGGGCAAATCCTGTTTAATCTGGTTATCTGTAACAAGGGTGCAGAGGAACAAGTGCAACGGGCAGAACTCTGTGTTCACAGCTTCGCTGGTTGTCCAAGGTGTCCAGCCACAGCGCTGAAGAGCAGGGTGCAAAGTAATGGCTACAGTGCAAAGAATGGATGAAATCGGTAACTTTTGGAGGCTTACCTGCCTTGAGACTTCTCCATACCAAATGTAGCCTCTAGTTGAGATTTACAGACCCGTAGCAAGACCATCCCATGTACTAAGCAAAGCCTTATGAAGGACATATGTTTGAATGCAGTGCAAGCAGACGACCTTCTGAATAAACAGCACACATGCCTTCCAGAGAAATTGAGACAGGCTAAGAAATAACAAAATCCCCTCTCATTGAACTGTGAAGCTGAAACTCCACTGAACAAAGTTCTCATCCAGGAAAGGAGCAAATGAAATAGTGAGTTAACAGAACAGTGTCCCTTTTATCAGATGTCATCAGGGAGGGAAAAACTTATCAGATGTCATCAAGGAGGGAAAAACTCAGTTTTTCTTAATATCACAGACAGTGCAGACTGCAGAAATTGTAGCAGTCATACAAAAAAAAAACCTCACCAGTAGCAGATTTAACAAGTACTGACTGAAGTAACAAAGTACGTACTAGGAACAACCATTAGTCAAGAAGCAAAAATCAACACAAAATGAAAAATCTAAAAATAGCAAGCTCACAAGTCCAACTAACTGCACATTAAAAGACTACAAAAGAGTGAAATAGAAATTAAAGGACAAAAAAGTAAATGTCATATTTTTCTTAGTACTGGATGCGTTGCTTTCCTTAGTACTGGATGCGTTGCTTTCCCTAGTACAGGATGTTTTGCTTTCCCTAGTACTGGAAGCGTTGCTTTCCCTAGTACTGGATGCGTTGCTTTCCCTAGTACTGGATGTGTTGCTTTCCCTAGTACTGGATGCGTTGCTTTCCCTAGTACTGGATGCGTTGCTTTCCCTAGTATTGGATGCGTTGCTTTCCCTAGTACTGGATGCGTTGCTTTCCCTAGTACTGGAAGTGTTGCTTTCCCTAGTACTGGATGCGTTGCTTTCCCTAGTACTGGATGCGTTGCTTTCCCTAGTACTGGAAGCGTTGCTTTCCCTAGTACTGGGAGCGTTGCTTTCCCTAGTACTGGATGCCTAGTACTGGATGCGTTGCTTTCCCTAGTACTGGATGCGTTGCTTTCCCTAGTACTGGAAGCGTTGCTTTCCCTAGTACTGGATGCGTTGCTTTCCCTAGTACTGGATGCGTTGCTTTCCCTAGTACCGGATGCGTTGCTTTCCCTAGTACTGGAAGCGTTGCTTTCCCTAGTACTGGAAGCGTTGCTTTCCCTAGTACTGGAAGCGTTGCTTTCCCTACTACTGGAAGCATTGCTTTCCCTAGTACTGGATGCGTTGCTTTCCTTAGTACTGGATGCGCTGCTTTCCTTAGTACTGGATGCGTTGCTTTCCTTAGTACTGGATGCGTTACTTTCCTTTTAATCCAGCTCATAACACAACACAGTCTGCCTCTTTCTGTTTTCTGTATACACTGGATTATTTCCTTTTGGGATCTGATGCACCTGATTTATCACACAACCCATGGCTCTCACTATAAGGTGTAACAATGGTATGAGCAGACGGCACATGCACAGGCAATACAAAATGACTTCGGGATGAGATTGTGAACTAGAAAGGAACATTTGCAAATACAATATTCAAAGCATTCAAAAATACTGTGATCGCTCTTTCTAAATAAAATAAAACCATAAAAAATCTGTTAATGAGCTTTCGAGTAACAAAATCAATGGGACTCGTTTAAAAGAATTGATTTTAAAACTAATCACCGAATTAACGTATTGCTATTCTAAGTCAAAGGAGAAAAAATAGAACGCCAGACTAAAAGGCAATACGATAGCACATAACTGGACCAGACTACGAACTTCTGACTAAAAAATCCAAGGAAGTCATTTAAAAAGAATCTGCTTAAAAGTTTCATGCACATTATAAATCAATGGAGAGCGAGACACACACAGGGTCACGAAAGAAACGGAGAGGAAACAATGTCATATCACTGAGACGTACAATGCATTATGGGTGAAAGAAACCTTGAGTGAAATTAAAATCACATCGGCTTGGCTACAGCTATCATGGGCTCCGAAGAGTAACATTTTCCGTTTTATTTTTAACCACAGTTGGCCTTTAAATGCATAGTGTTAGTTCACTGAAAGAGTATGTAAGACTGTAAAAATAGCAAAAATATAGGTTTCAGCTTTGATCCAGAAACCTGAGTGAACACACACAGCAGTAAAGAATATATGCAAGCTTCACTTTACAGACAAAATGTCAAACTACAGCTCAGTCTAATTGGCTGGTATTTATTCACCTAGGCATCAAAATATCTTATAACACTTCCTGAAACAAAAAGAGGGACTTGCAAATTAAGAAAAATTATCAAAAGCAGAATTGGTGTACTCATGCAAACAGAATTCTATTATGTCTAATCAAAGACAACAGATAAA
This sequence comes from Protopterus annectens, assembly GCF_019279795.1. Lineage (NCBI taxonomy): Eukaryota > Metazoa > Chordata > Ceratodontiformes > Protopteridae > Protopterus > Protopterus annectens. Next base: position 726,682,106 of record NC_056751.1, read on the forward strand.
AAGGAAAAGAAATCACTGGATTCCAAATTACAGATGCTGGTATTTGTATTGCAGCCAAGAGATATCTCATTCCCCTTCAAAAGACATTCTTTCTAAAATTCAGGGTACATTCCCAAGCTCTTTTAAATAAACCACTACCATTTAGCAGTGCCACTAATGTTTAACTGTGTTTAATGTTAGCATGCAGCTATCCTCAGGGGAAAACAGACAGACTTGTTTAATTCCCATGTCAGCACTGATAACTCATGGGCTGAATCAGGGAGATATAACATGCGGACTGTGGTTTGGCAGTGGGGGCTCACTAAGTCATATACTTCTTTCTCACAGTCAGTTTCTAAACAGATTTATACAGCACAAAAAGATCTCAAGTTACCACTTATTAGTAAATATGCTTTGGGCCTTGGCACAGCGCCATCACAGGTCTAGGCCAGTTCATTAACACTATTAACCAGTATTGTTGAACCTTATAATTGAGGCTTGTTTACGAATGTTTTCTTTTGGGAGACTGTTAAAGCATCAGGTTTAGTGAATTAATCCTTTGTGCTTGACAAATGCAACCATTCAGAACTGTGTAATTGTAGCCCTCCTGGGTTTCTTCAACTTATGTGTTGGGCATCTGCCACTTTGCCCAAAAATTATGCATTCCAGCCAGTGATCAAACCCAGGGCTCATCACAGCCCTACAGTACTCATTGTTTGCAAAACATTTTGCTTTCTTGGTCTGCCACATAAATATGCATCTATGTAACCCTACCATCAAATGACCCATGCACTCATGTTATTAGACCATAAGTACCAGCATGACTCAGTCATACTCCAGATGGGTGTAAATGTCCAGAGGCATACCTCCATTGCCTATGAAAACACATTAAGGGGCGCTTGGACTGTGTCTCCCAGCCTGCTATGTGACTAGCATTGAGCAGCATTCTACCCTCACCAAGGATGATGCCACAAAAGATGACAGGCTTCAGTGATTGGTTTTGTTTCTTGTGTCAATCCAAAAGGTAAATAATTTGTCAGCATGGGAGGATACATGTTGCTTTGTTATGGGTGGTCTGCACCTGCCCCCTCTACGCTTTTGAATACTGGCTAAAAGATTATCCTCCCCCGTTGTACCTCTTTTTTAGGCAATGCCAAACTTACAAATCTTCTGACACAGTAAAACCAGCCTGAGGAAAAATAAAGGTGTTACTACCCAGTGCCAGGAGCCTAAACAAGAAACTCCACTCCCTCCAGGCCCTCCTCATCCTGGACAACATGGATATCTATGCAGTCCTGAGATGTGCTTTAATGCCACAGAGAGCACCCTGGCAGTGCAGGCTTACAATGCCTTCCACGCATTCAGGCCAGCTACTGCACAGGCATGGACCAAAGGTGGACGTGTCTTACTGGGCAGCTCAGCTATATTACATTCTTTAGTATCTTCTTCTCTTGTTACACATAAATAAGGATGCACATGCACACCTCCTTTTTACCGAAATAACTCAGAAGCAATACCAAAAAAATTTCAAAAGCTTTGCCTCTAAGATTTCTACTTTTCCACTAAGTTATCTTGAAACTCTACTTTGCCAGGAGGGATCGGAGATGTTGGTATCATCACATTTGTAGTTATTTTAACATTTTTGCAATTATTTTAATTATAAAAAAAGAATGAGACTTGCAGACGATAAGAGAATTTTTTAACATTATTCTTTCACGGCGTGGTTTGGGAGTGCCTTTTGTGTGGAGTCTGCATGCCCTCCCCGAGGTTGGGTAGCGTTCGAAAGACATGCGTGCATAAATGGGCGTGCCTTCATTGAAGGTTGGGCGTCAAGCTGGCACCTTGGTGTTTCGTAAAAATCTACTGCCAATCATTAGCGGACCGGAGTTCCGCTGTGGCGACCCCTTACCGGGAAAAAGCTGAAAGACAAACAACAACATTCTTTCACTTCTGAGACTGTGTGGTGCCCTCCTATATGATAAATAAATTTCACATTAAAATTAATGAAGAGACCAGCACACAACTGATCTAAACAGTTACTTAAAGGTTTATACTCCACAGGCATAAGAACTACAATTTTCTCAAAGTCCACTTTCAGACGCACTACCATAACCATCAACTGTGCAGATTTTCACAGAATGTCTAGATTTTTGCCTCACATTTTTGGTTTGTTCCTAATAAAATCTGTGGTTTTCTGGCAAATCACTTGGATTATCTAAGGACTGAAGTCACCAAATAACGGCATATAATTGAGTTTCAGACTTCAAACCCCTCAGAAAAATGTATATTAACACAAACCCTGTTATTTTAGCAAGTTTCTAAGTTTATAAGAGCAATATTTTAAATTTGTCCCTATTTTTGGGCCTTTGTCACCCCCATTTTGTCAGGCTTTGTACAGCTTTCTTGCACTAAGACGTTGAGAGGTATGCGCACTAACTTTATTAAATAGACAGTGTCCATTTAATACATACCACACATCCACTCTCATCAGCGCAATTTCAATGAGTCAGAGAGTTAGGATTAAACAGAAAACGCTACAGCAGCAGCATGACTAGTACTTGTAGCCAGGAAGGTCTTACCCCAGTGTCTCAATAACTAGTCCATTTCCAATAGTAAGGAAGGGGGCCGAGGGCTGCCATCACAATTCTGGGAACACTGCACTAAAGAGTGACTAGAGAGCGAAGTACATCATTAGCCCACACAAAAAAAGAAAGAAAGAAAAACAGTTGACATTGTAAGTAGCCATATTTGCTCAGTTTCATAAGTAAGAGGCTACTACAGATAAGTACTAAAGGGTGTAGTGTCATATGCTGCCCCATGAAAACCAAGGGCAAGGAAGGGTGGTAGGAGAGGTACCACCCTTTATGGAAATATCCCTGCACACAGTGCACCTGAAAAAGGAATTACTCCTGGTAACCACATCTGCAAACAAATGCTTCATAAAGTGACCATGCATGACATAGAAAGACCAGCAAAGCAAATATTTCTGAAAAAGTTAGGAAGGTGTACACTTTCTTCCAAGTTGAAGATCAATGGACTATGTAGTCTCTCAGATACACCAGGCAACTGGTCATCTACATGAAAAATGGTCTTTTACATGGCAGCCTGCCCTATCCACCTTTGGCAAAAAGTTTAAAAAAAACTATCCAGCTTGTGAGTAGGACTGGTCCTAACAACATAATGACTCACTTGTTTGTGTACATCCAGGCAATACAAAAGGCTGCATGCAGACATCCTGTCCATGACTGTTTTCTCTGCTTTGCACTCACTGCTAGCAGGAACAGGTTCCAGTTCTGATGATTTTGAACAGGATGAAACAGGTACTAGAGAATGAATGAACTGCATGAAGTAATTAATTAATGCCAGTATATGGAAGGAATATTGTTTAACAGTTTGCTTGTTTTGCACTTTATTTGGTTGCTTTTCTTTCAGTATTTTTAGTGTGCTAACTTTATTTTTAAGCATCACAATTTGCAGCTATTTTTTTGTGTTATAGTATGATCCATGTTTTGTAGTTTCCACCGTAGGCACTTAGTGTTTGTGTTGCTTGTTATTGTGAGTTTAGTCTCAAAACCTGGCTTCATGCTCAAAAATCCCTTTCTGTTTTATTCTGAGACCAGGAGAAAACTTGATTACTGAAAACACCTAATGTAAAAACACTTTCGACACTACCACAGGGAGAAAACTAGGACTGCTCTTCAGTTACAGCAGTCTCCAAAGTAAACAGTAAATGTTTTCACACACTCTAGAGCCTCCTACATTGAAATCCTGTTGGCTGAGGTGAGGGTGAGCAGAAAAAAAAAAAAAAAAAAGATTTACACGCTTCCTGCTTAGGATAACCACAGTCCATTTGCGCAAAGAGAGGTAGCATGAACTTTTCAATTGCAAACCTCAAGTCTTAAGGGTGAGCAATGGATTTCAAAAGGGAGAGGGTAGTTGAAAATAGCAATTTAATTAGCCTGCACTATCTGACAGGAATTCCTTAAATAAGCAGACAAAAAAATGGAGCGTCATGAAATAATATTTACCTTCAAGGATGAGCACTTATAACATACAGTTAACATAGTTCCTCAGAAAACGTATTATTTGGGTAAGATCATCCATTGGGTAGAGCACTTAAATTACCAGAATTATGGTGTAATGTAGGTCTAGATGCACCCGCCCTTATCCTCTATCTGTTCACACACTGATTTGGCTTGGATGAATATGTATGAACTTATGGTCTTGATGAGGTAATGGAGATTAATAAATAGTTGTAAGATATATGCGTGTGTGTGTGTGTGTGTGTGTGTGTGTGTGTGTGTGTGTGTGTGTGTGTGTGTGTATATATATATATATATATATATATATATATATATATATATATATATATTTATGGATTCACTTCATGACACTGAAAGCTCAAAACACTGAAAATGAGAAAACTTCATAATATAGAAGACCAAAACACTGAAACTTCAAAACAATGAAAACTCAAAACACTGAAACTACATATATCATACATATACTGAGTTTAAACAACATAAATCATAGCAGTTTCCACAAAGTATAAGCAGGGGGGCAAGCTCCCCTGCACCCCCCACAAATATATCAACTCCAAGATTGCACTTCATGTAGTAAAGTGCAATCTTGGAGTTGATATATATAAGTAGCAGGGGGTGTGGGGGGTGCAGGGGGGCTTGCCCCCCTGCTTATACTTGGTGGAAAGTGCTATGATTCATGTTGTTTAAACTCAATATATGTATGATACGTGTTTTCAGTTTCAGTGTTTTGAGTTTTCAAGATTTTGAAGTTTCAGTGTTTTGGTTTCAGTGTTTTGAGTTTCAGTGTTATGAAGTGAATTCATATATACACATATATATATATATATATATATATATATATATATATATATATATATATATATATATATATATATATATATTGTCCCTATTAAATTATTGAACATTTCAAAGTTCCAATGTCATATGGTCGACACCAGAAGGTGAAAGGTAATGGCTCCGTATATGTGCAGATTGGGAAAATTTCCCTTTTCTACACTGAAGTGTGGTCACGGAGTTGGTATATTTAAGTAGGGGGGGTGCAGGGGGGCTTGCCCCCCTCCTCAAAGCATTAAGGTAAGGGTTTTTTTTTTTTTTTACGTTTTTATTATATATTCAAAGATTCAAATTTTGCTCATATGTTGTCGAACATATGAGGTTCGAACTTTTGAAGCTTTGAATATATACTATAGACCCTATATGAGACAGATGCCTGGCGTCAAAGCCATGGCCTCAAGCTCAATGCCAAAAAGTGCACTGTCATCCCTTTTGGTAAAAACTCTGTACCCATTAACTACCACATAGGCGGTAGTCTACTTAACACCAAAAGAGTGATAAGAGATCTTGGGACACAGGTGGACAGTAGTCTCTCCTTTGATAATCACATCGCCACAGTAGTCTCTCCTTTGATAATCACATCGCCACAGTAGTCAGGTAATCCTTCCACGTGGCACACCTCATCACAAAAGGTTTCTCATCCAGGAAAAAAAGAGTAATTGTTCCCCTCTACTCATCACTCATTAGACCCATTACAGAGTACAACACCCCTTTTGGTATGTACCTCACAAGACATCTACAACAACTGGAAAGGCCGCAGAAAATACCTCACAAAGAGGATTACCGGCCTCAAACAGATGCCCTACGCAGACCGTCTCAAAAAACTCCAGCTTTACTCCATTGCATATTGCCTACTCAGAGGCGATCTCTGCCCAACATACAAAGCTATGTCAAACCCGGAGCTGTTGAACATGCTCCACTTAAAGAAATCCCAATCCCTCCAAGCTACACGCTCTAGGGACCTAAACCTGGTCACCACAATAAACAAAACATGCTGGAGGGATAGATTCCTGTCCCAGAGATTTCCCATACTCTGGAACAAACTACCTATCTATATCAAGCAAAGCTCCTCATTAGCACTCTTCAAGAAAAATCTTGATGATTGGATGGGAGATAGGAAATTCACCCCGGGGATCACTTCTGTGGCTCTGCTTGACAGGGGCACAGGAAAATAATTATCTTGGGTGGCAAAAGCCAGGGTACCATTTGGCTAGACTTATATAGACCCTAGGGCCAATAGCCTAGTACCTACCTATGAACCTATAGATATATATATATATATATATATACACCCACATATATACATGACACTGCAGGACATGGATTAATTACTAAATTATCTGTTAATAAATTATGTGTTGCTACTTAAACACTTGTCCCAGAACATTTGTGATTGCATGTAAATGTACATTACTGTGGTTACTTAACGGCAATATATGCCAGACCTCCTACAAACTCTGCACACAGCCCTGGGAAAATCTGGTTTAGTGTGCGTGGTCAGATTAGTGACCAAAGCTTGAATTATATATCATTAAAATAAAAAAATCAGGTGAGCAGCTTAACATTTACACAGTCAATCACGCCATATTTGAATAGAATGACAGATCGTTAATGGGTGTCAATCAACTTGGTTACTTTAAGATCTGAACATACAACATCAAACCTCTTCTATTCACCAGCACCATTTTTTTTTATTGGTACAAAGAATATAATCCTAACCTTGCCTTAGAAGCTGTCAACAGCACCACTCAAATCCCTCCAAGACACGTTCTTCTCTATAAACGCTTGGCGTCCTGAATTGAAATTTCTTTTAAAACTTAAGATATGATGCATGGCAGACATGGAAAAACAACTCGTGCCCTATCAATCGGCAACAATATACCCAACCCTGAAACTTCATAAAACAAGCAAATGAAAACATTTCAAAAGTCCTTAGCTAAATCAGCAAAACAGTTCTGAAAAGAAGTAAATTGATTCACTTTAAGGGATACTCAAAATCACCCACCAACAGCAACACCTACATTATCCCCTTCTCAAAAACAGACACCCCCCCCCATCCCTACCCCCAGAATCCTTCTTTACAGACCACAATTTTGTTTTAGACAAGTACAAAATTTGGAGCTTCTTCCACAATAGATACAAACTTTTAAGCCCACCAGGCACAGATGATCTCTATACTTAATTCATATACCACTACAGGGACTTCCTCAAAACCCCTCTGTAACACATCTTCAGTCTCTCCCAAACACAAAATATCATGCCAAACATATGAATAATAGCAATTATTGTTCCAGTCCCCAAAGCAATCTAATCCCAACAAAATGTACAGTTGTGTACACTTACCATAAATGTAGATGTTTGAGTGTATTCACTGTTGCAGTCATCACACTTGGGTTATCTGCCTGCAGGTAGCCCTCAGTCAGCCTGAATACCAGAGTCTTGCGATTTCTGCATCGGATGCTAAATTCCTATTCGGGCCGACTGAGGGCTACCTGCAGACAGATAACCCAAGTGTGATGACTGCAACAGTGAAACACAAAGAACATCTTCCCAATATGCAGTAACCTCCATCATCCCCACTTTAGGCAAACAGCTTAAAAAATCATTTATGCAAAACTGACTCAGTATATCACTTCATATAACCTCTTCTCCTATAAACATGGGTTCTGGTCCAGTCAGGATATACTCATAGTCCCATGGATCCTAACTGATGAAATAGTACCATCTATAGACACAGGCCACCTCACAGATACCATCTTTATTGACGTTACAAAAGCCTTTGACTTTCACCACATCCTCCTCCTCCTCCATCACCTAAATATACAAAAGACCAGATTTCCCTCCCTTGGTTTCACAAATACTTCACCAATGATTTCTCCATCAAAATTCTCAGCCAGCCTTCAAAAAGGAGTACCATAAGGTTCCATACCTAGTCCTCAACTACACTCCATCAAACTTCCCTTTGTACCTCAACTCCCCCCTCCTACTCAGCATGGATGACATCGCACTATTTCAAATAAACTCCATGCATAACATTGAGAAAAATCATCAAGCAGATCTCCTTACCCTAATCCGCAGCGTTTCCAAAAAAATAAAAAAGTCCCCTTCTCATTTCCAATAAAACCAAAACTATGATTTTTTTGCATCAAACAAAAACTTAAGAAAACACAAAATTCTTTGCATGTAACACCATCTCCCATAGAAAACACAACTTATTCAAAATACCTTGGCTTTAGTTTGTGACTCCTCCCTTAACCATTCCCTCCACCTCAATTATACAATAAAAGGTTAGGTCTCTTCTATTTTCAGCCAATAAAATCTCCCCCTTTCTTACTAAAACTTCCAGGGCATTCTACTCTCCCAACTTGAATTCACTTTGACCTCATAGGTTCTGCATCAAAAACAAACTCCACACACTATCAAACAATAACTAATAATAGATTACCCAGTCAACTGAAAATGACCACGACTGTACAACAATGAAAAAAGCAAAATGGCTCCCTGTTCTGCAAAAAGTTGCTCTTCACCTATGTTCCCAACTATTCAAACTCCTAGCCAACCAGACCTTCTGTCCCCCAGCAGCTAAACTAATAATGCAAGCTTCATCCTCTGAAATCACAACCCTTCTGCCTCCACAATACAACCTCCAAAACTAATTTCCAGTGAACAGATGACCACTTGTCTAAACTAGGTCCTAAACTCTGGGAAAGCATCCCCACACACAGATAAAATAAAATTCATCTTACCCTAAATTTAGGACTTAACTAAAGACTGACCTCCAATCGTCAGACAGATACCAGTGCTTCTTTTCAAAGCATATCATCTAATCCTACATCACTCTGTCTTTCTCTTACTAGTCCCTCATATGGCATGTTCTGTCATACCAGTCTACACTGCTCATTAACATAACCTTTTCCTTAATGTGACTTACCTTTCCAGCTACTCACAAACGTTGTCTAGCGGTCTTTCCTCCACTCAACTATCCTATCATTACCACTCAGACAATGCACAGCTGTAATTCATACATACACCTTTCTAAATTATTTTGAATAAATCAAGAATATAATGTTTACATCACAACTGTATATACTCTAATATTTATTACCTAATAATTGTATTTCAATTCTATCTCTCACTAAAAATAATTCTGGCTTTGTTTATGTTCCCACGCTGAAAATGACAATGGCTACTTTTGAGCAGTTCTCTATCTCAGTAAACAAATTTTTAATAAATAAAAAAACAGCAAACATCATCAAAGCTAGTTGGGATTCATCTGGAAGGCATGAAGACAAAAGAAACACTTTTTTGTACTACTTCTTCTGAAAGTCGTTAACGATTGACGTATGGCTAGAAACTAGTGGTACTATTCAGTACTGCCCATCTGGGATCTCTTAGTGGCATCACAGCATTTTGAAAGAACACTTATAAATCTTTTATAGGTTTTTAGAATAGTCTGTTTATCTCTCTGGCTGTTCTCAAAAGGTATGTTGTAGAATAAAATCCGCTTAATCTTTTAAATATGGAGTACAATGCTCTATCCTAGGCCTTTCATTGTGCAGAGTATACATGCTTCCCTTTGAGGATCTGTTAAGGGAGAAGGGTTTAGTATATCATTGTTATATTGATTTTGCTCAAATTTACCTCTGCAGTAGGAAGAGCTGGCTGTGTACTTCCTGGCCGATAACTTGAAGGCCATGCACTCTTGTTTAATACATAACTGAATTAAACTAAACACCTGCAAAACTAAAGCTATGGCAGTTTATGCAACATTCTTCCATCCCTCCTGTTCCTAATTTAATCATATATACAGTGTCAATAAGCCTGAGATTCTACAGAAGGTGCACAATGTTGGAAATCACTTCACATTCCAAGCTTCATGTTTACTATAGGCGAGGCATCAAGAATTAGGCCCCTCTTATCTGAAGCTGACCTCTCAGTAGTTGTTTAAGTTTTAGACTCCTCTGAGTTGGACTATTGCAATGGCCTTTATCTGGGACTTCCTAACACCAAATGTGATTGTTTACAGCTGGTGCAGAAATCTACTATGAGCAGTCCACATTGGTTTCCTGATTGTTAAGGGATCACTTATAAAATCTTAGTGTTAGTTTATTTGTTTACACATGACTTGGGCCCCTCTTCCATGAAGGAATTTATTGAGCTCTACTGACCTACCAGAGTTTTGCTCTTAGCCTCTCAAGCCCTGTCAGCACTTCCACAGGTGCATTTTGAAACCTTGGGATTCCATTCATTATCTTATTGGGTTCCCCATCAGTGGTATCTGCTGTCTCAATGGGTTTGGGAATGTCCATCTTTGGCTGGCTTCTGAAGGGCTCTTAAAACCAACCTATCTGAAATGGCATTTACATAGTGGTAACATTTGTGTATTAACTCAGCTTTTTGGTTTATTTACTTGGTGTGTTGATATAAATAGTGTTCTGTGCCAAATATCCAAAATAAAAATTAAAACTGAAGTTACAAAAACAAAAATGCAGAAAAAAATAAGTAGCAACTACAAAACAGACAAAATAAATGATTTGAAGTAGAGTCTCAATCTAGTAATGAAACAGCAGAAGGAAATAAATGTAGAGGGGGCAGGGGGAGGCCTCTATATAAGCATTACTGGTTTAAGTACTAAAACAAGATGCAGAGACCCCCCCCCCCAAACACACACACACACACACACACACACCAGTAGAGTGAAAAGCCCACTGTACTTAAAATGACCACTATTAACTTAGCAGGTTTCATACTTGCTTTTCCAGACCTAGATCAGAAGGCTATGGAATTCTTAATGCAGAGAATGACGTACTGCAATCTTAAGGTGCCATACTGACAGGAAGTAAAACCAAAGTACCACCTGCCCAAGAGATGTTTTATCAAAATAAAATCATGCATACAAAAATGTATACATCCTCAATACATTTCCAAGAGTTATTATATTAAAGGTGTTAAGGTGCAGTTTGTTGTATCATCACATCTGCTCACGTATCAATTCACTATCCCATTACTTAATTCATACAATTCCTTGTGAAAATAAAGAAAGGAAGATAAAAGCCTAAAGAAACTTAAATCCCCCTCAAAAGGTTTTCTTTCTACATCTCTCTAGCCATCTCATTTTCTCTGGAACATTGTAAGGTTTGCTTTTATTATTCAGCACATTTCCAGACAAATTTCCCATCCTCTCCTTCTTGTGATGTAAAAAAAAAAATAATAATTTAACGTGTATAGTCAAGTCTCAGCAATATAAACATTCCTCTCAAAGAACTTTTAAAATACACCGCATAAACTGGATCACTCACACTTTACATAGAGTTATCACTGCCATTGTAAGAAAGACTTTTAAACCACTCAAGACCCATTTAGTTTTAGAAATTCATGCCAATAAATCCATCCATCCACATCCCTTTTTCTCATTTTTGCACATGGGTTGGCGTGTCACTTTGACAGTGACAATCATCTAGAGCAAAGGTTCACACCACCAGGTTGGCTAGCCCTGCTTGTGAAATTCAAGCCAATAAATGTTTTACAAAAAATGTTGGTTTGCAAGCCCACAATCAGGACAGGTGCTTGGATGTGACAATATGTACAAATGATGGGCAGTCTCATTCCAAAATATCAAGAACATCATGTCACCTATTTTGTCTGCAAACGAAGCGTAGCTACCTGTACATATACTATACAAAGTCATTACTACATGCTTACTGTGCACCACTGCTTACCAGGCTAATTGTTATTTGAACTTTTACTGCATTTGGTTTCATATGGATTATATTCTGTACCTGGCAACTGCCCACAGCAATGCTCTAAAACACAGTTAAAGGAAAATTCTACCCTCCTTTGTAGTTAAACCAAACTCCTTCTATAATATAACCTAAAACTCACTTAGCGCCCAGAAATCTTTCAATGCCTTTCAGTTCCTTTGCTTCCATCTTCCCTGTTGTGGATCATGTGGGTCCAAGTTTTTTTTAATCATGTTCAGACCTAGTGTGGCTTCAGAAGCCTGCAAGGCCTAGGCTAGGCATATCACCTATACTTCTTCATCTTGCGCTTATTGATGATGTTGCCCAAGTGCACCCAGCTACACATGGTGAGAAATAAGTTTGTGTAGAAGAAGGATAACTAGAGCTATGCTGCAACACGACACAAACAAACTGGCAAATACGCTTTCATGTTTGATCAGTAAAAGCTTCTTGTATGCATAGCTCAGGGACAGGCTGAAAATAAAAATAAATGACTACTGCAAACTTTAATCTCTGAAGTGGTGACTTTCTGTCATAGGCAACTAGTGGGTTGTCACAGTGAAGCTGCTTAAGGTTATGAAGTCACCAAGTCATGATGCTGCTAAGGTATTTAAATGCATTTAAATGAAGAACAGCATTTCCTTGTGGATAAGAAAAGTCACATAATGGGAAGAATGCATTTTAGGAGAAATACAAAACCACATCAATATGACAGACCCAATGAGAGCCATAATGTTTTATTTATTTTTATTTTATTTTACATTTGTTGACTGGGATAGTCCGACTGGATACATGGTCATTTTCAGCGAAGGCCCGGGGAGAAAAGCTCCAAGGGTAAGCAGATACAGCATTACATAATACCATCATTACATATTACAAACAGATTGTTTACAGAGATTACATAAGTAAGCAAGTTAAACAAGTTCCACAGGTTACAGTTAATCCCGAGCGTAAATCGGGATTAAATTAAATTACACATTAAGATGGTTAACAGACTTTTACACATTCTAGAGAGAGTTAGCCAGGCTTGATACAGTGACATAGCCAGTTAAGTGACAAATGTTGTTTGAGTCTAGTTTTAAATTGACCTAAGGTGGAAAGTAAGGTAATATCAGCTGGAAGAAAGTTCCAGGATCTACTTACAGAGTTTGCAAAGAGAGAGTCACAGGCTGTGTTATTAATTTTGCTAGTCTGAATTAGTAGTTTGTTAGAGGATCTAAGTGGTCTAGGATTGTTATAGCGGGTGATAATATTTTTAAGTGCAGGAGTATTGTCCAGATTATAGAGGATTTTATAGGCCATAATCAGTTGGTTATACTGGATTAGGCTGGGTAGTTCAAGCCACCCAAACTGGTTAAGATTGACGCAATTATGTGTCCTAAATGGCAGCCCAATGGCAAACCTGGCAATGTGGTTGTAGCAAGTTGAGAGTTTGTTAAGGACGGTCTTGTATAAATTCGAGAGTAGAGGGGATGCATACAGAAGGGTTGAAAGAAGGTGAGAGCAAGCTATGGCAATTTTAGCTGGAGGGGTTAGGGAGGCTTTTATTCTGTAAAGTGACCCTAGTTTTTTACTGATGGTTTTGATAGTTTGGTTAACATGTAGGTCGAATTTTAGATTATTATCTATGATGAAACCTAATAGTTTTGTAGAGGGGTCAGGGAAGATTATTGTGCCATCATTTAAGTGGTAAACCTACGCGTTGGTAAAAATAACAGCATTTTAGTTTTTTTGGGATTTAGGATCAGACGACGTTCAGAAAGCCAGTTTTTTTATTGTATTAAATGTGGTCTGGGTAGCTGACCATAACTCTATTGGAGATGTAGCCGTGCAAACAGAATAGAGTCATCAGCATATTGGATACAACTGACTTTTGGGATGACAGTATAAAGGTCATTGATGAAGATGGAGAACAACAAGGGCCCTAGTATAGAGCCTTGTGGTACTCCAAGGGTATTAGGCAGAAGGTTAAAGAGTTTGTTCTGCCAGAGGACAGCCTGCTGTTGACCATTCAGGTAGGATTGAAACCACTGAAGGGCTCTAGTATTGAGACAGAATGTTTGCAGGGTGTGGATTAAAAGTTGGTGATCAACCATATCGAATGCCTTGGAAAGATCCAAGAAGAGAGCTGAGGATATATAACTATCATTGCGATTATGGTTTATGGTGTTGGTAAAGGCTAGGAGGGCTGAAGTAGTGCTGTGATGAGGAGGACAGAAGCTATGCTGAGTGTCTGCCATAAGGTGATTCTGGATGAGGTGGTTCATGAGTTGTCTATGAATACATTTTTCCATAATCTTTGCAAGTGGAGAGAGTATAGCTATTGGCCTATAATTGGAGAATTCAGTAGAGCTGCCTCCTTTGTGAAGTGGGATTACATAGGATATTTTCCAGATGGTAGGAATTTTAGCTTCTACTATGGTTCGATTGATTAGTATTGAGACGGGGTAAGCAATAGCATCAGCTGATTTTTTTAGGTACTCGGCAGGGAATTGATCAGCAGAAAGTGTAGTGGGTTTTAATTTTTTTGATCAAGGTACGGATAAGTGAAGTGGCGACTGGTTGGAAGCTGAATGCGAGTAGGTTTCTAGGGGTGCTACTTTCAGGACCAGGGGAGCTAGGAGGTAGTTGGCTAGCTAGGGCTTGAACTGTCTCAGTAAAGAATCAGTTAAAACTGTCAGAAACATCTTCAGGGATTTTTTCAATAGTAGCAGCAGGGATTTGGGTTGAAGTTTGTCCAGGATGTAGTAGATTATTTAAACCTGACCAAAACTTCTGAGGGTTATTTTGATTCACTGTCTGTAAATTACAGTAGTATTGTTTTTTGTCTTGTAAAATGGATTTTTTAGTTTCGTTCCCAGATTGCCTGTATTTAATGTGATCTTGGGAGTCTTTAGAAGAATGCCATAAAGCCCATGCTGTGTTTCTAAGGGTAATTTTGAGTTTAGACTCTTTAGAAAGCCATGGTGCAGTTTTTGCCTTTGTTCTCTTTGAATGAACAGGTGCATGCAAATCAAGGATCTCAAGGAATTTGTTGTATGCTACTGCTTCCTCTAAGGGGAGGTGTTTTAGAATAGACTAATTACATGAGTTTAGTTCTTGTTGGAATTTGGCTGGCAGGGTCAAAGTTTATATTGTTTCTAACCTTTCTGAGTAAGGGTTGTTGGGAATTAATGGCTTTGTGGTTAATTACATATGTGAGAAGGTGATCGCTTAGGCCATCAGGGAGGGTACCAGAGGTGTACAGTTGGTGGTGACTATTTATGAGTACCCAGTCAAGTTTTTTGGTTGGATTTACCTATCCTGGTAGGGGTGGATATGATTTGTGTAAATGCGTGCAGGTTAATATGGGTGGTTGGGGATTCTGAGGAACAGGTACCCCAGTCTATGTTAAAGTCTCCAAGTAGTAGGGTTTCTTGGGGGTAGTGATAGCCAGTGCAGGATATCTTCAAGTGTAGATATATCGTTACCTGTGGGTATATACATACAGATGATATCAATGCATTTATTTTTATTAAGTTGCAATTTGGTGGTAAGAATCTCAGAGTTATTAATCTGAGGTGGTTGTATTACATCTATGGTGACATTCAACTCAGATTTCATTGTCTGTAGTGTTAGGTTTTAACCAGATTTCAGATAAACAGAGAATTGCAGGGGAGTGGACATCCAGAAGTGCATGCAATTCATGTACCTTGTTGTTAATGTTTCTAATATTGAGATGACAGGCTAGGAGAGAGTTAGTTGGCCTATTAATTGTAGGTTTGTAGCTTAGATTGCAAGTAGAGGGGTTACGTGTATCTGAAGTGGGTGGGCCAGGGTTGGGGTGAATATCACCACTAAGTATTTGGTTGTCTATACTTGAAGAACTTCAGAAATTTGTTTATTAGTTTGTGGTAGTGATTGGATCTAGAGCTAATGTGCCTGGGGTTGAGATGTTGAAGCCGGTCCCAAGCCCGGATAAATGGGAAGGGTTGCATCAGAAGGGCATCCGGCGTAAAATTTTGCCAAATCATACATGCAGACAAAAGTACAAATATACACACCGGATCAGTCGAGGCTTGGGTGAACAACGACCGCCACCAGTACTGTTGGCCAACAGGGTGCTGGCGGAAATTGGGCTACTGTTGGCCAAAGGAGGAGAAGAGGTGGAAGGCATGGCCGAAGGCAGATAAAGGCTTGAACTGTGATAGTGAAGGTCGGAACTTTGAATGTCGGCAGTATGACTGGTATAGGGAGAGAGCTAGCTGATATGATGGTCCGAAGGAAGGTTGGTATATTGTGTGCGCAAGAGACCAGATGGAGGGGGAGCAAGGCTAGGTGTATTGGAGGCAGGTTCAAATTGTTTTATCAAGGTGTGGATGGGAGGAGAAATGGCGTAGGCATCATCTTCAAGGAACAGTATGCTAAGAGTGTTTTGAAGGTGAAAAGAGTGTCGGATAGAGTGATGTTTATGAAGCTGGAAATTGATGGTGTAATGATGAATGTTGTTAGTGCATATGCTCCACAAGTTGAGTGTGCGATGGATGAGAAAGAAAAATTTTGGAGTGAGTTGGATGAAGTGGTGAAGGGAACAGAGGGGATGAAGAAGTGATGGATAGGTATGGTGTTAAGCAAAGGAATGCAGAAGGTCAGATGGTAGTGGATTTTGCAAAAAGGATGGACATGGCTATGATGAATACGTATCTTAACAAGAGGGAGGAGCATAGGGTGACATACAAGAGTAGAGGAAGATGCACACAGGTGGATTATATCTTATGTAGAAGGGCCAGTCTGAAGGAGATTGGAGACTGTAAAGTGGTGACAGGGGAAAATGTAGTTAGGCAGCATAGGATGGTGGTTTGTAGGATGACATTGGTGATCAAGAAGAGAAGGATGAGTGTGAGGGCAGCACCAAGGATCAAATGGTGGAAATTGAAAAATGGTAATTGTGAGGTGATGCTCAGGGAAGAGTTAAGACAGGCACTGGGTGGCAGTGAAGAGTTACCGAATAGCTGGGTAACAACAGCAGAGCTAGTAAGAGAGATGGCTAGAAAGGTGCTTGGTGTGACATCTGGAAAGAGGAGGAGGACAAGGAGACCTGGTGGTGGAATGAAGAAGTACAGGAGAGTATACAGAGAAAGAGGTTGGTGAAGAAGAAGTGGGATTGTCAGAGAGATGAAGAAAGTAGACAAGAGTATAAGGAGATGAGGTGCATGGCAAAGAGAGAGGTGGCGAAGGCTAAGGATAAGGCGTATGGTGAGTTGTATAAAAGGTTGGACACTAAGGAGGGAGAAAAGGACCTGTACCGATTGGCTAGACAGAGGGACCGAGTTAGTAAAGATGTGCAGCAGGTAAAGGTGATAAAGGATAATGAAGGAAACGTACTCACAAGCGAGGAGAGTGTGTTGAGCAGATGGAAAGAGTACTTTGAAGGGCTGATGAATGAAGAGAATGAGAGGGAGAGAAGGTTGGATGATTTAGGGATAGTAAATCATGAAGTGCAGTGGATTAGCAAGTAGGAAGTAAGGATAGCTATGAAGAGGATGAAGAATGGAAAGGCTGTTGGTCCAGATGACATACCTGTGGAAGCATGGAGGTGTTTAGGTGAAATGGCAGTGGAGTTTTTAACTAGATTGTTTAATGAAATCTTGGAAAGTGAGAGGATGCCTGAGGACTGGAGAAAAAGTGTTTTGGTACCAATTTTTAAGAATAAGGGTGATGTGCAGAGCTGTAGCACCTACAGAGAGATTCAATTGATCAGTCACAGCATGAAGTTATGGGAAAGAGTAGTGGAAGCTAGGTTAAGAAGGGAGGTGATGATTAGTGATCAGCAGTATGGTTTCATGCCAGGAAAGAGCACTACAGATGTGATGTTTGCTTTGAGAGTGTTGATGAAGAAGTACAGAGAATGTCAGAAGGAGTTGCATTGTGTCTTTGTGGATTTACAGAAAGCATATGACAGGGTGCCTAGAGAGGAGTTGCGGTATTGTATGAGGAAGTTGGGAGTGTCAGAGAAGTATGTAAGAGTGGTACAGGATATGTACGAGGTAGTGTGACAGCGGTGAGGTCTGCGGTGGGAGTGACGGATGCGTTTAAGGTGGAGGTGGGATTACATCAAGGTTCAACTCTGAGCCCTTTCTTATTTGTAATGGTGATGGACAGGTTGACAGACGAGATCAGACAGGAGTCCCTGTGGACTATGATGTCTGCAGATGACATTGTGAACTGCAGTGAGAGTAGAGAACAGGTGGAAGAGACCCTGGAGAGGTGGAGTTATGCTCTAGAGAGAAGAGGAATGAAGGTCAGCAGGACTAAGACAGAATATATTTGTGTGAATGAGAGGGAGGGTAGAGGAATTGTGAGGATGCAGGGAGTAGAGGTGGCGAAGGTGGAGGAGTTTAAATACTTGGGATCAACACTTCAGAGTAATGGTGAGTGTGGAAGAGAGGTGAAGAAGAGAGTACAGGCAGGATGGAGTTGGTGGAGAAGAGTATCAGGAGTGATTTGTGACAGACGACTACCAGTAAGAGTGAAAGGGAAGGTCTATAAGAGTGTACTGAGAACAGCTATGTTACATGGGTTGGAGACAGTGGCATTGACAAAAAGGCAGGAGTCAGAGCTTGACGTGGCAGAGTTGAAGATGTTAAGATTTGCACTGGGTGTGACGAGGATGGACAGGATTAGGAATAAGTATATTAGAGGGACAGCCCAGGTTGGAAGGGTTGGAGACAAAACCAGAGAGGCAAGATTACATTGACTTGGACGTGTTGAGCAGGGATGCAGAGTATATTGGGAAAAAGATGCTAAGGATGAAGCTGCCAGGTAACAGGAAAAGAGGAAGGCCTAAGATAAGGTTTATGGATGTGGTGAGAGAGGACATGCAGGTGGTTGGTGTGACAGAGCAAAATGCAGAGGACAGGAAGAAATGGAAACAGTTGATCTGCTGTGGCGACCCCTGACGGGAGCAGGCGAAAGAAGAAGAAGACTGTAAGTATGGTTGAAGGTGGGAGGATTTACAGCTGGGGTGATAGCATGGCCTTTCGGGACCTGAAATCCAGTGAGAAACTGGTTTTCATACAAGGTAAGGAGGTATGGTGCGAACAAGAGGGGTAGTAAAGAGGAGTATATCATTATCTGTGATTTAGCTAGTGAGTTAAGGAACTATTTTACATGGTGATGCAATACCAGAAGATAGAGTGGTGAGGTAAAGGTACTGGAAGGGGGATGGGAGAATACTAGATGAAAGCCAATAGGTGCTATTAAAATGTAGGTAGAAGAACGGGAGTGGGAGGAATTATCCCAGATGAAAGCAGATAGGCTCTAGAAAGTGGGGGAGGGGCTATAGTACTATAAATTTAGAGGTACTGGGGGTGGGAGGCAATTGGGGGCAGGGAGGGGAGTGAAGAGAGCCCGAGCGCAGCGAGGGCGAATGTAGCGGGACTATTGCAGTTTGCAAGGTTTCCTAAGGTGTCCTAGAGCTATAAGGTAAGTATTTTAGCTCTTAATGTAAGAGTCAGTTTACTTAAGTTACAGGGGAAGGAGGCAAACACTCGAGTAGAAAAAAAGAGCCCTATGGCTGACCAATATGGTGACCTGCTTAATTACAAAGCACTGTAAGTAAAAGCTTAACAAATGCTTTTTGTGTGTGCAACCTACTCTGTTTAAATGTTGAGAGAAACTGATTGTAGTCCTGTAGACACTGTTTTGTAGGGAACTGTAGAGTTCAACTAGGAAAAGAGAAAAACAGAGATTCTAGGGTAAGCATGAAGACAACATCAGGCAGTTATTATATAATAATGCATTCAGAAAGGTTTGGTGGGGGGGTAAAGTAGCATACTTCAGAATGAACTAAGATTTATAGCTAAGAAACCTAAGCAAGAGAGCAATGCAGTAAATAAACACTTGCCAGATTTTAAAGCTATACCAGAAAAACTAAATCAATTATTCACAGTTGTACAACTGGAAAATTACCAGTAAAAGCACTTCAGGTATAGCTAGCCCAAGTTATTCAAGTCATAAAAGCACTTCTTCAATGTGTGTGTGTGCATTAAAAAACACATGCAGCAATGAGGAGCTCTGATTATACACTTTCTCTAGGTACAGGTTCAGTTTAAACACAAATATTACCACAGAAATTCAGTAAAGTCACTAGCTACTTATAGAGCCTCTGAAAAAAAATAGAGCAGTCTGTGCAGAATCAGAATTTAGCAGCAGGTCATTCAGTTACACAAAAAAGAGTAAAAGATCCATACAATGAATAAACTTACACTAAGTCACACCAGGTCAGCCAAGGGGGGAAGATAGAGGGAAATCCTAAGCACCTAGATTTGAAAATGATGCCTGTACTGAATTGTTGCAGTTTAACCTGTTTGAGGAAAGAGGGGGGTGGGGGAAAAGAGAAGGCAGTGGGAGTGGTTACAGGGAATATCCTGAGTGACTCAAGACACCACACCAGAGATAAGCTGAATGTAAGGGCCTAAAATCTGCACTCAGCACTGTGTTCAGGGGCGGCTCGTGGCATCGGGCTGCTGGACTGCAGCCCCCTCAGCTAGACAGCTGAGTAGTTTATTTTGTTTTTTTTTTATGTAAAAAAAAAAATCTGTTTTTGTACTTTAAATTTCGAGTCCGCAACTCGAAATTATGCGCATGCGCATTGTGCGCTTCAATTGCAACAGCGTTTTTTTTTTTTTTTCTAAATTCTTGCTGCAATGTTTTCATTGCAGCCCGAAGGAGCAAAGAAGGCATCATTGTGATGCCCAGAACTTCCCAGAAGTCTATGCGGTTGAGACACAAACCGCATAGATATGGAAGGGGCTCAGACTGCGACGTCCGCAGGCACGTCAAACAGCAATGTCAGCTACTGCACCCCAGTATCATCCATGTGATGGCATGCTACTATAAATTAACTTAGTATTCCTTAGCATGATTTTATATTAATTTGAAGAAAAAGACAGGAAGTCTCTCCTGCTGCTGGTTTGCAAGTATCTCATGGTAAAATAACACTTGTAGTATTTAACATTATGTATTTTCCTCACCTTATCTTATAACTAGAACATGCATCATTTTCTTGCTAATATAGATACTAGAGGTTACTGTAAACTGTGTTAATTAATGTAAAATATTTTTAGAAGAGAAAAAAATTACACTGCTGTCAAAGGATGAAAAGAAAACAAGTTTTTTTTAAAGCGTACTTTTTCTGAAATCTAAGCTATTTAAAATAATGTATTTATGGGCATACCTCTTTTATATTCAGGAGACAAGGAGTAAAATGATTAGATCTCTTAGTAGCATGAGACAGAGAAAGAAACTGTCTGCATGAGAAAGAGCTAAAAAAAAGCTAGATTAGAAAGAAGAAAATGTAGGTACACCATGATAGCCAAAGGGTAGTAACTAATGGAAGTCTGTTGTTTAAGTTTAAAAAGAATACTTGGTAAGAAACTACTGAGAATAACGGAGAAGTTAAGTACAGGTAGTTGGAGTAGGAGGAGGTGTTAGAGGAATTGGTGAAAGGAGATGTTACAGAGCTATATGTGGACTTAGTGGAGAAACTGCAAAGAGATGGGGTTCAGATTGCAGGAGATATATAACAGAATGCAAAAACAAGTTACAGTTTTCAGTAGTTAATAAAGTAGAATGGAATGGAAAGGTTTGTTCATTGTTCAAGAAGGCTATTAATATATCAGTGAAGAATAGATTAAATAAAGATGGATATGAATGGGAGATGGAACACGTTGAAAGGGAAACGCAGCTGCTGGTCTACTAAGAAGGGGACATAAGATATATAGAGAGATTTAGGAGAGAAAAAAGTGGGGAAGGCACTGGAATACCTCAAGGAGGATGGAAGTCAGGAACTAGGATATACTGTGAGGATGAATTTAGGACTGTTGCTTGAAAGATGGGTCAGTGACTGAAGTGTTTTGAGTTGTTCTATGATTTATATATTGTTATTGAACAGATGTAATATTACCCAGTACAAATAAAAACAATGGAGGATAAGGACAGAGTAGGTAGTTTTAGCTAATGGGAAAGAGGAGGTGGTTAAATTGCTTATTTTATGGGAATATAACCAGTTGAAATATATATGGGAGGAGATTTTGAAATTATGGAAAGCACATATAAGAATGTTGGAATTGTGCTTGCCTGGGATCACCTGGGAAAATGTTATATAGAATGTGGATAAAAACTGGAATGGCTACTGCTGGCAGGAAGGAGTTTAAAGGCATACTGATGCAATGGAGAAAACAGGATACAGGACAGAAGTCATGAACATCTTAGGAAATGGATGACGGGATTATTATGGGGAGTGGAAGAAGAAACAATAAAGGTAACAACTGGCAGCAATGAAAGGGTTTATAAGTTCTGCATTTAAAAGATCAGGGAGGTCAGAGGTGTCAGGGTATCAGAGGTAGATGAGGGAGTATAACTGTAGACTATGTAAATATTGGTAATATGTAGAGAAAGTTGTGAGTGTCCCAACTCCCTCTGTACAACAGAAAGCCCAAGGAGGAAGGGTAATTGCAACTTTGGGTTAATATAGAACATTAAAAAGGATTCAGGTAGCACCAAATCTAAGGGGTGATTGGGAATAAGAGAACAATGGGGAGGAACAGAGAACATTTTTCAGAACAAGATACAGGGGAGAATAACTGGGGAAAGAAGGAAAAACATAACAGCAGGTCTGCTATTAGCCTGGCTAAAGGCAGATAGCTTGTTAGAATGTGCTGGGTACCGGCACAATGTAAGGTGGAAAGACAAAAGGGATAAATAGCATGGCTAGGCAGATGAAGATGAAATGCAAGGATCAAGCTGGTTAACCAGAGATTGTTTTATTTTGGTGTAAGAATTCTACTGTACTATTTGCTTCTAGATACTTATAGAACTTCATTTTTAGGTACATGGATGTTTGTTTTCAATGAATATGTTCATGGATATAGGGAAGAATATCAAGTAATATCATGTAAGGGGCAGAATGTGATACATAATGGTAAGTTCTCCCAGGATAAATGTGATGGTATAAAATAAAAAGCATATAAAAAATATATGTGTGTGTGTGTGTGTGTGTGTGTGTGTGTGTGTGTGTGTGTGTGTCTGTGTGTAAAATGCCCCAGGTGCTACATGGTGGCAGGTAGAGAATAAGGCTTGAATCCTGTACCCAGATGGCAAGAGCCTGAATTCCCTACTCACCATCATTTGTAAAAATGTTGCAGATTTATCCCTCATAAAATCTGTAGTTTCTGTATTTGTGTGTCCTTGAAATGCCAGTAGTGCATTGGTGCAGTGGCAGCATTGTTACCTGACAACTACATGTTCTCTGGTTTGATTCTTGGCTGGGGTGCCTTACTTTCTGTGTGGAGTCTGTATGCCCTCCCTGTTTTTGTTTCCTCTACTGTCCTCCCATCTTACAAAGACATGTGTCTGTCTGGAGTGTTTCTCCCTGGGCCTCTGCTAAAAATTAGTTTTTGTTCCAAGTCAGACTTTCCTGGTTAACAAATGTTAAAAATGACACGCATTTGAATATCAGACTTCATATTCTTCAGAAAGTGCATGGTAACACAAAAGCTTTTATTCTAGCAATTTCCTAAGTGTATAAGATGGATATTTGAAATTTGTCCCTATTTCTGGGACTGTATTCCCCCATTATTGGCTTCATCCAGGTTTTGTGCTAAGGTTGAGAGCTATGGTAAGAACTGAATCCACCGAAAATGTTTGGGGGCTATATTCCCCCATTACTGGCTTTGTCTGGGTGTTTTTTGCTAAGAGGTTGAGTGCTATGGTGAGAACTGAATGTTTGAGGGCTGTATTCACCCATTATTGGCTTTGTTCAGGTGTTTTGTGCTAAGAGGTTGACAGCTGTGCTATGGTGAGAACTGAATTCACTAAATGGTAGCCATTTAAGTTTCCGTCTTCCTGTTTCACAAAATAGCTGATTTGGCATAGTGGTATGTTGCTCTGACTGTTTTGCACAGGGTCCTGGGTTTAAGGCTTGGCAGTGAAATGTATGGTGGTAACACAGCATTTTATTCTAGCAACTTTCCAACATTATACAAGTAATATTTAAAATGTGTCCCTGGTTTTTAGGCGTTGGTCCCCCTCCCCACAATAAACTTTGGCTTTTTTCAGATTTCTTTGTGCTGCAAAGTTCAGAGATACAACTGAGTAATTAGATTTTACAAGGAGCTGAGAGCTGCAGAGGAGCAAAAGTTTAGTACTGCTTATGCTGAATCTGCTTGCATTATTAATAGCACAACAGGTAGTATGTTTGCTTTTAATGCAGAAGGTTGTGGGGGTTCTACTCCCACAGTAGATAGATGCATTGCTGATACTGTACTGTATTGCAAAAGGGGTGGATGCTGCACCCCTTTTTGGCGAAGATACCTAGTAACTATGAACCTGTTATCAGTTTGCCATCCATTCCCTATTGCACTATACCTCTCAACTGTCCAGATTTTTGCAGAATGAATAGATTTTTGCTTCTTATTTTTAGTTTGTTCCTCATAAAATTTGTGGTTTTCTGTCAAATCCATTTAGGAATGAAGTCACTAAATAATGACAGACACTGAGTTTCAGACTTCATAACCTTCAGAAAAATGCATGTTGTTTTTTTACAGCAAGATCTGTTATTCGATCAACTGTCTCAGTTTATACAAGAGCAATTTTTAGTACTGTTTATATGTTCCCCCCATATATTTGGCCTTGTCCATATTTCCTGCATTAACAGGTTGAGAGGTACATGCAAACAAATTGCTTTATAGAATTAGGCATATCCAAACCTCTCAAATGTTCCCAATTTTGGCTCAAAATGTTGCTCTTCCCCTAATAATCTCTCTGCAAAATGGCAATTTTGGAAGAAAACATGGAGAGTTTACAATTAATAAACAACTGTAATAATCAGTTATAGATTACTTTTATTTCAGAAATGCATGTAGATTCTTTTATTTTGTCAGCTGCTCAAGTTAGCAGTACTAATATTAAAAAGTGTCCCTTCTTTGACAGGTTCCCAGCTGTATTGTGTGGCTAATTTATATTTTTGATTTTGAATCACATTTTTGGCCCATTATTCATAAAATTTGTGTTTTTTTGGCAAATTAGTGGCAAATCATTAAAAACTGAAGTTAGAAAATAATGACAGACATTTCAGTTTCAGATTTCATACCTTTCAGAAAATTCATACTAATGCAAGACCTACTATTCTATTATCTTTCTAAGTTTATAAGAGCAATATTTAAAAATTGTCCTTATTTTTGGACCTTTGTCCCACTTCTATGTATGACTTTGTCCAGATTTCTTGCTCTGAGGTTGAGAGGTATGACAAATGTGTCAGGGCCATCGCAGTCAGCCAGAGACATTTCAAATAGTGACATACTTGTTGCACCCCACTCCTCCATGTATGACTCTGGATGTGTCCAAGCAAGGCAAGGAGCACTTATGCAGTGTAAATGTGCAGAATACCCCCCCCCCCCCATCCAAGGTAGACACAAGTACTATAATGGCTTTTCATCTGTCCTTGATTTTGCAGAATGTTCTGGTTTCTGTCATATTTTTATACTGTTGATTTATGCACTGCCAGTCATGAGCGGACAGGTGATCTGCTGTGGTGACCCCTAACCGGGAAAAGCCAAAAGAAGAAGAAGAAGAATTACTCAGAAAGTGCCTGTTGCTCTTTGTTTATGTAGCAATGCTTTAATGTCCATCTGGTAAGCTTGTCTGAGATTGTAAGATGCAAGTACGTTTTAATAAACATACTGTTAAAGAATTGCCAACATTGAAAGCCTTTCTGTTGCTGCCATGCAGAGAATACTTACATAACTAGATAACATATAGGCCTTGGGTATTGAAATGCATATGACAGTATTTATAATAAAGGACAGGATTACATTATTTTAAGAGCTCATTACAGGCTTTACCTGCAAACTAGACGGAATGCCAGTCTATCATGTGCGGTCCATATCCTTTGCAGTAATCCTTTAAGCAATGTATGTTCAGCTTGTTTCCTGTTTTTTTCATTTTTTACTTTGATCATGTTTTCCCCATAAAACAAGTAGATAGTTGTTGTCAGGCAGCAGGTCTTTTTTGGATAAGAAACATTTTTACAAGTGGGGGTATCACAGAGATTGCTACTTTCAGCATGTTACTTGGTAGTTTAATAAAGCTGAATATAAATTATAATTAGAACTGGAGTACAAGGAGAAGTGGATTGAGCTGAGTGCTGCTTGTTTTTCTTATACTTGATTTTGAATAGCATTCCAGTAATGTATTTAAAAAGTAATTAATTTTTTCATGCCTCATAACCTTTTTGTTTCCATCTAGATATTAAGTAAGCTGTCATGCAGCCAATGGATTGAAATATGTTTTTCTTCTACACTTCATTTTGTCTTGATTGAACTCTCATAATGATGGTTTGGCACCCCGGGCAGAGTATTTAATTAAAGTTATAGTTTTTGTAGTTTTTGAGCTTAGCCCCTTCCCTTTCGAGTTGGCCACACCCATTCTCATTGACCTCACCCATTCAGCTGTCTCCTGCAGCCCCCCTTTGATTTGAAGTCACCAGCCGCCACTGACTGTGTTATGTGCACTCAGTACTTTAATTTTAATGTTACTTGCACTCAGCACTGTAATTTCACTTATGTTTAGCAGGAAAGACAGATCTTGGCTCTTGCCACCCCCATAGTGCCTTTTTTAGGCAAGGCTCAAATTCTAAACCTACCACCCTAGAAAACAAAAATGGGAAGAAACTGAGGGTAATGCTGCTCAATGCCAGAAGTCTAAATCTCAAAATGCACGCACTCGAGGCCCTTCTCAGTATGGAGAACATCGATGTCTGTGCTGTAACTGAAACCTGGTTCAAGGCTCCTGAGAGCACCCCGGCACTATTAGGTTTTACCTCATATCATGCGTTCCGGGCCCCAAAACCCAGACCACACCACAAAAGGAGGGGGTGTATCCATATTCATAAAGGATACCCACACCTCCAGGTTGGTGGCAACGCAAGCTCGGAAACCATCCAGGTGCAACTAACCATAGGCAAAACTGCTCTACAAATTGTAGCATGCTACAGGCCACCCTCTCAAACTCAGGAACCCCACACAGCCTTCCTGAAGACACTGGAGGGTATAAATGTATCTCCAAACAACATCATATTGGGTGACTTCAACTACCCAAATATAGACTGGGAACATTACTCAAGCCCTAACTTTCTAGCCCAACGGTTCCTGGAGTTCATAAATTCAAATGCCATGGAACAGCTAGTCACTGTTC
Source organism: Protopterus annectens (assembly GCF_019279795.1). NCBI lineage: Eukaryota > Metazoa > Chordata > Ceratodontiformes > Protopteridae > Protopterus > Protopterus annectens. Next base: position 726,708,936 of record NC_056751.1, read on the forward strand.
CCACGAGAGGAGAAAATATACTAGATCTCATTATCACAAACATGGGGACAAAATGCTCCACACCGGAAGTATATCCTCATTGGTGAGATCTGATCATAAACTAATCTCACTGGAAATCCACATCCGCCCCACCCCAAACAAAAAAAGACCACAGTGAAGAACTTCTCTAAAGCAAACTTCACACTACTCAAGACTGGTGTGGTATCCTTCAAGGCCCCTGAGCCAGTGGAAACCACAACCCAAGCTGCGGAAGCCCTTACAAATGCCTTCTATGAACACCTCCAGGACTGCATGGATCAGGCAATCCCAAATAAAACCAAGACTCTTTCCACAAAGGGCAAACATCCAGTCTGGTGGACTCCAGCCATTAACAAACTTTACAATAAGAGGAGAAAGCTATTACATGATAGAACAAAATCCATAAAAGGGAAGTCACCCCTGATCATTATTAGTAAAAAATACGAGCACTCATAAAATCAACTAAGGCCAATTTTGAGAGAAAATTGCCATGGATTCAAAGGACAATCATAAGGCCTTTTTCAGCTATGTTAGGAACCTGGGTGGAAACTCCCAGATATGCTCAGAATTAGTCCAAAATGATACAAAAATCACTGAACCCACAGACATTGCCAACATACTGGCAGACAGGTTCAGTGCAAACTTCACCCTCTCTCCCTCCCTAAAGGAGAGATAACTATCCCAGCAGAGTGTAGCCTCCCAGACATCTCAAATGCGCAGGTGAAAGCTGCTCTCTCTAAAGCTAAAAACACAGCATCAATGGGACCGGATGGTGTCCCCGGCTGTGTGCTACACGAGCTAAATGAGGAATTAAACCTGCACATAAGGCAGCTGTTTAATCTCAGCCTTACCACAGGATACATGCCCAAGGAGTGGCGTACGGCAACTGTGGTCCCACTCCACAAAGGCGGTGCCTCTACGGACCCTGGTAATTACCGCCCCATAAGCTTAACAAGTCTAGTCTGCAAAGCTATGGAGAGGATCATAATGGGGCTCATAAACAAAGATATAGGGGACTTGCAGACATTGGACCCAACCCAGTTTGGCTTCGTCAAGGGAAGATCATGCCTTTTGAACTTGGTCGACTTCTTCGAAACAGTCACCAAGGCCATTGATGAGGAAAGGCAGTCCATACAGCCTACCTTGACCTCATAAGGCTTTCGACACAATACCCCACTCGGGTATTGTAGAAAAACTTACCAGCTTAAATGTAAACCCATATGTCACAAGATGGGTTGCAAACTGGCTTAAGGACAGAACCCACAGGGTTAGAGTTGCTGGCGCTATGTCAGACTCCAAGCCGGTCACAAGTGGTGTCCCACAGGGCTCTGTCCTTGGCCCCTATTGTTCGGCATCTACTTCTCAGAAGTACAGGCCAACATGGGAGGACTTTGGCTGACAAAGTTTGCAGGCGACTGCAAACTGGGCCATAGTGGAAAGTGCATCGGACACGGATATCCTTCAGAAGGGACTCACGGAAACAGATAGCTGGTGCCAGAGCCATGGCCTGAAGTTAAACGCCAAAAAATGTATAGTCATACCCTTCGGGAAAAACAAGGTAACCCCAAGCTACCATATAGGTGGCAATCCACTAAGCACAGAAGAGGTTATCAGGGACCTGGGGACCCAGGTTGACAGTGGCCTTTCTTTTGACACTCACGTTGCTCAAGTGGTTAGAAAGACGTTCTACATTGCCCACCTGATCATGAAGGGATTCACATCCAGATCTAGTGAGGTCATTGTTTCCCTGTACTCTTCACTTATCAGACCAATGATCGAGTACAATGCCCCATTCGGGATGTATCTCACCCGACATCTGCAGCAACTGGAGAGACCCCAAAAGTTCCTCACCAAAAGGATAAAGGGACTCCAAAATCTGTCATATGCTGCCAGATTGAAGAAACTCCAGCTCTATTCAGTCGCATACCGTCTGCTCAGAGGTGACATGTGCCTGACATACAAGGCCATGTCCAACCCGGAATTAATGGACATGCTCCACCTCAAAAAATCCAAATCCACCAAAACCACTAGAGCAAGCGACTTAAACCTTAGCACGGACATAAATAGGACGTGCTGGAGGGATAGATTTATCACTCAGAGACTCCCTATGCTGTGGAATAAAATCCCGGTCCATGTGAGGCAGAGCACTTCGCTGGCTCTGTTCAAGAGAAATCTTGACCTGTGGATGGGAGATCGTAGGTTTACCCCGGGAATCATCTCTGTGTCACTGCTGGACAGAGGCACAACAAACTAATATGCACAGTATTTTTTCATATAAGGGGTGGCGTAAGCCACAAAAATTTGGGCTAGGCTTATAAATGCCTTAGGGCAGATAGCCTAGTATAAACCTATAAACCTATGAACAGTATACAATTTTGGGAATTTTTACAAGGGTTACTTGTTCAAATGTCAGGCTATTGCAGTTTACAAGGTTTCCTAAGCTGTCCTAAAGCTAAGTATTACAGCTCTTAATGTAAGAGTCAGTTTACTTCAGTTACAGGGGAAGGAGGCAAACACTCAGTAGAAACAAAGACCCCTATGGCTGACCAATATGGTGACCTGCTTAATTACAAAGCACTGTAAGTGAAAGCTTAGTAGAGAAAGTAGAAAAAGAAATTAGAATACAATCTGAAACAGTTAACTCTGATGCATTATTGCAGCAATGAATATTAACAGATTAAAAAAAAATTGGGGGGGGGGTGTTCAGTGTGGATATTTCCTTTAATGGAAGCTCAATGTGCTTGCTGTATTTTACATTCTTTTTGTTTTCACCCATTATGAGGTTTGGTGCCCTACACCATTTGAGTGATAAGAAAAGCAAACCCCAACATTCAAAAAACAAAACTAGAAAGGGAAGACAAGCAATACATCAGTCTTGAAATCAATGTATGTCGGTACTGTAAACCAGGCTTGAATTTCCTTATATTTATTGACATTATTGAGGGTAAAAAATGTGCAAGTTCCACGCAGCTGGAAACAAAGCAGCAGCTTACAAGATGAAATCTGCAAATTATACTGTTAGTCCAAGCAACGCAAAAGTTCATCTTGCGACAACACCCCCCACCACCATCGAGAGAGGTGAGTACAATGAACAAATGTGTCAGAATGCATTATGTAACTTTAAGATTAAAAAAGAACAGGTTTTATCCACTGGTAAGGATTAAAGATTGCAATCACTGCAAAACTGTAAAATTAGCCCAGCTTTAAAATGCACAAGCCCATTTCTCTCAGGCGTATGTATGTATGTATGTATGTATGTGTGTGTGTGTATATATATATATATATATATATATATATATATATATACACACACACACACACACACACACACACACACACACACACACACACACACACACACACACAACAGAATTCTTTGTTTCGCATCTGAGTCAGATCACAGCAAGTACGTCTCCAGCTGCTATTCATTTCTGAATCACCTTCCATCAGTTTAACTGCTATGTATATCCAAAAATGATTACTTTTGCCAAAGGAGATTTTCAGAAACCTTATACCTGTAACAAGTGCTGACATATCTCGTATTAACAAATAACATGGTTTGAATAGCTTCAATAGCTTAAAAGACATGTGAGAAGTAAAGGAATAAAATCCCTTTTAATTGGAGGAAATTATATTCCTCTACTGTAACTAGGATGGTTAAGAAAAATATTCCACAAAGGATTTTAGATCATACATTCTATGACAGACACATACTTGGTATTAAGAATTTAAAACAAGAGTTGTTTCTGGCTTAATGGATAACTGACTTCCAAGCCAAATACAGCAAACATCACTTATCCGTATAAACAAGCACAAATGTTCAAGTGCAAATACCTACACACATTTCTTGAGTAAATTAATACAGTTGTACTGTTATCTCAGTCCATTATCTGGGGATTTTAAATTTAATAGTGAAGATGGATGTTGGAGAAAGTACTGTAACAAATATTTCATATACTCATTGTACAAACAACGTGACTCTGGAAAACAAAATATTCTGCAGAGATAAATGTTTAACTACATACTGTAAAGCCACTGACTTTCTGGATGTACATTGTAAGTAGGAGGTATGACACTGTGCATGTTTCATTATAAAGTTGTCCAAGAAGCCAGTATGACATTTCCTTTTGGATTTGTAACAAACTGGTTAATTCTACAAAAGAAACAGAAGGAGAAATAATTTTATAAGTTAGCCTGAATAAATCTTACAGTAGAACTTGAAGGTTAAAATGCTAAAAACTACCAAAGTCAGAGAGTCCTTCCTACCTTCTTCATCAGACATAAGGTATTATGAAACAGCCCTATAGCACATTCATTTTAAGGTAGCTAAGGTGGGACCCTCCTTAAGACCTGCCATTTCAGAGACTTTAAGAAAAAGCAAGTAATAAAAACGACTTTATGATCTCTATCACATCTTAGGACAACACAGGAAGTGACCTGCTAGAAAGCTCTATGTAAAACACACTGCAAACTACATAACTATCCCTCCATCATATCATAAACACGACCATCAATCACATTATGTCCAATCTATGTGGAAGACGGTAAACAACAATCAAATCCTGAAAATCACTTCCCTATTGCTCGTAAATCATTGTGGATCAGTTTCTGCACTTTCAGGCTTGGACAAGACCTATGAAGGGCAGTAGCCCTACTGGTTCATGAATGGCATGGAAAGTATGTCTTACAGAGTTTCGATGTGGTTTTATAAAAGGTAAAAGTATTACATCTGCTAACCTCATGGTCAAAGATGTAACTATGTACATGGGCAAAGACCTGCTCCCTAGAATGGCCTCTGCCCACCTAATGTATTTTTATACAGTAAATGAGTCCCAGTTTGTCAAAGTCTTGAATAACCTAGGCTTTATGGAAGGTTCTCAAAAATTGTTTGTAGATTATTCACAAAACAGACTCTTACAGGGTTCAAGACACAGCCCTGCCCAAGCATATCTCTATTACGAAGGAGATCCTTAAGGCTCTGCATGTGTACCATTAATATCTTTAATTTTTTCCATGACCTGCTGACAACCATGCTCTGCATACAATCAGACCTCTCAATTGTCCCTGATCTTCAGGGACATCCCCGATTTAGACACCGATTTTAGGTCCATCCCTCTTAATCCATCTTAAAACTGGTGACTGCTGAAGAAAAGGTGGTGAATTTCCCTTAATAAATAATGATAGTAATTCAGAGTTATAGACATTTTATGTCAGAAAATCTATATTAATCCACATTCTCTTATTCTGCAAAAGTTAATAGTACAAATATTTAAAAAATGTCCCTGATTGTCCCTGATTATTTGAGAATTTATCCCTGATTCTGTTGAGATTTGTCTCTGATCGGTTGAGAGCTATGCATACGATATTTTGTTTTCCCCACCATGCTCTGCATACGATATTTTGTTTTCCCCCATGCTCTGCATACAATATTTCATTTTCCCCCATGCTCTGCATATGATATTTTGTTTTCCCCCCATGCTCTGCATACGATATTTCGTTTTCCCCATGCTCTGCATACAATATTTTGTTTTTCCTCCATGCTCTGCATATATTTCATTTTCCCCCATGCTCTGCATATGATATTTTGTTTTCCCCCATGCTCTGCATACGATATTTTGTTTCCCCCCATGCTCTGCATACGATATTTTGTTTCCCCCCATGCTCTGCATACGATATTTTGTTTCCCCCATGCTCTGCATACGATATTTTGTTTCCCCATGCTCTGCATACGATATTTCATTTTCCCCATGCTCTGCATACGATATTTTGTTTCCCCCATGCTCTGCATACAATATTTCACTTCCCCCCATGCTCTGCATACGATATTTCGTTTTCCCCATGCTCTGCATATATTTCGTTTTCCCCATGCTCTGCATAAGATATTTCGTTTTCCCACATGCTCTGCATACAATATTTCGTTTCCCCCCATGCTCTGCATACAATATTTCGTTTCCCCCCATGCTCTGCATACAATATTTCATTTTCCCCCATGCTATGCATACGATATTTTGTTTTCCCCCATGCTCTGCATATATTTTGTTTTCCCACATGTTCTGCATATGATATTTCATTTTTCCCCATGCTCTGCATACGATATTTTGTTTTCCCCCCATGCTCTGCATACGATGTTTCGTTTTCCCCCCATGCTCTGCATATGATATTTTGTTTTTCTCCCATGCTCTGCATACGATATTTCGTTTTCCCCATGCTCTGCATATATTTTGTTTTCCCCATGCTCTGCATACGATATTTCGTTTTCCCCCATGCTCTGCATATGATATTTCATTTTCCCCCCATGCTCTGCATACAATATTTCATTTTCCCCCATGCTATGCATACGATATTTTGTTTTCCCCCCATGCTCTGCATTATATTTCGTTTTCCCCCATGTTCTGCATACGATATTTTGTTTTTCCCCCATGCTCTGCATACAATATTTCATTTTTCCCCCCATGCTCTGCATACAATATTTCATTTTTCCCCCATGCTCTGCATACAATATTTCACTTCCCCCCATGCTCTGCATACGATATTTCGTTTTCCCCATGCTCTGCATATATTTCGTTTTCCCCATGCTCTGCATACAATATTTCGTTTTCCCACATGCTCTGCATACAATATTTCGTTTTCCCCATGCTCTGCATACAATATTTTGTTTTTCCTCCATGCTCTGCATATATTTCATTTTCCCCCATGCTCTGCATATGATATTTTGTTTTCCCCCCATGCTCTGCATACGATATTTCGTTTTCCCACATGCTCTGCATACAATATTTCGTTTTCCCCATGCTCTGCATACAATATTTCGTTTTTCCTCCATGCTCTGCATATATTTCATTTTCCCCCATGCTCTGCATATATGTTGTTTTCCCCCCATGCTCTGCATACGATGTTTCGTTTTCCCCTCGTGCTCTGCATATGATATTTTGTTTTTCTCCCATGCTCTGCATACGATATTTCGTTTTTTCCTGGGGTACATTTTCCTACCTACAAAGCGATTTTTGTATTACCAAATAGAAGAAAAGAATGACTTACCTGCTTGTTCCATACCTCTCAACTGACCCTGATTTTCTAGGATGTCCCTGATTGTGCCTCCTACTTTGCACATATTTTGATTTTCTGGTTGATCGCCAGACATAAGAGCATCATGCTTCTTCTTGCTCAGAAAATGCAGGTTAATGCAACACATGTTGTCCCATTAACTTTTAAAGTGAAGCAGAGGAATATCTAAACGTTTCCCCAATTTTGGGCCTTTCTTCTCTCATATATTGAGCAAAGTAGCTCATATGTATGGTTTCTTCCCTTCTATGGCATTTCTATCCTAGATTTTCTCACTGAACACCTTCTTGGGCCTGTAAGAAAACTCATAATGCTTTCTTTAGGAAATAGTCTGCCAGGCACTTTTACAATTTTGCCTGTCACATTTTAAATGTTTAGCCAAGGAAAACCCATTAAGGTTTTTGATCAAGGAACATCCCACACAGTAATATATTTGTAGCACTTTCTGCTATCCTGCGTCTTTTCTATCACTTTAATTTTTGGCCAAGCAAAGATCCACACTGCAAGGCATGCATACCTCTTTGTTCTTTCCCATCCAGTAGTATTTTATTTGTATTTATGTGTGTTTATCAGGGTAGTGCAGTGATCTCAATGGACCATCTGCAGGCACAGCTTGGGTGAATAGGATCACATAACAAATGAATAAAACATATTTACAGATACAAGGATATGCTAAACAAGAAATATATATAGTAAACCACCAAAAGAAAAAAAATGAAAATAAAACAACCAACGAAGAACTATGAACAAACACGCTTTTATTAAAAGACTTTTAATAAAAGCGTGTTTGTTCTTAGTTTGTAGTCAGTTATTTTAACAAATATATACATATATATATATATATATATATATATATATATATATATATATATATATATATATTTATTTATTTACAGATTGAAAGTTTGGAGATTGGTCTAGCCAAATGCCAAGGTATTTGAAGGACGTGATAGTTTCTATGGTGGTATTTTTAGCATCTTTAATGTTAAAGAAGCTGGGTGTTTTGGCTATTTTTCCGTGTGTCTGCTGGAATTCATAGCTTTTTTACCATGTCTTGTGATTTACAACTGCTTTTTTTTCCTCTATGGAGATGATAAACTTATTGAGCCTTTGGGAATTTCACAGCTCTTTTAGTCTGCTGTTCCAGAGTTAAGAAACCTGAAAGAAGTGATAGAAACAGTCTGACTTAAATGATGTTAAAATGAGAATCACACAGCTACTCAAGTACTATTTTATAACAGAAGCATCAACTTATTTCAGAGAGTTTAGAACATGACAAAGAACTTTAACTGAAGACTAGTAACTCTTAAGAGTTTCAAATGCTTTGTTTAGAGGTTGTCAAACCTAGCAGTATTCCCACTGTCGCACCAAGTAAATACAAACAAGATTCGACAATACAGCACAGTGAGATAATCTCATGTTCTATGTATTCTAAATGCATTATTGGAGAAAAAGAAAACCTGACAAAATAAACCATAAAATCACATCAGTAGGTTAGGTCTGTCTGAAGAAGGCTTTTTGGGTTACAACAAAATAAAAATTAATAATGACTAACTGAAACACCAGAGAAGCATTACTGTAGCGCAAAACATAAGGAGAGGATTTGTCATTTTCATCTACTGGCAATACAGTCCTTTAATATTTTGCTACACACAGATATCTGAGAAAGCAGAAAATTATCTAGACCACTTGTAAGCGTCTAAAATATATGCTTTTACAAACAAGAAAAACTAAAACAAAATTTGTGTAATCTGACGGCAGTATAACTTGTGCATTCTGAATGTTAGTGCTAATATTGCCGAGCGTGAAAATGCATTCTTAAAAATAAAGGGAAAACAATGTTATAAAAACACTTAGTGTTCTGTCCATCAAATCTTTGCGGTTTCAATCACTCAGGTATTCTAAAAGTAAATCCTTCGAAAAAGCTTTTCTGTAAAAAATAAACTTAAAAAAAAAAAAAGCAAATACCAGAAATTGGAGCCCGAATGCTGATTGGTAAACTGATTCAGTTAGTGTTGAGTTCATTATGGGAACACTCCCCTTAATTTTTTTTAAATTAAAATGTACATCACAATTTATTTAACAGTTTGGCAGGTAACTAATTACAGTAAAAATGTTAAACACCCTGCAAATGTCTTCTATTTCACTCCCCACCTCACTCCATGGGTGGAGACACTAATGTTTCCAACAACTAAGAGAAGGTTCAGTCGTTTTTTTACTGACGCCCAAAAGAAATCACCAGCATGATCCAAATGCCTACATGGACAGAAGACAACAGACATTCAAGTTTCACTTTCTGATATTCATGGTTTTTTTTTAAGTTGAAGTCTTACAGAAAAGCTTTTCTGAAGGATTTACTTTCACAAATGTTATGTAATCACAACCACAAAGATTTGACAAGGAGAAACAGGAGTGTTTTTGTAGCATCCACTTTAAACATTATCTTTAACAAATGTGGTCATGTGTGGGAAAAATTCCTTTTTCTCCTAGGTGTGTTGACCTCAGAGTTGATCAATTTAAGAAAGAGGAAGGTATGGAGAGATTTGTTTCCTCCAAACTTGGGAGTTTAAATTCTACTTCAAGTTTGTTTGTTTTTTTAGATTCATTGGAAATCAAACCTTTGGCGGCACAATCAAGGCATGGATGCATTATTTAACATGTAAAAAATATTTAGCAAGTTTACAGGATTTTAAAACATCCCTTGCCCAAATGTCAATACTCACAAATTAGTCAAAATACTCAAACAGCTCAGGCTACTACTTTACACCCTATTTATCTTTGCCGTACACCTGGAAGACCTTAAATTCAGGACAAACACCTAGAAGTCTGGTAGAAAATCATCAGACAGGATGAAGCCAAGACACTTAAGCCCTTACAGTAGCTGTAATACCACAAATTAAATACAGCCTTCTTTCATCAGTGCAGTCCCTCTACCAATGTCAACTCCACACCAGCTCAGTTTAACAAATAGTTTTATGACCCTAATACAAAGGGAATATCACTGACTCGTGCTCAGAAAGGGATAGAATGTTCTCTCTAAAGGAAGACTCCCACGTCTTGCTCCCTACCCTACTTTACAGCCTAGTGCAAATATCAACTTCACGCAGCAAAAAAACACCTGCTCAGTTACACTCCTACTCACATTTCCACTACCAAACTTAACTCAAATGGCTTCCATCATCTTTGCTGACACGAGTCACCTGTACACATTAAAATGAGGAGGCATTCAATCCACTAACTTAGTTTTGTCACCCTAAGCTACATGCATGCACTAATAATAAATATCGAGTGATTTGGATTATAGAATTCAAACCGTACAAAACAGTCATATCAATACCGTGTCATTACTTTAATATAATGCATGCTTCTCAGACAGACATTACCCACCCACCCAAAATTCCTTTCTGGCCTCAGGTGGCTGGACAGCCTATTGTTACTGTCATGCATATGTAGATGGCTCTGTACTGAATCACCAGTGAGTCACCAGTGAGTCAATACATCACAGTCAAACCATCACATTTTGATATTAAAGTACATCACACAAAAAAGTGCTCTTGCAAAGGGACAAGTCCCTTTTCACCCCATACTCTTCAATTATAAAAATTGTAACTCCAATATCACATAATGGTAGAGAAAAGGACATTTAAGATAAACTACTGGCAGTTAGAAGAGAGAATTGTTTGGCAGTTATCACTAAGAGACTGGCAAACAACACAGTGAATTATGGTTATTAGCGGTTTCCCAAGGTCCAGCGTTTGATTTCCTCAAACCTCCATTTGCCTAACTGTGTGATTCTAATCAAGTCACTTAGCCAGACAATGCTTCCAGGCAGAGTCTAAAAAGGTCCATATGGATCACAGGTCTACCCCAGTTAACAAATAAAAATAAAATAAAAAATAAATACCCCAATTGTTACTGATCTCAGCAAAAGATTCTGTTTTATTCAGCAGTAAAGTAAGTAAAAGGCAATTAGGTTCATAGCCTAGTACCTACCTATCGGCCCAAGGGCCTAAGTAAGCCTAGCCAACAAGGTTCCCTGGCTTACACCACCCAAGAAAGTTAATTTCCTGTGCCCCTGTTGAGCAGAGCCACAGAAGTGATCCCCGGGGTGTACTTCCTATTTCCCATCCACTCATCAAGTTTTTTCTTGAAGAGTGTTAATGAGGAACTTTGCTTGACATAGATGGATAGCTTGTTCCAGAGTATAGGAAGTCTCTGGGACAGGAATCTATCTCTCCAGCATGTCCTGTTTATTTTGGTGACAAGGTTTAGGTCCCTAGAGCATGTAGCTCAGAGGGATTTGGATTTCTTTAGGTGTAGCATGTCCAACAGCTCTGGGTTTGACATAGCTTTATATGATAGGCAGAGATTACCACGGAGTAGGCGATATGCTACAGAGTAAAGCTGGAGTTTTTTTGAGATGGTCAGTGTAGGGCATCTGTTTGAGACCAGTAATCCTCTTTGTGAGGTACTTCTGTGGCCTTTCCAGCTGCTGCAGATGTCTTGCAAGGTACATTCCAAAAGGGACGTTGTACTCTATAATGGGTCTAATGAGTGCCAAGTAGAGGGGAACAATTACCTCTTTTTTCCTGGATGAGAACCCTTTTGTGATTAGGTATGCCACATAGAAGGATTTCCTGACAACTGTGGTGATGTGATTATCAAAGGAGAGACTACTGTCCACCTGGGTCCCAAGGTCTCATCACACATTCGGCATTAAGTAGACTGCCGTTTATATGGTAGTCCATGGGTTTTTACTAAAGGGGATGACCATGCACTTTTTGGCATTGAGCTTGAGGCTATGCCTCTGACACCAGGCATCTGTCTCAGTGAGGCCCATCTGTAGGATGTCCACATCATTTGGGGACTTGACTATGGCTCCTAGTTTGCAGTCATCTGCGAACATCATTAGCCAAAGTCCTTCTGTGTTAGCCTGTACTTCAGAGAAGTAGATACCAAACAGGAGAGGTCTCAAGACAGAAGCCTGCGGTACTCCACTTGTCACTGGTTTGAAGTCAGGTTTGGAGTCTGCAACTTTTACAGTGTGGGTTCTGTCAGTGAGCCAGTTGGCAACCCATCTTGTGACACAGGGACTTATACCTAGTTTAGTGAGTTTAGCTATAATTCCAGAATGGGGGATGGTGTTGAAAGCCTTGGCGAGGTCAAGATAGGCTGTGTGAACAACCTTACCCTCGTCTAAAGCTTTGGTGACTGCCTCAAAGAAGTTGATCAGGTTCAGAAGGCATGATCTATCTTTCACAAACCCGAAATGGGTGGAGTCCAGAGGTTGGAGGTTACCAATATCTTTGTTTATGAGTTCCATGATGATACGTTCCATGGCCTTGCAGACCAGGCTCGTCAGGCTAATAGGGAGATAGTTCCAGGATCAGTGGTGGCTCCCCCTTTGTGGAGTGGGATAACTGTTGCTGTGCGCCATTCAGTGGGAAAAAAGCCTGACATGAGACTATGATTGAACATGGTGCTTAGGTGGGGAGCCAGTTCATTCTGAAGTTCATGTAAAACGCAGCCTGGGATGTTGTCCGGTCCCCATGGATGCTGTGTTTTTGTTTTTAGAGAGTGCAGCTTTTACCTGCATATATGTGATTATAGGGACTCCTTATTCCCCTACACATACACCGTGATTCTTCAAAATAATGCACCCATGTATTTGTTTTAATTAAAAGAAACACGCATCGATGGATAACATTCAAACAAAGTAAAAGACTCCCTGTATGTATTACTGTGTGTGTGTGTGTGTGTGTGTGTGTGTGTGTGTGTGTGTGTGTGTGGACACACACAAATATATTCACACACTTACATACACTTGTGCACATTTAAATGCTCCAAACATGTCCCAAATTGTAACATATGTACTATAGAAGAGATGCTCCAGATACATTTCAGATTATATTGTACTTTCTACATCTGATAAAACAACAGAAGTATAGTGTTTTCAGTCACAAACACACACTAGTTCTACACCAATACAAAATTATCCAGATAGACTGTACGAGACAAAAGCATTCAATGTAGAATTGTAGGTGTTATGTACAGCATATGAATATGTTGCTTACAAAACAGCACTGTCAGTTTAGATAAAACTTCAATTTCAGCTTCAGGTTTACTTACAAGCTTACTTTATAAGCAGGCACAAAGAAGTGAAGGATGGAAATATAACACGATGACATGTGGGACATTCAGTATAAACGTGCTCTGAGCGTAAAGAAACTAGTACTTCAAAGGTCATATCAGAATTTACATAAAACAAATACAATATCAGTAACAAAAACAGTAAAGCAAAAACTGCTACACCACAGCTCCCACAGATATAGACAGCCTGTTGTTGAGCCATACCTGCAATTTCCAAAGCCAGCAACCCAAAATGGATATTTCAAATTGGCAACTCCAAAGGCACGCAAAAGTGAAAAAACCTTGCTGTACTAAAATCGACAGCAAAACATTCCAACATCCATACAAAACGCACTGCACTTAACCAGAAATACTTAAACCATGTTTAAGAAAAGTTCTATCATATACTCAAATATAATGTGTCATCAGGTGGCACAGTGGAAGAGTCTGATGGAAAGAATGAATCACAAACAATACATCACAAACAAACTCACTTGAAATTAACAAAATATCTATATTTACATCAGTGTTACAAAGAATCCATTGTAAACAGTGTGAAGTTTCTTTACATGAAGTATTTTAAGTTGTACTTGTTTCTGTAAGAACAGAAAGATACCGACTGCTTTAATTATGCGTTATCGGATGTAAAATATACAGAGGGTCAACAGAAGCCTAGTCAGAGAGTATTTGGCATTTGTGTAAAGGGAATGGTTGTCTAGAGAAGCAGCTGTGCAAGACAGAATTGACAACAATGAAAGAAGAAGCTGGAAATTGTTCATGTCAGACTAGTCCAGAGAGAGACAGCTACCAACAGGTACCATTTACCAGCACTACGTAACCAAGTTAAAGGTACTAGCTGTGCATTTAGTTAAACAAGAGCAGTTTTTGTGTGGAAGAACTTGTCTTATGTTATCTGAGTACGCAGTGAAGTGTTTGGTTATCTGAGTATGCAGTGAAGTGTTTTTTTTCACATAGCCACATGGTCTCAGGTGCTTTCTCTTCTACATTGGTAGGAACTATGACAACCCTACTTAATACCGGGTATTAACTAAAGAGCCTCAGTCCTCATTACTGTCTCCATTAAGGGAGCATCACTGAAAGCAGAGACAGAAATAAACAATTTCCCCTAAGAGTACAATGGGAACAGGCTCCGAACCTGTGACAGGACTATATGCTTCACTCCAAGTCCCCAAATGAGTCCTCAAACTAACCACTGCAGAGCACTGTGTCCCAGTTCTACATATCTGACACACTCGCTGTTAAATATGTGACAAACACATACAAACAGGCTTGGGAAAGACTGGCACAGGTTTACCTGCTATATCATCTTTCCCAAATTACAAGGTAACAACTGTCACCAGTCAGATACCACAATACCCTTTAAAAGGGGTGTTCAATCATATTGGGTAAAATAAATATTGACATAAGTGGTAGCATGTAATCCAAGCAGTAAGGCTTTTCAGCATGGCCCTGGTGTTATCACAATAAGCATAAACACTCTCAGGTTATTAAAAGTACTTTCTAAATAACCAGCCACAATAAACGGTAGTAAAGTATTTAATAAATAAAATGATTTAAAACATATATACACTGAATAACTGATTCCAATAAACCACAGTTTCACACACAAGAATTATTAAAATAACACCGTAGGATAGGTTTCACACTGACTGTAGAAAAACTCTTAACTATCTAACTGTAGTTCCCTAATTGCCCAAAGATTAATTAATATAATTAATTCAGGAAAGCAAGGCAAGATTATGCTCTTATTTCTACCAGGCAAGATTAAAATTTATGCACACTCTTCAGGTTGCTGCCTGGTCCGCAGCAAATGGAATAGCAACTCTTACTATTTCTGCTGTGGTGGTGGTGCTGCGGTAGCGTTGTTGCCTCACAGTAAGACGCTGTCCAGTTCGATTCTCAGCTAGAGCGTTTTCTGCGTGGAGACATGCATGAATGGGCGTACCTTCGTTGAAGGTTGTGCATCAGGGCTGGTAACTCGGCACGTAAAAATCAACTACCAATCATTAGCGGACCGGAGTTCCGCTGTGGCGACCCCTAACCGGGAAAAGCCGAAAGACTCAACAACTATTTCTGCTGAACTGCTCTGGAAAACCCTGAGTGATAACTACTGATCTGGAAAACAACTACTACTCTGACTCAGAACCTGGTTTTATAGCATAATTTTTTAAAGTCACAGAAAGCTGTTATATCAGACTATAGAAAGTAAATAAAACAACTGCTGTGGAGATTCTATTCCCTTCAGCTGTGACACACAGTGACAGCACATCTAGGTCAGCTGACTAGCATAACCTACATTCAGAATTCTTTTTAAAGAACATGTACATTTATTTAGTCAGAACAACACTATTTTATTCAAGCAGCTTACATAAATAAAAGTAATAATCAAAAAACAAACTTATTTACAAAATTATAGCTAGTCATGCTGGCATATATAACACAGGATAATTTACAATTATTTACAGGTATTTACAAAACTTTATCCAGTTGTGCTAGCACAGATAACAATATCTAATATCCTCACAGGGACAATGGGTGTTTTGACATACTACTAATGCCACAGTTCTAGGACCTACTGCTGCCAGCATGAGTGCAATTTCCCATGAACAGAAAGATTTGTGTGCCACACTGGAATTTAAGTGCACCTGTGTGCAAATCCATGTACTAAGATAACTACAGTAAGACAGTTGCTACAGACCACAGTGGCTGTAGTCAAAGGGATAGTTGCAGTAATCATGTATATGGTAACCCCAAGAACAGTGCCATCATAAAAACAGCTTAGGAGGATCTCTTGGCTTGTCTTATAACCTTCAAGCAGTATGCCCACCAGGAAGGACAGAACAGAGATCACTGGGCCAGGAGCTTATTACCCCAGAAGAATGCATGGGCATGATGGGGATGGATTACTAGGACTATGACAGTCAAAAACGCACTACTTTCCAGAGCTGATATTACTTCAGAGACCCAAGTTCAAAAGTTTCAGAGATGTACATTTTCTTATAACAAAAT
Source organism: Protopterus annectens (assembly GCF_019279795.1). Lineage (NCBI taxonomy): Eukaryota > Metazoa > Chordata > Ceratodontiformes > Protopteridae > Protopterus > Protopterus annectens. The sequence continues at coordinate 726,725,172 of NC_056751.1, forward strand.
GGTAGGGTCACAGTTATCTGACTTAAACCATATAATTACCTAGTTTTCAAAGTCAACACGATAGTGATAACATGTCAAACTATAGCATCTGCCAAATTTAAAACATATATAAACTTTGCAGAGAAATGAACAGTCTAGACCTTGTAGTAAAACTAGTGTCAAACAGTGGTAATGAAAAGTAACAGCTCTAGAGACATTATGTTTTAAATGTGGAAAATACACACAGCTAGAATTTGTACTAATGACATGTGAACTGAGAAATGTATACTAGTAGTAATATTGCACTTATTGAATCTGATAAATTATTTGACAAGATGGATGAAACTGCAATATCTTAATGGCAGGATCTAGCAGGAGCACTAGACTCGGGCAATATGGTCACACTAATAAAGGCACAGTATGTAAGGCAAAATGAAACCATTACAGTGAAGGTAGTTGGAGCAATATGTATTCATGGAGAGAACAGTGTCCTATTACAGAAGCAGATATACAATGTGTTCGGGAAGCTAGCTCATCTTGTTGCAGTCATTCTCAGTTTAACATGTGACAGGGTTGTAGGGAATGCTTTTTTCCCTAATTTAAAGCATTTTGGAGGCAACAAGAATAAGGAAGTTGTTTGATAGACCACCCTTATGAGCATGGGAGGGGAACTATCGAGTGACTATACCTACAGATATCCCTCTACCTGACATAAAAGGGGGAGCAACCACCAAGATGCATTCATTACAGTATATGAATATAACAAAGATCAAGCCATACCATTAGAAAGCCATAAAGGTAAAATCATTTAATTAAGGATACAAGCAGAAAAATAACCTACTCCCCCCATTAAAGAGGCACAGCAGAATACTTCTTTAACAGAGTAGCATATTGGAACAGAACCAGTGGAAGGAGGGGATTTGCACTCAAAGATTAAGATACTTTAACCTGAAAATGTTGTAAAACAAACTAGAAATGTCATGGCAGCCTGAAAATATTAAATAGAAAACAGATGTAATAGTACTACAACCTGCAAATGTTCCAAAGCACACAGTAGACATGACTAGCATAACTAAGGAGAAGGAATCACTCACTGATAGGGTGCATTCTAACAAAGTGAAGTAAGGAAGTATAAACGTGCATAAAATGAGATGAATTCTACACTGTCAGACAACAACAGAAAGCCTCAGAAAAGAACTGTAAGCAGGTGGGTATTGAGAAGAAATATAGCAATAAGAAATATTTCACCAGGGTAGTTAAACAATGAAAACACTACCTGTTCAGAGTTCTAATCCCATTTTGTCAGTGTAAAGGGTGGCTTTTTTCTTTGGTTCTGTGGTGTAGTGGTTATCACATCTACTTGACATGCAGAAAGCCCTGGGTGGGCTGGAAGGTTGGTATAATGGTTAAGGTGTTTACATTGCAAACGCAAGGTACAGGCTTTGTTTCTCACAAATTCTCACAAGAATTATTAAAATAACACCGTAGGATAGGTTTCACACTGACTGTAGAAAAACTCTTAACTATCTAACTGTAGTTCCCTAATTGCCCAAAGATTAATTAATATAATTAATTCAGGAAAGCAAGGCAAGATTATGCTCTTATTTCTACCAGGCAAGATTAAAATTTATGCACACTCTTCAGGTTGCTGCCTGGTCCGCAGCAAATGGAATAGCAACTCTTACTATTTCTGCTGTGGTGGTGGTGCTGCGGTAGCGTTGTTGCCTCACAGTAAGACGCTGTCCAGTTCGATTCTCAGCTAGAGCGCTTTTCTGCGTGGAGACATGCATGAATGGGCGTACCGTTGAAGGTTGTGCATCAGGGCTGGTAACTCGCACGTAAAATCAACTACCAATCATTAGCGGACTGGAGTTCCGCTGTGGCGACCCCTAACCGGGAAAAGCCGAAAGACTCAACAACTATTTCTGCTGAACTGCTCTGGAAAACCCTGAGTGATAACTACTGATCTGGAAAACAACTACTACTCTGACTCAGAACCTGGTTTTATAGCATAATTTTTTAAAAGTCACAGAAAGCTGCTATATCAGACTTTAGAAAGTAAATAAAACAACTGCTGTGGAGATTCTATTCCCTTCAGCTGTGACACACAGTGACAGCACATCTAGGTCAGCTGACTAGCATAACCTACATTCAGAATTCTTTTTAAAGAACATGTACATTTATTTAGTCAGAACAACACTGTTTGATTCAAGCAGCTTACATAAATAAAAGTAATAATCAAAAAACAAACTTATTTACAAAATTATAGCTAGTCATGCTGGCATATATAACACAGGATAATTTACAATTATTTACAGGTATTTACAAAACTTTATCCAGTTGTGCTAGCACAGATAACAATATCTAATATCCTCACAGGGACAATGGGTGTTTTGACATACTACTAATGCCACAGTTCTAGGACCTACTGCTGCCAGCATGAGTGCAATTTCCCATGAACAGAAAGATTTGTGTGCCACACTGGAATTTAAGTGCACCTGTGTGCAAATCCATGTACTAAGATAACTACAGTAAGACAGTTGCTACAGACCACAGTGGCTGTAGTCAAAGGGATAGTTGCAGTAATCATGTATATGGTAACCCCAAGAACAGTGCCATCATAAAAACAGCTTAGGAGGATCTCTTGGCTTGTCTTATAACCTTCAAGCAGTATGCCCACCAGGAAGGACAGAACAGAGATCACTGGGCCAGGAGCTTATTACCCCAGAAGAATGCATGGGCATGATGGGGATGGATTACTAGGACTATGACAGTCAAAAACGCACTACTTTCCAGAGCTGATATTACTTCAGAGACCCAAGTTCAAAAGTTTCAGAGATGTACATTTTCTTATAACAAAATGGTAGGGTCACAGTTATCTGACTTAAACCATATAATTACCTAGTTTTCAAAGTCAACACGATAGTGATAACATGTCAAACTATAGCATCTGCCAAATTTAAAACATATATAAACTTTGCAGAGAAATGAACAGTCTAGACCTTGTAGTAAAACTAGTGTCAAACAGTGGTAATGAAAAGTAACAGCTCTAGAGACATTATGTTTTAAATGTGGAAAATACACACAGCTAGAATTTGTACTAATGACATGTGAACTGAGAAATGTATACTAGTAGTAATATTGTACTTATTGAATCTGATAAATTATTTGACAAGATGGATGAAACTGCAATATCTTAATGGCAGGATCTAGCAGGAGCACTAGACTCAGGCAATATGGTCACACTAATAAAGGCACAGTATGTAAGGCAAAATGAAACCATTACAGTGAAGGTAGTTGGAGCAATATGTATTCATGGAGAGAACAGTGTCCTATTACAGAAGCAGATATACAATGTGTTCGGGAAGCTAGCTCATCTTGTTGCAGTCATTCTCAGTTTAACATGTGACAGGGTTGTAGGGAATGCTTTTTTCCCTAATTTAAAGCATTTTGGAGGCAACAAGAATAAGGAAGTTGTTTGATAGACCACCCTTATGAGCATGGGAGGGGAACTATCGAGTGACTATACCTACAGATATCCCTCTCCCTGACATAAAAGGGGGAGCAACCAACAAGATGCATTCATTACAGTATATGAATATAACAAAGATCAAGCCATACCATTAGAAAGCCATAAAGGTAAAATCATTTAATTAAGGATACAAGCAGAAAAATAACCTACTCCCCCCATTAAAGAGGAACAGCAGAATACTTCTTTAACAGAGTAGCATATTGGAACAGAACCAGTGGAAGGAGGGGATTTGCACTCAAAGATTAAGATACTTTAACCTGAAAATGTTGTAAAACAAACTAGAAATGTCATGGCAGCCTGAAAATATTAAATAGAAAACAGATGTAATAGTACTACAACCTGCAAATGTTCCAAAGCACACAGTAGACATGACTAGCATAACTAAGGAGAAGGAATCACTCACTGATAGGGTGCATTCTAACAAAGTGAAGTAAGGAAGTATAAACGTGCATAAAATGAGATGAATTCTACACTGTCAGACAACAACAGAAAGCCTCAGAAAAGAACTGTAAGCAGGTGGGTATTGAGAAGAAATATAGCAATAAGAAATATTTCACCAGGGTAGTTAAACAATGAAAACACTACCTGTTCAGAGTTCTAATCCCATTTTGTCAGTGTAAAGGGTGGCTTTTTTCTTTGGTTCTGTGGTGTAGTGGTTATCACATCTACTTGACATGCAGAAAGCCCTGGGTGAGCTGGAAGGTTGGTATAATGGTTAAGGTGTTTACATTGCAAACGCAAGGTACAGGCTTTGTTTCTCACAAATGGGAAACTAGCTAGGCCTAAAATGGCCCACAGGGGTAGGTACCCTAGTATTTGACTATGAACATATGAAATGATAACCATTCTACCCACCAGGTTGATAAAAAAAGCAAATGATATAACTTAAATAAAGTAGAGATAGCAACTGACACTTCTAGAAAAGAGTTACACACTGAGAGCCCAATGCCAGTATTGGTAGGGGTGGTGGAAATACCTTTTACTTCATGACAGTCTGTCCTTCATGTGGAACAGTTAGATTTTAAAAAGGCACAGTGGAAAGATCACTTTGAGCAGAACAAAGAAAAATGCAGCTGAAGTTCTAAGGGAAGACTCTAAACAACTTATTTCTACTAATTACCCATGGTTTGAGTAAAAAAGTGACTCGGGCACAGAGTAAATAAACCTGCAGTGAGAGACCACAACACAGTTCTAAGAAGGCTTACATTTTGAGTCAAAAGGCAGATAGCTTATTTCACAGTAGCAAGTTAGAATCACAGTAGCAAGTCAGAATCAAATTTGACAAAATGGATGATCAGAAGACAGCCCTGTTATAATTTCCAGGTTTGATCTAAGATTTAAGTGACAGCAAGTGTAGTATGAAAACCACAGGCATACACTATGCACTTATGGCAAACCAATATATTCAACAAAAACAGGTTGATATTTTCATTTATTTTATTTACAGACATTTGTTTACCAGGAAAGTCCAACTGGGTAATAAATACCCATTTTCAATGTAGACTCGTGTAGAAACAGTCCAGAGAGTTGGAGAAATTCAAACAAAACAGTAGTCTAGATGTAATTAAAAAAACATATACATGCAATTTGACAGTGTATTACACTGAAGGGTATATAAATCTTAGGCATCGTGGATACAACAAATGTAGGTTTAAGTAAGAAAGTGTCAAGAATAAAAGTTAAGCTGCCCTTATCAAAACCAAGACTGCTGATGGGCCAACAAGGCACATCTATTTTAATGCATGCAAATAACTGAAACAAGTGTGTAGTGATATAATAAAAATAGTTCTAACGGACAATGTAAAAGATTTTAGGTAATTCATTCTTCTGAAAATTTACTAACAAAAGCAGACATTAAAGCAGAAACCTGGAAGTAAAGCACTTCTGGCAAAATATGTAGTGATGCCAGTAAATAAACACAACCCATAAACTGCAAACACGTGAGAGTGCACAGAGGACAGCAGCAGATGATGGTATGAAAAGCAGAATGCTTGTACAGCATCGTCTCTGGATGAGGAGGGTTGTGGTACTAGTGAAGAAACGTCTCTGGATGAAGAGATTTGTGGTACTAGTGAAGAAACATCTCTGGATGAGGAGAGTTGTGGTACTAGTGAAGAAACGTCTCTGGATGAAGAGAATTGTGGTACTAGTGAAGAAACGTCTCTGGATGAACAGATTTGTGGTACTAGTGAAGAAACTTCTCTGGATGAAGAGATTTGTGGTACTAGTGAAGAAACTTCTCTGAATGAGGAGAGTTGTGGTACTAGTGAAGAAACTTCTCTGGATGAAGAGATTTATGGTACTAGTGAAGAAACTTCTCTGGATGAGGAGGGTTGTGGTACTAGTGAAGAAACGTCTCTGGATGAAGAGATTTGTGGTACTAGTGAAGAAACTTCTCTGGATGAGGAGAGTTGTGGTACTAGTGAAGAAACTTCTCTGGATGAGGAGATTTGTGGTACTAGTGAAGAAACTTCTCTGGATGAGGAGATTTGTGGTACTAGTGAAGAAACTTCTCTGGATACTAGTGAAGAAACTTCATTGGATGAAGAGATTTATGGTACTGGTGAAGAAACTTATCTGGATGAAGAGATTTGTGGTACAGTGAAGAAACTTCTCTGGATACTAGTGAAGAAACTTCTCTGGATGAGGAGATTTGTGGTACTAGTGAAGAAACTTCTCTGGATGAGGAGATTTGTGGTACTAGTGAAGAAACTTCTCTGGATGAGGAGATTTGTGGTACTAGTTAAGAAACTTCTCTGGATACTAGTGAAGAAACTTCTCTGGATGAAGAGATTTGTGGTACTAGTGAAGAAACTTCTCTGGATGAGGAGATTTGTGGTACTAGTGAAGAAACTTCTCTGGATAAAGAGATTTGTGGTACTAGTGAAGAAACTTCTCTGGGTGAAGAGATTTGTGGTACTAGTGAAGAAACTTCTCTGGATGAAGAGATTTGTGGTACTACTGAAGAAACTTCTCTGGATGAAGAGATTTGTGGTACTAGTGAATAAACTTCTCTGGATGAAGAGATTTGTGGTACTAGTGAAGAAACTTCTCTGGATACTAGTGAAGAAACTTCTCTGGATGAAGAGATTTATGGTACTAGTGAAGAAACGTCTCTGGATGAAGAGATTTGTGGTACTAGTGAAGAAATGTCTCTGGATGAAGAGATTTGTGGTACTAGTGAAGAAATGTCTCTGGATGAAGAGATTTATGGTACTAGTGAAGAAACGTCTCTGGATGAAGAGATTTGTGGTACTAGTGAAGAAACTATATTTGCGCAGCTACAGACATTAAAACTAAAGCTTGAAACTTTGATGCAGACAGGATATCTGTTTTACCACGTGTGTAGTTGAAAGATTTTTAGCAACCCAGAAGAGCTTTGCTATCTTTCCAAAAACCACACAAGACTTCAGTTTAAGGCAAGGGTGTATAACAGAAATACATGGATCAAGGAATGGAATTTAACACTGGACACCAAGTGTTAGTTTTGGTCCCCTCATCAGAAAATAATAACAATAATAATAATAATAATAATAACTATCATTATTTTTTTTTCTTTTGCTAAATTGAAGTGTCTGTTTAAAAAAAAAAAAGTGAATACGACAAACTACAGAGATAGAATGAGAAGAAGACCAGATCGGACATACCATATCATGGTTCTGAATCAATGGAAAAAAGCACAGAACCTGTGTAGTTTGCTTAGTAACAAAGATTAGCGAATCTGATGAAGAAAACAATCCTGACTTCAATACCTCCACTTAAGGCAAATGGCACCCTAAGTCACAGAAACAAGAACTAAAAAAGTTTCTGTTAAGGAGCAATACATTTTCACAAAACTGCTGATTCAAAACCACTTCAGGACTATTCCACGGAGGAAAAAAGACTTAAAAAAAAACTTGCAGAATACAACGGCCCAAACAAAGACTAGTCAACAGCCCCAAAGAAAGACCATAGAAGGTAGTACAAATATTGCTTAGAGCAGATTAACAAGAGAGGTCACAATATGTTTACATAAACATTGATCACTGTTAGTCCCAAAACCTAAAGGATTAAATGAAAATTGTCACGTTTGCTGGAAATATAATAGCATTATAAAAATGTAGCAACAGCCCAGTGGATGGGGATACTAGTAGAAAGGAGAAGGCAAGAGTCTGAACTGCTCTAAATAGGCTATGACCATTCTCAGGCAAATGTACTGTATCGGTCTGGCCTCACCCACCACAGAGGGATGGGCCTCTTTCAGTTATACTCAGTCAGTGTGAAACCAAGGGATTCAGGCTGCAAGGAGCCACTGTAGCATAGAATGGTGGTTCTCACCAAACGGAACAATACAAGCACCCCAAGACTGTATAAACACTGTTTACAGCACTTTTACAAAGAATCAGTTGCAGAGAGTGATAGTTCTTTAAATGAAGCAAGTGTTTTGTTAAGTTGTACCTGTTAAGAACAGAAAAGTAACTGGCTGGATTAGTAACAGTAGGCTTGCTTAACAATCTTACTGAATGTAACGTAAAAAGAAAGTTGTGAGAAGCCTTTTCAGAGCATTTGCCCTTTGCAGAAAGGGACTGGGTACCCACAACAGTGGCTGTGACAAAGAGAATCAATTACAAGACAAAACGAAAATTGCTCCTGCCACAAAAATCTGCAGGCAGAGTTACCAACAGACACCACTTTCAAGCAGTCCAAGATTGACTTTTACTTATTTTTTTATTTTTGTTTCAGCGGGGTAGTGCACTGATTTCAACGGATTATTTACAGGCACAGTCTCACTCATACTGCGGTGGTGGTGCTGCAGTAGCGTTGTCGCCTCATAGCAAGACGTCCCGTTCAATTCTCAGCAAGAGTGTTTTTTGTGTGGAGGCATACGTGAATGGGCGTGCCTTCTTTGAAGGTTGTGTGTCAGGGCTGGTAACCCGGTACGTAAAAATCCACTACCAAACATTAGCAGACCAGAGTTCCACTGTGGCGACCCCTAACAATTACAGGCACAGTCTCCTGAGTTAAAGGTACTTGCTGCAGAAAATGGTATAATACTGGTTGATTCTGTTTCAACGTCTACTTTATTGAAGTGGGTGCTTTTGTGAGCATTTAATATTAACTGAGAATATCATCACCATTTCCTAGCATCAGGAAAACAGCCTCAAGTTTTCTTCCAACTACACAAAGAACATGGTGTTGAGCATAAAACACTACATGCACATGACCACTGTGATTTGTATGGTGTTGCTACATACATTGATTGACATGGGGATATTATATCTATCCTTGAGCAACACCCTATAGAGGTGAATTCTGTTGACAGGTCCCGTTTCCATCTGCAATGTAGCTTTGAAACCATTTAGTAATTAGGAAATGAAAGGCTAGGTCTACTAGCCTGTTTGTAATACTTGAGATGTGGCTCACATTGTTTGGTAAATCTTGTAACAGCCTCACAAGCATGTATGCACACGTAGACACACACACACACACACACACACACACACACACACACACACACACACACACGTGTTTTTACATCTGATTACTTTTTATACAAAACTCCTTTTCTACTACTGTGTGCCTCATTACCACACTATCCTGACCCAGTCCTATTACATTCTCAACACTTTTTTTATAATAATTTACTTATTTTGTGAGTTATGTATGCTAACATATCCTGACCCAGTCCTATTAGATTCTCAACACTTTTTTTATAATAATTTACTTATTTTGTGAGTTATGTATGTTAACATTGTTTACATTTTCAGTTACTACACTGCATCCTAACATAAAATGACTCCTGTGTCCCAATCGATTTACACGCTAAAAAATATGTCTTTATGGATATGTTTATTAACAGAGTAAGCAAAGTGGTCCTTCTCAGACACTTTTCAGCTATGACAAAACCCACAAGGGCAGCAGTAAATACAACATATATATGGACATTTTAGTGCAGGTAACCAATGAGCATGTCTTTGCAGGTCTATATTAGTTCACCAAAGTCACTCTTCAGTGAACACACATTCATCAATCCGTATTCAGTGAAAGTCACTTCTGCGATTCGTTGAATACTCCCAGGTCAAAGAAATAGTTGCCCCGCAGCACAGCAGACAAAAATCTAGCTGAATGTAATCCACCCAAGTGGAGGGCTGTGCCTCCCACACCCCCCAACTATATATACAAACTCTGAGATCACACTACAGTGGAGAAACGGGTAAAGTTATGCTGAAGGTCAAGTATTTCCTTGTCCTTGTGAATTGCGGAAGTGATTTTTGCTGAATACGGATTGATGAATGTGTGTTTGCTGAAGAGTGACTTCGGCAAACTAATATAGACCTGTTTTTGCAAAGTGGGGACAAACATACTGGGAGTAAACCTTCACAAACACAGGAAGAACATGCAAAATTCTACAGAGATGAGTAAGCAGATGGGAGGACTGAACTCCCAGACCCTGGAACTGTGTAGCACACATTTTACCAGTAAACCACTGTGCTGTCTGACATCCAGTAATGGGCTTGTAGACATTTTGGTATTGGTGCTTCATTAGGTATCTACAATAACCCCAAGTGCTAGTTAATATAGGTTTATTTCACAAAATGGGCAAAGTCTTTTTCAGTATAAATGGACAGCCGAGAGAAGCAGACAGACTTCATGACACATATTTGTTATCTTCTAATATATCACTTAAGAATATTTTGTGGTAGATTCAAGGCCTAGCTAGTCTGTTTCCTTTTTTTTACTAACCTTCACTTTGGAGAAAAAAGCAGCAATAAACACACTAGGTATTAAACCTGATACCACAGCAAAAAAAAAAAAAATTCTGCACTCTCATCTGGGTGTCTACAGTGCACCTCGGCAGGTGTCATTTTTTCAGTGTTTCATGTATGAAACTAACGCATGTACTAATTTTACCAAGTGTAATGATCAAATGCACAACACAGGATGTCATGACAAAGAATTTGCCTTAATAAGTTCCACCTCCAGCTAGGAGTGCAGCTGTGCTGCAAAACATTAGAAATAAATCTTCCAAAAGCACACTGATTAAAACAATAAGTAAGAAGGTCACTGAAAAACCAATCAGTAAAAACAAAAATGAAACTCCAGCATAGCTAGAACTAATGGACATCAGTTGAGTATAACAGCCCTGTGTTTCTTATGCTTAGTCAAACACTCTGCTTGTGCTGTGCTGATGAGGTCATAACTAGGCCGAAATATGCATATCCACTGCTAGTGGGGTTTGGCTTTATTGGCCTGAAATAGTCCATTAAAATGACGAAACAAGTCACGGGCATTCAGAATTGCCATTTAGCTGAAACACCTGATGTTCAAAAGGATCTTTTGTATATATCCCATGTGCCTCTGATACAAAAGCACACTGATGGAAATTTAAATGACTGAAACCCACTTCCCTGCATCACCAAACTGCATACAATATATAACATCCTGTGTATATTAACTCCAAGGTCGCACAGCCATGGAGAAAGGATAACTACCAAATAAGGACAAGCAAAGTAGATATACAAACTGCAACTTTGTAGTTACTCTGTTATAACACAAAATACTGTAGGGGAATGGAAGCTTCAAGGAAATGTGATCTGGAACTAAGTCATGAACTTAAGTCAACTGCTTGTAGGGAAACAGCCTATGTCACATGTGATTGATCATGTGTTACTTACAAATCATGTGTGCATCAAATTTAGTGCTGCTTGGAAGTGGCTCATTTACTTTTGCTGTGCCTTGAACATACAATATATCTGAAAAAAAAAAACAGTTTTACTACCTACTTAACAGGTTATCAGAAATGGATAGATAGACGGACAGACATATAGACAGGTAGAGGATTCCATTACAAACTGCACCTTTTTTTCATTCTGCATCGTCAATCATTGTGCAGTCACGTCATAGCCGCAAAAAAAAAAAAAACATATTTCACTGCATATGGGAAGGAACAGTGGCTGTATTTATGAGCCATGTAAGTTGTGAGTCAAAACAGTGACAGTGGGTGGGAGGTTGGCATAACAGTTAAGGTGTTTACCTTACAGACACAAAGTGCAGGGTTTGATTCTCACATGGGGTAATTGGTAGGCTTAAAATGGCCCACAAGGGCACTTAGCCTAGTACTAATTTATGAACCTATGGACAACCAGGCTCATAATTTTGACAAGGATCAGCCATTAGGTTCAATGTTTTATCATAAGCACCATAATCACATAATGTGTAGGCTACATCCAGATAAAAACAAACTCGGGTAACATACAAAGGCACAAGGTAGGTAACACGTATGAGTCTCTGAACTTTCCCATTTCTCAGAATGTTCCTGATTTGGCCTCATATCTTTTGCCCTATCTATCCCTCATAAAACTTTTTTTCATTTTCCAGTAAATCACAGAAGATTAAACAGTAATGTCACTTATAAAGAGTTTCTTACTTCTTTTTGTTCGAAAAATGCATGTCGATGCAAAATGTGTTGTAACTTTTAATAGAGTGTAATAGAGTGATGTTATTACATTGCCCTTGATTGGGGCCTTTGTCCCCATTACGTTTAGCTTTGCCCCAAATTCTTGACCAAAGAAACTGAGGTATAGTTTCCACACTGTAGGGATTTTCATTTCACAGTACCTTACATACACCCTATGGATTGTGGTACTCTGGAAAAAATGTAAGACATAGGAAAAGTGTCACACTTTGTTGCCTCTCAAGAAGAGGCTCTACAAAATAAACCACCCATCAATGCTTTACTATAATATGTTCCCTAATTCCAATGACAGAGAAATCTCAAGTGGAAAGCTGGAAATACAGGAATGATGGAACTGGTTACACTGTAGCATAGCTGGAGATACAAGAATTATGGAAATAGTCAAATTGTAGCATAAGGATTCTTAACTTAAGAAAATATCCAGGGGAGAAGGAGACCCCAACTCTGTTTGATGACCCTGTAAATTCTTGTCATCAGCCAGTAGAGATGCGCACCAACTGTATAACTGAAGCCATAAAAGTTCCAAAACTGCTTGAAGAAAAACTGAAAGATGTCCAAAAGTAAAATGCTCACACTCTATTTGAGGAGAAGGCAGGAGGTGGTGAGCAGGTTTGAAGGCAAAGATAACAGTGTAACGGCAGGGAAGGCACTGAAGTTACAACTTTGTAAACACACAGCAAAAGAAGGCACAGCACACAAACGGAGCCAAGGAACAGCGTGTCTCTAAAATAACAAAATATAGTCATTCACCATATGCACGCTTCCCTTGTTAAAACGCTAAAGACACTCCAACAATTCCACTAATGCGTTTGCAAGTATTATGATATGCTCCACCACCAAGAATATTGGCAAAACCAATCGAAAAGTAAAATAAAACGTTTTATTCAGAAGGACAAACGTGAATAGGCTTCATCAGACTGTTACAATAGCACTCTTACAAGGCAGTTTAAAAACAGTTCCCTTTACAATAATTGGTTAGGAGCCATCTAGCATTAATTAATTAATCATGAGGCTTCACAAGTGATTATTCCTTAAAAAACAAATATAGTATGAGGCAGAAAAAACTGCTATCTTAAAACCATACAAAAGGCATATATATGTACATGTAAACTAATTTGAACATAACAAAGAACTTCAAGCACATAATAAAACAAATACAGAAATTCACACAGGGGTAAAATCTGTAATACCTAATTCTTCTGTTAAAAATTTTTTAAAAAACTACTTGGGTCGAGCAACCCTTCTATTATTCAAGATCGGTTTTATTTGAACTTTATCGTTCAAACCAGGTGGTTCATCTGCCTTTAACCTGATTATCCATCTTACTTCACATTCCAAAGTCAGGCTGGTGATATCCCCCCCTCTATAATTAGGATATACTTTCTGGAGGACACTAAATGTAAATGTATGCTGTTTACCTGAAGCTTTTTGATGCTTCGCTAACGCATTCACGTCCGACCCTATCCTGATATTATAATTATGTTCTCTAATGCGGTCTTTCAAGACCCTGTTGGTTTTACCGACATAAAATGACGTACATACAGTACATCTTGCCAGGTAGACCACATTTTTACTATTGCAATCCGATTCTGTCGCAAAGTGGAACATATAGTTCGTGACTGGATGAACAAAAGTAATCTCCTCATTAATATAACAACAATGATTACAGGCACCACAAGGCACCGTATTCCTACCATTCCTAGTCCCCACTTCTTTAGAAGGGGCCTGCCTGGGTCTACATAATATCCTTTTCAGATTGGGTTTGTTCCTAAATGCAAATCGAGGTTTAGGTCCCACCATTCCCACAATTTCCCTATCAGAGGATAAAATGTCCCAATGTTTAATATATAATTCCTTTAACTTATTAGTGTCTCTAGTAAAGGACATTATAGGTCGAACTAAATCACCAGAAGAATTTAATGGTGTTACTTGTCCTTCATTTGTATCGGAAAAATATGGTTTTGCTGTTGTCATGCGTAACCCATTAACCTCACATATCACCATGTCAATCAATTCTAACTCATACCCTCTGTCAATAAACATCTTTCTCAATCGCTCCACCTCAGTACCATAATTATAATCCAGGGGGTTATATCTAGAAGCTCTTAAAAATTGACTTTTCATGATATTATAAAAAATGTGGTTCGGATGCATACTGCCTCGGTGAAGTAGTGTGTTCCTATAACATAATTTCCTGTGAATGGAGGTATTCAGAGCTCCATTCTCTAACCTAGACACTTCTACATCCAAATAAGAAATCATAGTGTCCGAATAATTTAATGTGAACTTTAGGAAACTAGTAGACAAATTCATATAATCAACTAATAGTCCCAGAGTCTCAGCATCACCAAGCCAGACAAAAAACAAATCGTCTACAAACCTACGGTACAACCCAACGTGTTTCCTGAAAAGGTCATAATGGAGCAAAAACTCTTCTTCCCAAGCTGCCATAACCAGGTTGGCGTAGCTATTGGCACAAGAAGTGCCCTTTGGAGATAAATATCTTCTCCAAACATAAATACATTATTGGACAAAATGGTTTCAAGGTATAAAGCTATTAAATCAATCTTATTGGCCAAAAAATCTGAATGAGAAGATAAATAAGTCCTTATATAACGAATACCCACATCATTCGGTATCATGGTAAACAAGCTGACAACATCTAATGTCACCAATAAGTAATCAGTGTCATCATCTAAATCCTTGGTATATGTATATAAATCCAATAAAAACTGCTTGCTGTCCTTAAGCGTAAAATTATTCATATCAACTAATGGTCTTAAAGTTATTTCCGTATATATAGATAATGGTTCGGTAACCCACCCTTGTCCTGCTACAACTGGTCGCAATGGTGGATTGATGCTAGATTTGTGTACCTTCGGTAAACCCTGGATAATGGGTAACACAGGGTGGTTTACTTTGAGATATTTATATAATTCATCAGTTATATCGGAAGACATGACCAAGTCATCCAATGTATAATAAACATCGAAGACCTTCTGCTTCACCATTTCCATATCAATCTGGAGATAAAATTTATCATCACTTAAAAGCTCTAACATTTTTCCATTATAATCATCCAAATCCATTAGGACAATCGGGCCCCCCTTATCTGCGGGTCGAATTACTATGGTGCTATCATTCTTTAGAACATTCAAAGCACATCTTTGTTCATAGTTTAAATTCTGGCCATGTCCCTTGTGTCGATGGGTTGAAAAATAATCATATATATCACTTTCTAACATTCTACCAAAGACATCCAGCGCTGGTGATAACTGCGGTATAAAAACGCTGTTGGCTCGAAACCTGGTTCTATTAACACCACTACCATTCATACCAAAGTCTAGCTTCAGTTGTAAATTCCTAGTGAATAACTTAGTGTTAATAATAGAATCCACTACATCATCTCTACCTGAAGGTATAAAATTCATCCCTGATTATTCCTTGAAAAACAAATATAGTGTGAAGCAGAAAAAACTGCTATCTTAAAACCATACAAAAGACATTTATATATATACATGTAAACTAATTTGGACATAACAAAGAACTTCAAGCACATAATAAAACAAATACAGAAATTCACACAAGGGTAAAATCTGTGATACCTAATTCTTCTGTTAAAAAATCTCCTTCCTTCTCGACTTTGGCCCTGCATTATGGGGAAAGGGGTATTAATTGTGTCCTTCTGTACAGCAATGGTATTGCTCCCTGTTAATACCTTAGGTCTCACTACCATCCCTATGGAGGTATTCGCTTCATTACTCAAACTTGTAGAATTAGTGTCAGCTTCAACATTATTTTGCGATAACAATAGGTTCCCCCTATTCGTATCTGCTAAAAGATTATCAGTTATCTCCTGTGGAAAAACGGTAACATTTTGTTCCGTAGGTAGTTGTTTATCGGAGAAGGCCGATGAACCCTTGGTTCCATCACTGCCAACTATTCCATTATTGCTAATAGAAATACAACCATTCGGAGCATAATATCAGGATAGGGTCGGACGTGAATGCGTTAGCGAAGCATCAAAAAGCTTCAGGTAAACAGCATACATTTACATTTAGTGTCCTCCAGAAAGTATATCCTAACTATAGAGGGGGGGATATCACCAGCCTGACTTTGGAATGTGAAGTAAGATGGATAATCAGGTTAAAGGCAGATGAACCACCTGGTTTGAACGACAAAGTTCAAATAAAACCGATCTTGAATAATAGAAGGGTTGCTCGACCCAAGTAGTTTTTAAAGAAATTTTTTAACAGAAGAATTAGGTATTACAGATTTTACCCTTGTGTGAATTTCTGTATTTGTTTTATTATGTGCTTGAAGTTCTTTGTTATGTTCAAATTAGTTTACATGTACATATATATGCCTTTTGTATGGTTTTAAGATAGCAGTTTTTTCTGCTTCACACTATATTTGTTTTTCAAGGAATAATCACTTGTGAAGCCTCATGATTAATTAATTATGCTAGATGGCTCCTAACCAATTATTGTAAAGGGAACTGTTTTTAAACTGCCTTGTAAGAGTGCTATTGTAACAGTCTGATGAAGCCTATTGGCGAAAGCGCTCACGTTTGTCCTTCTGAATAAAACGTTTTATTTTACTTTTCGATTGGTTTTGCCAATATTCTTGGTGGTGGAGCATATCATAATACATTAGTGGAATTGTTGGAGTGTCTTTAGCGTTTTAACAAGGGAAGCGTGCATATGAAGTTACAACTTTGTTTCACACACACTTGTGATCTGATGCACAATCACACAAAAGTTGTGAAATAATAATAATCCTATTTGATAACTAGGTAGGCCCACTGGACACACAGTCCGTTTTCAAGCATGACCTAGGAGCAATACCTGGTTAAGTAACTTGCTCATGGTCACACAGTAGCAAAGCAGGGCTGAAGGAATCAAACCCTGTACCATTGGAATATAGCTCCCAACCTTAACCTCTGCACCATTTGCCAGACAAGGCTTACACCATATTCAGTACTAATTATTTCCACAAAAATAAATATCTACCCTAACACAAAAGGTCTTGTATAGATACAGCTGGACAATTCAGACTATGGCAAAGTCAGATGACAGGCCAAAAGCTAAAGGTGATTACTAGCGATCATTTAAACTGCAGAATGTGAACACTGGCATCCGAAAGGTCTGCAGCAAGCAAGAGATCAATACCCAGTAAAACTAGGAAGATACATGGAATTAGAATCATGATCCTTGGTGGTCTACAGAAGTTAGGACAAGAAAAAAGAGAAAAGAAAAGATCTACCTGAGCTAACTTTGGCTATAGCTACCTGCCAAGTTCACGGATACATGTTTGTGTGTACAAGGATTTTCACAAACCACCATTAATACTCGGCACAAGCTACTCCAACAAAACTGGTCTTAATCAGCTTCATACAAAACCTTTACTTAGGATTACCGAATGAGATTTACTGCCATTGTGCTGGATCCTTAATTTTCTCTTACTGTGTTGCACAATATAAAATAACAGCATTTACAGGGATAAATGTGCATCTTCTGTTCCTGCATTTGTTTTGTTAAAAAGTGACATATGTAAATAATTTCAAGGAAAGCAGCATAGATTACAGACAGCTTTGAAATTTACTGATATTATGTGCATCTACCATGGGAAAACAAATCAATTTGCACAATAAAAGCCAGCTATTTTACCTGTCAAGATAAACTGAAATGACACTGAAGAATCGTGCATCTCAATGTTCAAAGAGGTCCTCATTTCCCATCTGTCACTGAGACACTTTCCTTTCACTATTTAAAACCATCTTTCTAAATGAAAGTGTAATTCATCCTGTAGTTTACTACTGTCAACCTCACAGTGTGCTTTGAATGGCTAACAAACTGCAAAGTTGTGTTCAAAAGACTTGCATTACATTTGCCCTACTTTCATTTCTGTAAAACTACCAATTTTATGCCTTACATAAAAGTCAGCAAAACAATCCAGACACAGTAAAATATTCACTCAGATGTGTTAAAACCTTACCAGGAAAATGTCACAGCTGAAAACATTTAAATAAAAATAAAAAAAGTAAGGCGTCAGAAATGGCACCTTCAAGTGTGCTCAGAGTTCAATCAGTTTTCACTTGATCGACTTTATAAAGTGTAGAAATTCATAATACAGACATTTTAAAAAGTCAGTTTGTACTGAGATCATGGTACAGTGGGGATTGGGGAATTTGCCCTTTTTCCCCACTGTAGTGGGATCTCAGAGTTGGTATATAAATTTAGCAGGGGGTATAGGGGAGCAGGTGGGCTTGCCCCCTTCAAAAACATTGTCATGTTACGTTGTGCTTCAGCTTTTTAAAATGTCAATCATATGGTCTCAGCCATATGAATTTTAACATTTTAAAAAGTCAGTCATGTGAACTAGATCCATACATACACATATTATACTTACATACAGGAGTACAAACATACAAAATATGCACAGACACACATATAACACATTAGCATATGTCTGTGTGTGTTTGTTCATATAAATGTATACATGGTGGGAGACGGTCAGCGCTCGACAT
The DNA here is from genome assembly GCF_019279795.1 of Protopterus annectens. Classification (NCBI taxonomy): domain Eukaryota; kingdom Metazoa; phylum Chordata; order Ceratodontiformes; family Protopteridae; genus Protopterus; species Protopterus annectens. Next base: position 726,743,667 of record NC_056751.1, read on the forward strand.
GTCAATGTTCATCCAGCAAATGAGTAAAATCAATGATGGCCAATTCACAACGAGAAGGAAGGGTGAAGAAAAAAAAGCAGCATTGTTTTGTTACAAAAGGTAAGATCCCTGGCACCTTTAATGTGGGGGATTTGCCCCCACCTTCACCTTACTTAATTTTACTAACACTGCGTTGACATCGGGGGGGGGGGGGGGAGTACATCTTTATCCTGAAGCCGCCTGATCTCATGCAATGAACACACCACTAGCTTCTGGTTAGTTATTTTTATTACACTGACAGAATAAAAATCAATGTTCTGTTGTTGATTCTACAGAGAGAATCTCATTTATAAAGGTTTTCAAAGGAAAACTCCTTCAAAGCCATCTAAAACAAATCCCTTTTACAAATCAGTGTTACAAGACTTTAGTAAAGTTAGCGAATGAGAACAGCAGGAAATGTAAGCACTGATGACAGAAAAGTCCTGTTCCTCCACAAATCGATAATGAGCTAGAATACAGGGTACTAAAGCACAGTTCTGAAGACTCAATTTCAAGAAATGATGCTACAGATGTCAAAGCTCATTTGTACCCTATAAGCCTCTGAAGGGCTCTATCACTCCAGCTCTCTCTTGTACTCCCCTTTCCAAGTTCTCCAGATTTAGTCGCTTCAGGCTTTCTTTATCATGCACTGATACAAACATTACAGCATTCTAGACATGGGGGTGGATTTGGCACAATGGTTAAGGTCTATGCCTCATAGACACAGTGTGCAGGGTTGGATTCTGACCTTAGGATACTGTCTAGGTTTAAATGGTCCTTCAGGACAGCTAGCCTAGTGTGAACCTATGAACTTACTCTTCTTACAATCCTTCTATGAAGCACCAAGTCCGTATAAATCACTAACTGAAACATTGGGATTTGCATTGCTGAGTCCCAGAATGCAGGGGCTGAATAACTGAACCCCCTGACTTTATATATATATATATATATATATATATATATATATATATATATATATATATATATATATATATATATATATATATATATATATATATATACACACACACAAGTCCTAGACTGCCATTTATTTATTTGTTTGTTTGACATTTGTTGACCAAGTTAGTCCGTCTGACTTTATCCCCTTTTTCAGCAGAGGCCTAGGGAGAAAAGCTCCACAGTACAAATTACACAACTATAGTGATTCACAGTTCCACATTACAAAATATACAAGTATAAAATTCAAAGGACAAGCAGTGCAGGTGAGAGAATTACAGTGCAAAACACATATCCACAGTTCAGATTATGCTAGTGTAGAATTAACAGCAGTATGTAGAAAAAGATATAAACGGAAAAGGTAAAACAGATGCCCAAATGTAGCACAAGAAGAAATGTCGGTGAGCAAGGGATTACAAGTTAGGAGTGAGTATAGAAGAGCATTTGGTCCGAGCAAGGTAGCAAAGATGCAGAAGAATTGTTATTGGTGGTTTGCTAAGAGAGACATGGAAGTTATTTTGACAAGTAGTAGTGTGAGGGGAAGAGATAGGTAAAGGAGGGAAGAGGGGGGTTACTGTCATTACTGGGGACAGAGGAGGAACAGAGAAATTAGTGTCAGATTACTAGGGGCAGGAAATTAGAGCGGTACAGAGCAGTAGAAAAATAACGCGTTGGTACACAGGAAGTTAGCGTCAGGTTACTGGGAGCAGTAAATTAGGGAGTATAAAAACAGTAGTAGACTATTGTCGGGTAAACAGGAAGTTAGGATAGATATGATTACTGTGGGAAAGGGAGTAATAGAGAGGAATGTGAGGGAGGGGAGGAATTTTAGGCGGGATGGTTATATTGACATCTCCAGGTGATTTCTGAGAGTTGTCTTGCATTTATGTGCATAAGTGATATTTCTCTGGGCCAAGGGAAGCTTATTCCATGATAGAGCAGGAAAACAGCTATATAGCTTTTGTCCATGTGTTTTTTTAGGTTTATGGATCTGTAAGAGGCATTGGTCAGAACATCTGAGAGAGCATGGTGGGTTACAGAGGGAGACTAGAGCGGATATGCTAGGGCAGAAGGAGGGCTTATTTAGGATCGTGTGGATTATGAAAAGTTGAGAATATATCAGATGGTTAGGAAATTCTAGCTAGCTGAGAGTTTGGTGAGCAAGACAGTGATGTGATTTTGGTGGCATGTTAGCTGCAAATCTGGCAACTTTGTTATATGTAGTTTCAAGTCTGGATAGAAGAGAGGACTGTAAGTTAGTAAGGATTTGAGAGCAGTACAAAAAATTAGGAAGAAGATAAACCTGGGCAAGACAGTTTCTGTAGTTAGGGATGAGGAACTTTTGGGTTCTTTAAAGTAAGCCAAGCTTTTGGTGGGTTTTATTTATACAGTTGTGCACACAGGATCATAGCAGGTTACTAGGCTATTGGCCTTGAGGCCCTTATAAGCCTAGCCAACAGTTTAGCCCATGTTTAGACAAATCAGCACTCAATGCCCTTGTCCAGCAAGGACACAGGTGGAATCCCAGGGGGTATATTTTCTGTTTCCCATCCAGTTATGCAGGTTGTGCTTAAAAAGGGGTACAGAGATACTCTGCTTGATGTGGAGGGCAAGTCTATTCCATAGATGAGGGAGTCTCTGGGACACAAATCTATCCCGCCAATAAGTTTTGTTGATGTCATAGACCAGGTTGAGGCCAAGCATGCGGGTTACTCGAGCGGAGCTTGACTTGTGGATATGCAGCAGTCCCATCAAGGTGGGGTCCATGATCACCTTGTATGCCATACAGAGGTCACCTCTGAGGAGTCTGTATGAAACTGAGTAGAGAGACAGGGCTTTTAGCCTATCTGTGTATGGCAGATGTTTGAAGCCCTGGATTCTCATGATGAGGAACCTCTGTGGTCTCTCCAGCTGCTGCATGTGCTTTGTGAGGTACATGCCGAAAGGGGCATTGTACTCAATAATGGGTATTATAAGGGAAGAATACAGGAATGTTATGACCTTGTCCCTGGATGAGATACCCATACTTATGAGGCTGGCCATGTAGAAGGCTTTCCATACAACGGAAGCAACATGGTGATCAAAAGACAGGTTATCAACCTGGGTTCCCAAATCCCTCACGACTGACTGCATGCTTAGAACATTGTTATTAATGTGCTAATTTGTGGGGATCTCACTCTCCCAAAGGGGATGATGATGCATTTTTTGGTATTCAGCTTGAGGCCATGTTTCTGACACCAGTCATTTGTCTGAGTGAGACCCTCTTGGAGGATGTCCACATCACTAGTGGAAGTGATGACAGCACCCAGCTTGCAGTCATCTGAAAACTTCGTCAGCCATTGCCCACTGGTTTTGGCCTGCACCTCAGAAAAGCATATCCCAAATAACAGAGGCCCCAAGACCAAACTCTGGGGTACGCCGCTCGTTACAGGTCTACTGCTTGAGGTAGCTTCCCCTATTTTGACTACATGGGTTCTATCAGTGATCCAGTTTGCTAACCATCTGATAACATACAGACTGATGCCTAGTTGAGAGCGTTTATCTATTATGCCTGAGTGGGGAACAGTGTCAAAGGCTTTCACCAGGTCAAGGTAGATGGTGTGCACCATCTTCCTCTCATCCAAGGCTTTGGTGACTGTCTCAAAGTTGTTGACCAAATTTAGCAGACGTGACCTCCCCTTGACGGGATCAAGTGTTTTGAGGTTGCCAATGTCATTGTTAATGAGGTCCATGATAATCCGTTCCATGACCTTGCAGATCAGGCTAGCTAGGCTGATGGGTCTATCATTTCTTGGATTAGTGGATGATCCACCTTTGTGTAAAGGGATGGCAGTGGCTGTCCTGCACTCAGCTGGGACAAAGCCACTACTCAGGCTTTGGTTGAATAGGGTGCCTAATGGTGCAGCAGGTTCCTACCTGAGTTCATGTAGGATGCAGCCTGGGATGTTATCGGGTCCCGTGAAGGCTGTATTTTTTTGTCTTTGAGAGAGCTGTGATGACCTGTTCCATAGATATAAGGGGAAGGGGGCAGATACTGGGAATGTCCTAATTTACTGATGGGGGATGGGGGGGTAAAGTTTTCACTGAATCTGTCAGCCAGCAAGTTTGCTATATCTACAGCATTTGTATATGTGGTGTCCTTGACCACCAGTTCTGAACAGATCTGGGTGCTTCCTTAGAGGGTGTGGACATAAGAAGGCCTTATGACTGTCTCTAGCAGAGGTGTCCAATTTGGACTCAAAGTTTGCTTTGTAGGATTTCACTAGTGCTCTTATTTGCTTGTTCAGGCTAAGGAGACATTGCTTCTAAGTGGGCACCTGCTCCTTCTTGGTCTTGGACAGCAATTTTTTTCCTTTTGTTATAGAGTTTTATTGCAGATGTCCACCAGACAGGTTTACTCTTCCTTCCAGAGGATGATTTAATCCTTTCGGGTATTCCGGATTCCATGCATCCATATAAATGCTTGTATAGTGCTTTGGTGTAGTTTGGATATTGGTGCCACTTCCTACAGAGGGGGAGGAGGCTGTGAAGCTGTTTATACCATCCCTCAGGAGGCTATAATCAGCTTTGGAGAAGTTTTTACGTCTGATCTTAGCTAGAGGTGTTTGGGGGAGATGGTGACATTGAAAGTGACCGCTTTGTGGTTGGATCTTATCAGGGGAGGATGATACTATAGGGATGCTGCAGTGGTTACTCATATTGGTTAATACCAAGTCCAAGATATTATCACCTCTCGTTGGGGTATCGACTAGCTGTCCCAAGGCATTTGCATTGACAAAATCAAGGAATCTCTGGGCATTTGTGTTCTGGCATGAGTAGTTCATCCAATCTATGTTTGGGAAGTTAAAGTCACTCAGAATCAGGGTAAAGGTTTGAATCTTGATAGATTCGAACAGGTCCAAATAGGCGGATTGGGCATCTCGTCAGATTTGTGGGCCAGTAGCTAGCTATGATTTGAATAAGGGCCTTGTGAATGGTTAACTGCACCTGGAGTGTTTCCTGTGCGTCATACTGTTTGACCAGCCTGGAGGTGTGTATGTGTTTAATGTATATTGAAACTCCACCTCCTTTGGCTTTACTGCCCACAGTTTGGGGTCTGAATGTATAATAGGATGACTAACCATGTAAGACTGGTGTGCTCTCCGCAGCTTTGAACCAGGTTTCTGCGACTACACAGATGTCAGCAAATTTCAGGGTTAGGAATGCTTGCAATGAGTGTAGTTTCATGTTTAGACTCCTAGCATTTAGCAGCATGACCTTTAATTTGTGTTTTGTTGAAAGTTTTATGTTGGTCATTTTAACTTTATCACTTTTCCTAAAAAAGGCACTATAGGGGAGGCAAGAGCCTTTGCCAGAAGCCTGAAGCCCAGGTGAGACAGATGTAGGCCATCTCTGGCAAAGTATAGTGGTCTGTCGATCATATCTTCCCAGACTGACAGGTACTGGATCCCCCCGAAATAACACCAGAAACTAAGCCAAATGTTAAAGTCAATCATTTTCTGTTTGCATTGAGGCATCATTCTGGGTGAAAGCAGAATGCTGCTTAAGGCTAGGGACATATCTGCCTGGGTCACATAATCAGCAAGCTCAATCATGTCTCTCTTCATATAGTCCAGACAGGCATGTCTCAAGTCATTCACGGCAACATGGACTTTGACAGAGTCATAACAGTACCTGTTGTTGAGGGACTCATGCGTGTGTGATATGGTGGATTCTGGCACCTGACAGACAACTAACCGTGACTTTCTCCTTATCCAGCCTGGTGAGAGGCACATCTGTGCGTCTCATAATGGAGTCTCCTATGACTAATATGTTGGGTTTATGGTGAAGCCTTAGTGGCTGTGAGGCACAGGTGTGTGGTATGTGGTGTAGAGGGCTGTGGTGATCGAGTGTGTTTTTGCTTCAGAGGTCTCCTTTGTTTGGGTATGTTTATTTGGAGGACTTACGCATATGCAGGTGTATGTTGTGTAGGTGTGGGTGATGTTTGAGGTATAGTGATTGTGTTGACAGCCTTTTCAGTGCCAGATATACTGGCTTGAGGGGGAGAGAGCTTGGACTCCAGGTTCCTAATGTAATTGCATCTTTCACAAATTGTGTTCCTAGGTGGTAGTAGTAGATGGTTGTCAGTGTACATGAGACAGCTGTTATACTGTCTCAGGACGCCCATATCAACCAGACCGGCAGGAGAAACTATAGGAAACTGTCCAACCATATTTGTCAGAATCTGAGTGAGAAAGGCCAGGGAGAGCTACGGGGTGGGCCTAAAGTCCAAGTGCTTAAACCAAAACTAAGAGCTTAGAATAACAGAGTTGTAGGAAGAAACACAAATTAGAAAATATAACCAGGTGAATAAAGTGTCTTTTTTTATAAAGTAAAAAGGGAGAGAACAGGAAAAGAAGATAATTCAAGGTTAAAGGACTAGGGGGTTTGGCCTTCCCAAATGATCTCTGTATTGGGTAGACTGAACTAAAGAGATGGGACTGGGAGGAGTGTCCCAGATCAAATTTACAGTAGGGGCTGGCAACTGCAAAAGCCACAAACCTTAAGAACACAACAGCAATAGGGTGTGGGGGGGGGGGGGTGGAAGAAAGATTCAGCAAGATCAGAAAACTAAATTCTGCCAGCAAATATATAAATAATTTAGTCAAGCAAAATATAAACAGTGCAGAACTCTGAACAGTTAAAGTACCAAAAAATATACTTATCAGCTCTATATTTCCAGACTGGAGATCATTGACGACCAACTTAAATTTGATTACACCAAGGAGCTTTGTGTGGGGTTCAGTTGAGATTATGGTGTTGTTAAGGGAAGAGATGGTGAATAAGGATTTAAGATGGTACAGAGATTTGGGTAAGAACTGGAGGAGTTTAGACTTTTTAGGGTTAAGTATGAGTTGGCTGTTAGTAAGTCAGGTTTTAGTGAGGTTAAAAGAGGTCTGAGTATGTGTGAGTAGGTCAGAGGGGTTGTCAGCAATGTTGATGACAGTGGAGTCATCCCCATACTGGATGAATTATGACTGAGGACAGGATGTGTGGAGCTGGTTACTAAAAATATTAAAAAGAAGGGGACCTAGACTAGAGCCTTGTGGGACCCCCACTTGAGATAGGACTGAGAGCCATTTGACAGATTGCTGCCTGTTAATGAGGTAGCTGGTAAACCAGAAAATAATAGCAGGGGAAAGGTTTAGTTGAGATAGCTTGGAAAGGAGGATGGAGTGAGAGACAGTGTCAAAAGCTTTGTAGAGGTCTAAGAAGAGACAGGATACTAGTTTACTGTTGTCTCTGGCTAGGGTAATGGGGTTAGTAAAGGAAATGAGAGTGGAAGTGGTGCTGTGGTGGGGGCAAAAGCCATGCTGTTAGAGGTGATAAGGTTTTCTAACATGAGATAAGACAGGATTTATTTGTGGACACAATGCTCAAGAATTTTGGAGAGTGGAGATAGTATTTCTTAGAATACTTCCTCTTCTCAGAGGCATGGTGATCTAAGAGTTGGTATATACCAGTTCAGGGAAGAGCAGTGTTAGATATTCATCTTTCTGTAATTTTGTTCTTGTCCTCTGTAACAGTGAAAGAGTGGTTGTCTCAGTAGGATCAACCAATTAAAATAAAAATAAACAAGTACATCTGCTTTGCTCCTTTAACGAACTTCCTGCTTTTGCTAAGAATCGCTAGAATGACTTCCAACAAAAATTACTATAGTCAAAGCAGACAATGTAAGGTTAGCAGATGAACCATAAGAATCCTTCTACTGTTGTACAAGAATATTTTAATAACTTAGAAATCAAGAATGGTTAGAACTTTAGGTAAAACGGAGTTCAATCTCAGTAGTTAGCAGAGCGTCAACACCAGGTAAAGCTATCTTTGAAAAGACTAAGCAGTTTCTAAAGTCAAACCATTCTAAGCAGCACAAGAGAACACAGCATTCTAATTAATTTGCAGTAACCGAAGCTTGGCTCTTTGCTAATGTAATCAAGCCAGACCCTGCGATATTTATTGGCTGTAGGCTTGCCCACATTTATTAATGATTTAAAAATTCCTTTCTCTTATTTATTTACCTTTACTGCTACATAAAAAACAGAACTGCTACAAGGAAGTAGGGCATAAAACCCAACGTACGCAAAACCTGCACTGTAACTCTCCATAAACTGTCCATTCAAATAACCAGTAAACGTAAATGCAGCTGCAGGAAAAAAAGCATGATTAACACAACACATTTGAAAGTAAAAATGAATTTTACACCCTGTCCCATTTTATAAGTATAAACCTATATTCATTCTGAATGATCACAGAGTATAATAGGGCTGCATCATAGAAACTGAGTACTTACCCCTCCCTCCAATTTATGCAGACAGCAGCTCACCTACTCACCAAGTAAGCCACCTTTGGTAGCACACAGAGCTGCTTTATATGCCAAGGTGACTGCTTTCATAACACTAGCATAAAACAAAACAGAAATACACAAATTTCACAAGAGAAATATCCTGCCCTGCCTGCTTGCAAGGAGAAAGACCTGATTATGGCCCTGGTGACCTAGGTTTAATTAACAGTTTGGGGCCTGTTGCAGCTGACGTGAAGAGGATGAGTGCGCACATCTGGGACAGACCACGGTCATCTAATGCTGCAATCTCTTGAAAGAAGGGTGGTCACATAAAGGTAGGTCTTGTCATGGAACCATGAAGCCACAAATACTGTAGCCTTCATGGGAGGTCTACATGAGCATTGCGCTCACATGAAAGAAAACATACTGATCTCTGCCATGATGTCATCAGCCATGTGTCCCATCACCAAGGAGAGAGGCTCAAACTTTTATAAATATCCCTTCACTGCCAAGATACTGGCAAGAGAACAACATTGTCTCATGGCTGCCTAGATGACCGACTCTTTTGATATCCCGCACCCGTAGCTCTCAACTGTCCCAATTTTTGCAGAATGTTGAGATTTTTGGCTGACATTTTTGGTCCATTCCTTGTAAAATATGTGTTTTTTTGGCAAATCGCTGGGGATTGAAGTCACTAAATAATGACAGAAATCTGAGTTTCAGGCATCATATCCTTCAGAAAATGCCTGACAATGCAAAATATATTATTCTAGCAACTAAGTTTATAAGAGCAACATTTAAAATCTGTCCCTATTTTTGGCGTTTGTACCCCTATTGTTTTTGTCTCTGTCCAGATTTATTGCATTACGAGGTTGAGATGTATGCCTACACCCCATTGGGAATACCCAGGTACAATGGATCAAGTCTGATTGGAGAAGGCTTGATGGTCAGCAGGCACATGAGGCAGTCAAGACAGAAAAATAAACTGAATGAGAATGAATGCATCAAACAAAGCCTGAGCTAGACATTTCTACAGCAGCAGCTGAGGCTGTTCATAACCTAAGCATGACTGTTTTCCATCAGAAAACACACACACGAATTTTATATACAACACATACATGAATTTTATATACATATATATCTATACACACACACATATATATATATATATATATATATATATATATATATATATATATATATATATAAGCATACATTACCAAAGTGCTAAATGTGAAAAACTGGGCAAACTATGACAGGCTATGCTCACCTGCATGTCTTCAGGTCAGTGTGAATGGAGCTGCTCTTCTTTTTACTGGCCAGACAAACTGAATACCAGCTATAACTTTCAGGTTCAGGAAAGAAAAACAACTGCAAAAGGAATCCGGTACTAAGGAAAGTCCATTTACTACAGACAGGGGAGCATAATAAGGCAGGCTGCCTTATTCAATAATCTTGTTTCTCAACTACATGCCAATGTTCACATGGTAGACAGATATAAAAGCTGAATAAACCCCAACATCTGCAGAGCTGTAACACATTTTTAACATTTAACAAACATAAGCATGTGCTGAATAAATAAAATATGACAAAATAACACCAAAAAAATAGGACATTTATTATATAGCTAGTAAGTTGTTGAAACCACTCTCAGTGATGAATACACCCCAAAACCTGAATAGCTTAAATAATTAGCATTAATTAAAAATTAATCAATAAAATTAAGATGAGGCAACAAATTAATCACAGCACCTAATTACCTTAAAAAATTAAACAAAATTTGCAACAAAAAATTGTGAAAGTAATGCCCTCCATTTTATAACCAGTGTTTGAACATTTAAAATCATCATTGCTTCTTTATGCTGTGAAACCCCTTTAAAATTAACAGTACTATAATAACAATAACCATAACAATATTATAACTCAACTTGACATACAGCAGTAGTACTACACAAACCTTTTCTTACCCTTTGAATTTTGTTGCACTGAGGCATTGGGTATGCCAAAAATTCCCATTACGGTGTTATTTTGTTGTTATTTATTTACATTACCTAGCTGTCATGGACATGTGCCGAAGTCCTTGTTTTATATAAAAAAAAAATGTGAGTCAACTGTCCTTATGACACATTAGTTATGTTTCTGCCTGTGAGTCAGTAACACAAGCTCTAGATCCGACTTTGGTATACAGACAGCCAGTAAGGGCAGACGAGCATTATACATGCAATGGCAGTTCTCATTACCCATAGCGGTTGGTGTGAGGTGAATACGTTTAGTGTAAAATACAACTCTCACCAAGTGGCAGCACTTTACACCACAGCACAATGCTACCGAGTCGCACTGGATGAGGAGATGAACACAATGCCACCGAGTTGCACTGGATGTAGAGATGAGCACAATGCCGCCATGTCACACTGGATGTAGAGATGAGCATTAATGCCACAGAGTCGTACTCGATGTAGAGATGAACACAATGCCACCAAGTTGCACTGGATGTAGAGATGAGCACAATGCCACCACGTCGCACTGGATATAGAGATGAGCACAATGCCACCAAGCTGCACTGGATGTAGAGATGAGCACAATGCCACCACATCACACTGGATGTAGAGATGAGCACAATACCACCAAATTGCAGTGGATGTAGAGATGAGCACAATGCCACAGAGTCACACTGGATGTAGAGATGAACACAATGCCACAGAGTCACACTAGATGTACAGATATGTGTGCATCACAGATCATAACAGCAAGGATCAATGGGGTGGGCAGGTCCTTGTGCTGTTGGTACCAGCTTCCAGTGGCACACATCATCAACTCCAGTCAAAGAATTAATGAATAAGGCTTGATTATAGTGGCAGTGGTGCTAAAAGTGTAAAACATACAGCTGAAGAAGAGCACATGGTAGCATAGGACCACCTACCCAAAACAAAATACAAAAAAGAAGTGCCCGGAAGACAGAACAATGATGTGATCCCTATTTATAACAAACACTGAGATTTTGCAAATTGCCTAAATGTGTATCTGCCCAAATTCAGTAGATGAGCTCCTTCTAAAAACAGCAAATTATGAGCCACCTGAAGCAACTACTAACACGGCAAAGTTATCTGTAATATACTAGTGTTTACAAGTCTGTGCATTACATTTTTTAACTACTAAAACAACATGATTTTTCACAACAGTATACTATACACTCAAGATAAGGTGGTGTGCGCCTCTGTGCCCTTCAAGTGCTGAATCTCCAATAGACAGAAAAAAGTGAGGGTATGGTAATTTCATCTTTCACTTCTCAATGGCGTGTTTCTGCCTAGACCTCGGCCTTTTAAGTTGAGGTGTTCCTCAGGACAGAAAAATAAAAGTACAGTTTTGTACCTACCATAAATGTAGATGTTCGAGTGTTCACACTGCTGCAGTCATTACACTTGGGTTATCCTGCCGTCAGGGTTATCCCACCGTCAGGCAGTTCCCCAGTCGGCCTGAGTTCCAAAGTCTTGGTCCGGCGTCGGTTGCTGTCGCCTCCTCCCTGACGTCAGTGCGCCAGGGGTATACAAGATGCAGCCGATGCCATTTTCTTCAGTTTTTCTTGCCCCAGATGTCAGGTGCCCCCAAAAGGTAGGCAATTCAAATTGCTACTAAAACATGAATAAGTAAAGCAAACAATAACTTTCAGGTACCAGCAAATACTCCCCATAGGTATTAAAGGGTAGAAACCCTAGGTACATCAAAAAAGTGGGGTAGGAGGGAGGTTAACCTGGACTGCAGCAGTGTGAACACTCGAACATCTACATTTATGGTAGGTACAAAACTGTACTATGTTCATCATGTTACACTGCTGCAGTCATTACACATGGGTAGAATCCCAAAGCTGAGGTAGGGTGGCTGGTTCTATATTGCATTAGGGGTGGCTATAAGGCCCTGCAGCACTGCAGCGGTGAAACCAGCTCTGGATTTGGAGTATAGAGGCAGATGGTAATGTTTGGTGAAGGTATGCACAGAGCTCCATGTTGCTGCTTCCAAAATATCTTTGGTAGGTACTCCTCTGAGGTAGGCCATTGAAGTGGCTGTTGCCCTGGTGGAGTGTGATCTAATGCTGGTAGGCACAGGTTTTCCATGGTGTGTGTAGCAGAAATGTATACAATGTCCTATCCATTTGGAAATAGTCTTTTGAAATGGCTTTTCCCTGTGCTCCTGCAGCATATGCTACCAATTATTGCTCTGATTTTCTGAAAGCTTTGGTTTTGTCCAAGTAGAAGCATAACTGCCTGTGGATGTCCAATGAATGCAGTAGTCTCTCCCCTTTATTCTGTGGTTTTGGATAAAAAGTTGGCAAGTGAATAGTTTGGTTTAGGGACACACTTGAAACCACCTTAGGCATAAAAGTAGGGTTAATTCTTAAGGACACCCTGTCCTGGTGGAAAATGAGGAATGGTTCCACTGCCATTAGTACCTGCAACTCTGAAACTCTTCATGCTGATGTTAGTGCCAGGAGCAGAGCAGTTTTCCAAGAGGTATATTTTAATTCTGCTGTGCTAGCTGGCTCAAAAGGAGGTAAAGTAAATTTTTCCAAAACAAAGTTGAGGTCCCAAGTTGGAGCAGGAGCTCTACGGCACGGTCTTATGTTTTTTGCCCTCTGAGGTACTGTTTTAGCAAAGGATGTGAGAAAACTGGTGGATCCGTGTTATAATGAGCAGAGATGGCAGAGGCGTGGATCTTGATGGATGAGAAGGAGAGGCCTTTGTCCAGCATCTCAGTCAAATATTGTAGTATCTGAGGAATGTTTGGCACAAGAGGGTCAAGTCTGTGAGCCTGGTTCCAGGCACAGAATCTCTTCCATTTATCCAAATAGGCTTTACTGGTACTAGGCCTTCTGGCCTCCAGGATGACATCCATAACAGCTTTGGAGAGAGGCATTGCTTGCTTGGCTAAGGTATCTTCCATGCAGCGAGGTTTAAGGTCCTTAGTTGACTATGGAGTATCTGATTGTTGTTCTGAGAGAGTAGATGTGGAATTTGAGGCAAAATCCAGGGTGGTCCTTGTGCTAAGTTTTTTAAGATTGGGTACCAGTGCTGGCGTGGCCAGTCTGGTGCAGTCAGGATCATTTTTGGCTTCTCTTGCGTGGCTTTTATGAGTACCTTTGGAAGGAGAGGCAGTGGTGGAAAAGTACATACTGTTAGGTTTTTCCAGCTGAATGAGTGGGCATCCACTTTCCATGCTTGTGGATGGTAACTCCTTGTGCAGAATGTCTGTAGCTGGCAATTCCTTGGGGATGCAAACAGATCTATGTCCGGGATCCACCATTTCTGTGTTATCATTCTGAATATTTGTGGATTCAATTCCCATTCGTGGGGATCCATGATATTTCTGCTTAAGTCGTCTGCCAGTGTGTTTTTCTCTCCTGGCAGGAATTGTGCTTGTAGATGAACTTGATAGTTTATAGCTGTGTTCCACAAGGTCATTGCTTGTCTGCAGAGGGGGTATGAATGGGTGCCCCTTGCTTGTTTATGTACCACATGACTGTGGTGTTGTCTGTCTTTAGTAGCAGTTGTCCTGGATGTAGCAGGTCCTTGAAAGCTATAAGGGCATTTTGTACTGCTAGCATCTCTTTTTGGTTGATGTGAAGATGCCTTTGTTCTATAGGCCACTTGCCCTGAATGCATTTTCCTGCCATGTGTGCTCCCCAGGCGTAATCCGATACATCTGTTGTCAGTGTTTGCCTGGGTGTGGGTTGAGTAAAAGGCTGTCCCTTGTTGAGGTGACAAGCTTGAGCCCACCATCGAAACTCCTTCTGAAGGCAAGGTATTAGTGGTATAACTGTTTCCAAATTTTGACAGTGTTGAGACCATACACTCTTTAGGTACCATTGTAGTTTCCTCATATGCTGTCTGGCATATGGAATTAGTAGTATGCAAGATGCCATGTAGCCCAAGGCCTGCAGAATTTTTCTTGCAGGGAGTTGGGTCTTTGTTGCCATCAATTGAAAGTATTGAGTCAATTGTCCTTGCTTGTCTGGCGTGAGATAAGCCATCTGGGCCGTTGTGTTCAAGCTGGCACCCAGGAATATTATCTCTTGTGAGGGCACTAGTTTTGATTTCTTTTCATTTACTGTGTACCCCAGGCAATTTAGTAACTTTTTTTACAAACGCCAGATGCTTTAGGAGAATGTCTTTGCTCTCTGCTTGAATTAGGCAGTCGTCCAGGTATGGGTAAATTTGAATTCCTCTTTGTCTGCAAAATGCAATTACTGGTGCCAGGCACTTTGTGAAGACCCTGGGTGCAGTAGATAAACCAAAGGGCAGTGCAGGGAATTGATAATGCATTGGACCAGCTATGAATCTGAGGTATCTTCTGCAGCTTTGTCTGATAGGGACATGCAGGTATGCCTCCTTAAGGTCCAAGTTCACGAGCCAAGCTTGTTTGCCCAGCATGGGAAGAAGCTGCTGTAATGTCAACATTTTGAATTTCAGGACATCCAGGTAAGTGTTTAGAGATAAAAGATCCAAAATAGGCCTCCAGGCTTTGTCTTTTCTGGGTACCAGAAAGAGTCTTGAGTAAAATCCTTGCCCTTGTTCCTGTGGAGGTACCTGTAATTTGTTTTTGAGCCTCTGCCCATTGATTTGGTGGCAGATTTGGCATTCCTTTTAACCTTGGCAGAGTGTGAAAGTGGAACCTGTAACCCTGTGAAACGATATTGAGAACCCATTTGTCTTTGGTGATCATATGCCAATTGCGATAGAAAAGAGCCAGTTTTCCGCCCAATGGGGCTGCCAAGAGAGAAATGTTTGTCAGCTGTAGTGGGAAGTCATTGGGACTGTTTTTTGTAAGGTTGTTGTCTGCCTTCCCCTTCTTTCTGGCCTGGTGCACCCCATTGTTGAGGCCTGTAAGGACCTTGTGGCTGTCTTCTAACTCTTGGACGTCTGTATTTGCCCCTTTGAGGTCTGTCCGTAACTGGAAAGGCCCAATTCTTTGTTGGCCAGTTTCTGCTAAATCGAGGAGGCTGTACCTGTAAGAAATCCTTCACTGTTTGCATAAATTTTGCTTTATCCTCCATTTTCTTTAGTATCTCTTCTGCCTTAACTCCAAATAAGACATCATGCTGCAAAGGTGCATCCAGTAGTTTTGCTTTAACATGATCTGGTAATGTATGTTCCTTTAACCATGCAGGTCTTCTAATGAAAGAGCCTGTAACTGCTGCTCTACAGGAGGCCTCTAAAGAATCAAAACCACATTGCAAAGTATGCTTTCCCACTTGTTCAGCAGCATGCAATAAACCCTGCATTTTCTTAAAATTAGGAGGATCTGTATCTGAAAGCATTTTTGTTTCAATTGAGACATCAGAAATTGCTGATATTTTAACATGTGAAATTGGCAGTTCAAAGCTCTCATTGCTAAAGTTGCAGATGTATATACTTTCCTTCACCATCTGTCTAATGCTCTGGAGTCTCTGTCAGAGGGAACTGGATTATTTGCTGATGAGGCCTTGACCCCTTTGGGTCCCTGAGAAATAGTTTCTAGGTCTGCCACTGGACTTTTATACAGAAATTTGTGTGAGTCAGGGACTCTGTAATACTTGTCTGGTTTAACTGGAGCTGGAGGTAAGGAATCAGCATTTAAGCTGGATTCAGTATACACATCATCCACAATATCTAACACTGGTGGAATAGCCAGGGGTCTGTGCTGAGGCAAAAGTAGAAATTCTCTGAGCCTTTTCTTGGATTCTGAATAATCCTGGCCTTCCCAATAGAAATGCTCCCTCATGGTATGTAAAGTTTCCCCAAAAGAGTAATCCTCTGGTGGAGAGGCTGATGGAATGGATTCCTCAGCATCAGAGTCCTCATAAGGGGGTAAAGAATAACCTAGGTCTGAGGGAGACTCTGAAGAAATGGACACCTGGTCAGAGGAGTCATAATCCACATCCTGTCTGGGCCTTTTATCAGGAGGGGGATGAGACCCCCTGATCAGAGTAATCAGGTCTTGGGCCATTTTGAGCATTTGTTTCTTAGGCATGGAGGTCTATCCTGGAGACTGTGATTTCTTTGTTTTAAGAGATGGTTTAGACTTAGAAGAGGGTTTAATGCTAAGCTGACTAGGTCTGAAGACACCCTCTGAAGTTTCAGGTGGCTCATGTACTCTGGATCCCTCTGCAGGGTCTGTTTCAGTAGTCTGTAAAACTTGGGAGTCTGATGGCCCAGCCATCTCCACTAGGGAGTCGGTGGCTGCCTGTGGTTCTGCAGAAGCGGTCGTCAGGGGCTGCGAAGGCGCCTCGCTGAAAACCGGAGAACCGGCGACTGGCCTAGAAGAGGCTTTGTCATCAGTTTTGGGCCTCGGATGCCTGTCTTTGTCTTTGCGCTTTTTATGAATTACGGTCGTCGGAAGTTCAAACGGCATCATATAATTAAATTTTATGCCAAAGTAATGTCGGGCAAAATCAAACTGACGTTTAATAGTGCGCTTGTTAAACCTAGCACAAAACCAACAACCAGTGACGTCGTGGTCTGGGCCTAGGCATGGGATGCAATAAGAATGGAAATCCTTATGAGGTATTTGCTTCCCACAAAAAATACAGTTAGTAACTTTTACTGACATCGGTCTGAGGCAAGAAAAAGTTTCCCCAATGGGGTACTTAGCTTTGTAGAAGACTTCAGTTCTGGATTCGGAAATGAAAATCTCAGGAGTCGGCCGACCGGCACTTGCGAACTGCTTTTGCTTCTGGCACCGCGCGGCAAGAAAGACTGAAGAAAATGGCATCGGCTGCATCTTATATACCCCTGTCACACTGACGTCAGGGAGGAGGCGACAGCAACTGACGCCGGACCAAGACTTTGGAACTCAGGCCGACTGGGGAACCGCCTGATGGCAGGATAACCCAAGTGCAATGACTGCAGCAGTGTAACACGATGAACATCTGAATGAGAACTAATGCATCAAACAAAGCCTGGTATATACATTTCTACAGCAGCAGCTGAGACTGTTCATAACCTGCGCAATCAGCTTAGACAACACACAATCAAAGACATGGCTATAACACAGTCAGTCGATAACCAATTCAGAAATGCTCATTCAAATAAATACGGCTGAATAATGTCTGCTTATAGATGGAAGCTATCCGATGCTCACTTAAACATCTAATACGTAATTCATCAGGCTTGGCTAAGTAGATTATGTATCCCTGGGCAGTAAATTTGTATAGAAATAGTCATCATCAAAACAGGCTGATCAAGAAGGACTGGATTACACAAGGAGTAAAGGACACCAAGCCCAGAAGGATATGGGTGACAGCAGAAGTAATCAGCATATTGGGAGTACTGAGAATTGGCATGCTAGGTAACAGTGGCAGGGAGGGGTACTAAAATGGAAGAAGCATGTTATAATTTACAAAATATCATAACTCAGCGTCATTTGGAAGCAGAGGGCTTAAACAAGCATACAGGTATACTGTAACACTGTTATATGATAATGCCTAAAACACATACTAGAACCTTTGTAACTGTAATATTAACATTTAGCCATGTCTAATATTGGCACATACAAAATTCCACTAGGCAGGTATCTTTACAGAAGGTTATTTCACGCTCATATAATTTGAGAGAAGCTCTGACTCACTGTACACTTTCTTGATTTTGCACAATGTATGAGGAAGTGCATGTTTTGAGTTTGCTGGGGAGTAGTTTTGAGTTTTTGTAACTTTACATTAATGAATTAGCAGATCGTTTGCCCTTGGAGTAATAAGTTTGGTTTATAAATAGCAAGGCAGTGGTGTGACCACTTATTTAGCAGATTAATGAACTGGAGAATTTTATCTTCTGCCATTTTTTTAGATAGCTATATTTACATGAAAATGAAAAAAAAAAACTTTCAGGACACTGTACACCTTAGCTGCAACTAAAGGTGCCAAAGCATTCTTAACTATTCCTAGTTTACCTGTAGCCTGCTACTTCTTTTCAGAACCAGAGGATAAATGTTTAAACAAAGAAAAAATTTATGAAACTCATAACACAGATATCTGATCTACACCATTAAACATCAATAAAACCATTACAACAGAATCCAAATTAGACATAGCGGTGTGTGTGTGTGGGGTGGGGGTAACTGATACCAGAAAGAAATAGAAACAAGGGAGACAGGTTAACTTCCCTCACCCATCAAACAACTGCGAGTGCAACATATTGCATCAGATAAATACTAAACCAAACTGAAAATGTGATACTGCTTCTCATTTTCCATATCCCACGTAAAACAAGTGGGCTTAAAGTGGAATGCTGCTTATAGCAGAGCAAATAAAACGTGGCCAGTTTAGCTCAATTTTGTACCAAACATCAGGTCAACAGCCAGATCTCATTTTTTTTTAATACATCCACTTCAAAAACAAAATCCTTTCTTCTGAAGGTATACTAAAATAGTAACATTTAAACACCATTCTTTGTTGACATCACAAGGCAGATGTAACATTTCTCAGTTTAAAGTAAAGCTTAAAACCCTCACTTCATAAACAATATAACCTGCGTGCTTTGTTTTCCCTTCTATCATCTCCTGTCTTACATTCCCATTCAAAGCACTGATGTATCTGTGTCACAACAACTATGAAGAATACCTTACAACCTCTCTTCATTTCTTCATTTCATTCACTCACCTGTAGGGACAGTTATCATGAAGCACACCTGTCTCCAACGCTGAAAAGTACCTCCATGCCATGCCCTAAGAATTTAGCCAGAAGTGGGGAGCTTTGGACCTCTTCAGCTTCAGTAAACGTCAGTCCTCATATACTGAGACAAACAATACCCTCACTTTTGTGAAAAGACAAAGGCATGCTTACAAGAACCTGCGCAGTAATCCAATCCAGCTCGCTTTCCTATGCACATAGTAAGATGCAGGGGAAGGTCCTGTTTTTGTTTTATCCTTGCACTGTTGTTAAGAGGTTTCATATTCCAGAGTCTTCATTATTAGTTCTGTGCTTTGTGGGCAGGCAGATCTCAGGACTACCAGCGATCAAAGTCTTTAGCTCAAAATAAGAATAGTGGCTTAGTAAATAGGAAAAAAAAATAGCATGTCCGCCAGCTGACCCCCCAAAAACATTCCTCCACCCTGTTTGACATGTATTAGGGCCCAGTTGTGCAAATTCTCCAAAAAGATCTTAGCAAACAGTCTCTAAATGCACTTAGAATCAATAAGTCATTAATGTTGTCAGCAACCTTTAACATTAAACTGCAGTAACAATCAAACCTCTTCCCTAATGATGGGGATGCAACTGTTTAACTCACAATTCCCAACCTTGTGATGAAGGTAAAATTATGTTATTTCCTGGGTTACCTTTTTCACCAAAATGCAATCAAACACAAATCAGGCCTCGACAAGTTTATGCCAGGAATACTAGAACTTCCGACTTAGGAACAGCTCAGAAATCACAAAACTGGCAGCTTAAAGAAAGGGTCTGTAATTCAGAAATTGCTGCTTATCTGCAAAGGAGAGGGATTAGTCCTGCTGATGAAGTGGGGTCCAATACTGACACCCAGAGAGACATCCATGCAGTAAAGAATGTGACCTGCTTGTAGACAGAAAAAGTACAGTTTTGTACCTACCATAAATGTAGATGTTCGAGTGTATACCCTGCTGCAGTCATCACACTTGGGTTATCCTGCCGTCAGGCGGTCCCGCAGTTGGCCCGAATTCCAAAGTCCTGGTCCGGCATCGGTTGTTGTCACTTCTTCCCTGACGTCAGGGCACCAGGGTTATATGAGAGGCATCCGACGCCATTTTCTTCAGTTTTTCTTGCCCCAGATGTCAGGTGCCCTCCCCCAATGGTGATCAGTAGGTAGTACCAATAATAAAAAGTGTAGCATAAACAAAAAATCCCTCCAGCTATAAGCAAATACACCACAAAGGTTGTAACAGATTTTAAGGTATAGTTAGGTCAGAGGGGATGGAGGGAGGGTAACCTGGACTGCAGCAGGGTATACACTCGAACATCTACATTTATGGTAGGTACAAAACTGTACTATGTTCATCGTGTTACCCTGCTTCAGTCATCACACTTGGGTAGAATCCCAAAGCTAAGGATGGGAGGTGGAGTCAAACAGGGTTAGAGGAGGCTAGAAGGCCCTGCAAAACTGCAGTGGCGAAGCCAGCTCTAGTCTTAGAGTAAAGTGGTAATGTTTGGTGAAGGTGTGTACTGAACTCCAAGTTGCAGCTTCCAGAATATCCTTGGTTGGCATCCCCCTGAGGAAGGCTGTAGATGTAGCTGCTGCCCTGGTAGAGTGGGGCCTTATGCTAGCAGGAACTGGTTTTCCATGGTGGGTGTAGCAAAAATGTATGCAATGTCCTATCCATTTGGAAATGGTCTGTTTTGAGATAGCCTTTCCTTGTGATGCTGTAGCATAGGATACAAAAAGCTGGTCAGATTTTCTGAAAACCTTAGTTTTATCCAAGTAGTAACGTAGCTGCCTGTGAATGTCCAAGGAATGTAGGAGTCTTTCTCCTTTGTTCTGTGGATTTGGAAAGAAGGTGGGTAAATGGCTGGTTTGATTTAGAGCCACACTGGATACCACCTTAGGCAAAAGGAGGGGTTAGTTCGTAGAGAAACCCTGTTTTGATGAAAAATGAGGAAAGGCTCTACTGCCATTAAAGCCTGAAGCTCTGAAACTCTTCTCGCTGAAGTAATTGCTAGCAGCAGGGCAGTCTTCCATGATATAAACTTTAAGTCAGTTGAGAAAGCTGGCTCAAAAGGAGGTAGTGTAAGTTTTTCCAGAACAAAGTTGAGGTCCCAAGTAGGTGTTGGTGCTCTCCTGGGAGGCCTAATGTTTTTGGCCCCTCTGAGAAACTGCCTTAGGAGTGGATGTGAAAATAAGGGAGGATCCGTGTTGTAGTGAGCTGAAATAGCTGAGGCGTGGATTTTAATAGATGAAAAAGAAAGCCCTTTGTGTAACATCTCAGTTAAATATTGCAGAATCTGAGGTACGTCAGGCTGAAGGGTATTTTGACCTTTAGCTTGATTCCAGGCGCAAAACCTTTTCCATTTGTCTGAGTAGGCTTTCCTGGTGCTGGGCCTCCTGGCCTCTAGAATAACATCCATAACAGCTTGTGAGAGAGGAGCTGGCTGGTTGCTTAGGTGATTTGCCATTCAGCCAAGTTTAAGGTTTTGAGCTTGCTGTGTAGAATCTGATTGTCTTGCTGTGTGAGCAGATAGGTAATTTGTAGTAGAATCCATGGTGGGCCCTGGGCCATATTCCTTAATAGTGGGTACCAGTGCTGGCGTGGCCAGTCTGGGGCAATAAGTATCATTCGGTGTCTCTCCATCCTGACTTTCAGCAGCACCTTTGTGAGAAGGGGTAATGGAGGAAAGGTATATACTGTCAGCATTTTCCAACTGAATGAGAGTGCGTCCACTTTCCAAGCTTGATGGTGAAAAGTCCTTGTGCAAAATTTTGTTAGTTGATAGTTTTGGGGGCTGGCAAACAGGTCTATGTCTGGGATCCCCCATTTTTGAGTTATCATTGCAAATACTTGTGGATCCAGTTTCCACTCGTGGGGATCCATGATGTTTCCGCTAAGGTCGTCTGCCAATGTGTTCTTTTTTCCTGGCAGGAATTGAGCTTGTAATTGAACTTGGTAAGCCAGTGCTGTGTTCCACAAGGTCATTGCTTGCCTGCATAGAGGGTAGGAGTGTGTACCCCCTTGCCTGTTTATGTACCACATTACTGTGGTGTTGTCTGTCCTTATGATAAGCTGTCCTGGATGTAAGAGGTCCTTGAAGGCTGTCAGAGCATTTTGTACAGCTAGCATTTCTTTTTGATTGATGTGCAGATTCCTTTGATCTGCAGTCCATATGCCTTGAATGCACTGTCCTGCTATGTGTGCCTCCCAGGCATAGTCCGATGCATCTGTTGTCATAGTTTGCCTGGCTGGGGGTAAGGTGAAAGGCTGACCCTTGTTGAGGTGACATGCCTGTGACCACCACAGGAACTCCTGTTGAAGGCAGGGAATGAGAGGTATCATTGCTTCCAAGCTGTGGCTGTGTTGAGTCCATACGCTTTTTAGGTACCATTGTAATTTCCTCATATGCAGTTTTGCAAATGGTATTAGTAGTATGCAAGATGCCATGAAGCCCAAGGCCTGCAGAATTTTTCTTGCAGGGAGTTGGGTCTTTGTTGCCATTGCTCTGAAGTATTGAGTTAATTGCAGTTGTTTGTCTGGCGTCAGATAAGCCATCTGGGCTGTTGTATTCAAGCTGGCACCCAGGAATGTCATATTTTGTGAGGGCACTAGTTTTGATTTCTTTTCATTTACTGTGTACCCTAGGCAAATTAGAAGATGTTTTACAAATGCCAGGTGTTGTAATAGAATGTCCTTGCTTTCTGCTTGGATGAGGCAGTCGTCCAGGTATGGGTATATTTGAATTTCTCTTTGTCTGCAGTATGCAATTACTGGTGCCAGGCATTTTGTGAAGACCCTGGGGGCAGTAGTTAAGCCAAAGGGCAGTGCAGAGAATTGGTAATGAGTTGAACCTGCAATGAAACGGAGGTATCTTCTGCAATTTTGTCTGATAGGGACATGCAGGTATGCCTCCTTGAGGTCCAACCTTACTAGCCAAGCTTTCTTGTCCAACATGGGAAGAAGCTGCTGTAGTGTTAGCATCTTGAATGTGGGTACTTGCAAGAAGGTGTTTAAAATTGAAAGGTCCAGAGTGGGTCTCCAAGCATTGTCCTTTCTGGGGACTAGAAAGAGCCTTGAGTAAAATCCTTGGCCTTGCTCCTGTGTAGGTACCAGTTGAATGGCTCTCATGTCCATGAGAGCTGTAATTTGTTTTTGTGCCTCTGCCCATTGATTTTGTGGCAGGTTTGGCATTCCTTTTATCCTTGGCAAGGTGTGGAAATGGAATCTGTATACTTGTGAGATAATGTCTAGGACCCATTTGTCCTTTGTGACGATGCACCAGTTGTCTGCAAAAAGTGCTAATTTTCCTCCCAAGGGAGCTGCCAAGAGAGTTTTGCTTGGCAGTTTGAGGTTTAAGTCATTGTGTTTGCCTTCTAGTAGTTTGGGACCTGTCTTCTCCTCCCTTTCTGTGTTGCTGTGCCCCATTGGCGAGGTTTGTAAGGGATTTGTGCTTGTCCTCTGCCCCTTGGGCACCTGTATTTACCCCTCTGTGGTCTGTCAGAAGCTGGAAAGGACCAATTTTTTGTTGGCCAATTTCTGCTGAAGCGTGGGGGCTGTACCTGTAAGAAATCTTTGACCGTCTGCATAGATTTTGCCTTATCCTCCATTTTCTTTAAAACCTCTTCTGCTTTAGCCCCAAATAAGACATCCTGCTGTAAGGGTGCATCTAGTAACTTTGCTTTAACATGATCAGGCAGAGATTGTTCCTTTAACCAAGCATGCCGTCGTATAACAGACCCAGTAACTGCTGCTCTAGAGGAAACTTCCAAGGCATCAAATCCACATTGTAAAGTATGTTTGCCCACCTGTTCAGCTGCATGCAACAGATCCTGCATTTCCTTGAATTCAGACTGTTGAGGGTGCGTGCCCATCTTTTGTTTTATTTGAGACATTAGGTATTGCTGGTATTTAAGCATGTGAAATTGACAATTTAGTGCTCTCATAGCTAGAGTAGCTGAGGTGTAAACCTTCTTCCCCCACCTATCTAGTGCTCTGGAGTCCCTTTCAGAGGGTACAGGATTTTTATCCATAGAAGCCTTAGCCCCTTTGGGACCCTGGGAGATTGTCTCTGGATCAGCAACAGGGCTTTTGTATAGGAATTTGTGTGAGTTAGGCACTCTGTAGTATCTATCTGGTTTGGCTGGAGCAGGAGGCAGAGAATCTGGATTTAGACTAGATTCTAAGAAAACATCATCCACAATGTCTAAAACTGGGGGGATAGCAAGTGGTCTGTGCTGGGGGAGTAAAAGAAACTCTCGGAGCCTTTTCTTTGAGTCAGAGTAGTCCTGACCTCCCCAGTGGAAATGTTCCCTCATGGTATGTAAGGTTTCCCCAAAGGAATAATCTTCAGGGGGAGAAGCTGAGGGAATGGAGTCTTCAGCATCAGAATCTTCATAAGGGGGAAAGGATTAATCCTGTTCCTCAGAGGAGCCTGAGGAAACAGACACTTGATCAGAGGAGGCATAATCCTCCTCTTGTCTAGGCCTTTTGTCAGGGGGAGGTTGGGAACCCCTGATCAAAGAAATCAAATCTTCAGCAATTTTTAGCATCTGTTTCTTAGGCATAGGGCCCTGACCTGGAGACTGAAGTGTAGTCTTTTTTGGTTTTAGAGGAGTCTTAAGCTTGGTATAAGATTTTATGGTGAGAGTAGTCTGTCTGAAGACACCTTCAGAAACCGAAGGTGTTTCTACAGCATCAGCTTCTCCTACTACCATGTCGTTGGTAGGGCCTAAAGAAAATGGCTGCATCGGCCTAGAACTCTCTGCTGGAGAATCCGAAGCGGTCTGGGGATCCAATTCAGCAGTAGCCAGGGGCTGCGTAGGTGCCTCACTGAAAACCGGAGAACCGGCGACCGGCTCTGCCGAGGCCTCAGAGTCTGGCTTGGATCTAGGCTGCCTGTCTATCTTTGTGTTTTTTATGCACGCCAGTAGTCGGCTGCTCCAACAGCATAGTGTCATTAAATTTCCTACCGAAGTAGTGCCGTGCGAAATCAAAGCGTCGCTTTATAGTTCGCTTATTGAACCTAGCACAAAACCGACAACCAGTGACGCCGTGGTCTGGGCCTAGGCAAGGTATACAAAAAGAATGAAAGTCCTTATGATGTATTTGCTTCCCACAAGAAATGCAATTGTTAACTTTTTCTGACATCGGACATCGGACTGAGGCAAGAAAAGGTTCCCCAATGGGGTACTTAGCTTTGAAGACTTCAGACTGAAACTCGATTAGAAAATCCCAGGTGTCAGGCGACAGGCACTTGCGAACTGCTTCTGCTTTGGGCACTGCGCGGCAAAAAAGACTGAAGAAAATGGCGTTGGATGCCTCTCATATACCCCTGGCGCTCTGACGTCAGGGAAGAAGCGACAGCAACCAACGCCAGACCAGGACTTTGGAATTCGGGCCGACTGCGGGACCGCCTGCTGGCAGGATAACCCAAGTGTGATGACTGCAGCAGGGTAACACGATGAACATTTACATTCATCCCTATGTATCCTGCCTTTTCCAAACAGCAAGCATAAAAAAAAACAAAATTTGTGTAGCTCCTCAAATGAGGCAGATTCTGGCAAGAAGAGCCTAGTTCACTCTATTCATCTTGCCATACCTTTAGTATGAAATGGGGGTAAGTAACTGGTAGTGCCTGTCCAGTAGGACGCGAGAATATTGCATGAGCCGTTATAATCATCCTCCAACCAGGAGCTAGGGAAGAGATGATGCAATGGGAGACCATCCACTTACGACCAAGCCTTAGTCTAATCTTTATTACCTGCTGCCCCTCGTCTTATGATTGCGTGAAGGTAGGAAGGAGGAGCTGTATGTTCTACTGTGAAATGGATGACCTGCAGCCATGAGAAGTGTAGCCTTAGAAAAGTGTGTGGGCATAGGGTCCACTAGACAAGACCTCGGATCCCAACAGACGAGGATCAACTTCTAATGACATTATTTACTGTGTACTTTGTTCATTATCAATATGTTTCTTAGTCTGCTTCTAAAAAAATGCAGCACCCCGCTGCTGAACAAGTAAACATTTAGTTAAAAGTAGCTATCTGCACAACTCATCAAAACCAGCATTTATTTATTTATTTGTGTTTCCTTACTAGAACTGTCTGTCTAGGCATAAGTTGCCCCTTTACGGAGGAGGCCTGGAGAAAAACCTCCAAGCATAAATACACGGAGAAAAGGTACAAAAAAGCAGTTAAGAAAATTACTATAACTTTAAGCAATTTAACAAAATGAATGCAAATTTATTTTTTATAAATCCTGATACTGTTCATAACATACAGAAGGGGCACTTTCTGAAGAAGTTTCAATGTGTTACAACTTCGTTTCAGACTGTTATCTTACACATGCTGAATAGGATGCCAACAGGCACTGCGCAGGCTTGGTCTGTCAGACAGCACATGTGGGCCCAGTTAGGGTAGCCAACAGGAAAAGAAGACTGCGTGTGGCAACGTTTCAAATCAAACACAATGGGATACTCTTCTCTAGCAAATCAATGACTGAGTAATGGGTTTCATGCTCAATAACTTCTTCAACTTATGACACAGGTGTTAGGACCACGCAGATAACATTTTCCTAGCTGCCAATCCCTCTATCATATGATTTAAAAACATTTCTTTCTATTTATTTTTCCACCATGAAAAGACTTGGCAATGGAAGAAATGGCCCAGGCTGCCTCTTAGTGACAGCAACACCCTTTCCTTTCTCTTCTTATCTCGCTTTATCTCAGTGACAATTGAGGTCCACTTCCACTTATATTCATACACCTAAAAGTTTTTTGTAACCTCACTTTATGTTGGGTATAGGCCCAACACCACCTTGGTACAGCTTCAACTGCTTCTGAATGTGTCAACAGGCACACTACATGTTTTCATTGTTTAGGACTGCAGCTCCACACTGCTGCCTATGTGGCCAGCATCTGCTCTAACACTAAAATTTGTCACTAAAGGAATGCACTTCAGAGGCTTTCTTACCAGAAACAAAAAAAAGTTAACAGTCTCCCCTAATCTCTTCTTCAAAGCAGAGACGGTGCTGCTCCAATAAAAGATGTGATTTTTTGTAGAAGAACAAACCCAAAGGACATTAATGGAATTTCTATGCCCTGTCTTCAACCACGCTATCTTCACAAATTTGCCTCATTCCTCTATACCTAAACTTTGAGAAGTCATTGTATCAAAGTACTAAGCAAGTCAAGTCTCCATCACTGCAAAGGGATCCTAGATAAGGGATTCTCCTGAAATTCAGGCTCCACAGCTCCTTTTCTTGTGCCTCTTACTCTCTTCCCCACTCTCACTTGACACACTCCAGGATTTCGCCCCATCAGTTGCGACCTTCCAGGAATTATTAAATGGTACGATGCCAGGGCTCATTCTAGGACCACCATTCCTTTCCTCAAAGTTCTGAGGAGTCATGTGTCTCCTCCTGTCTTCCCCACAGTTGACTGTTTTCCTCCAAGTGTGGTGGAACAGGTGTCTGTTTCCCCAGAGCCTATGTAGATGCCTGTTTTTTTAGACTTCTGTTGCTTCTGAATTAAACTACCTTCCCTCTACATCAGTAGAGTAGTCAAGCTTAAATCACTGCTATGTTCTGCAACACTTTCTTTCTTAACAGTCTTCCTGGGTTCCATTTAACCAGTGGTGGGCAAGAAAGTGCTAACTGAACCAGAATCTATTTGTCCATCCCCCACGCCAACATTGGTGTTTCAGGCACCTGATGTACAAACATCTGATTTATCTAGGATTGGTTTCCCCCTTCAGAAATTATTTCATCCTCATGGAGATTTCTTCTTATGCTCTATAGTCCACAACACATTTAACTCCTAACACACTTCTTATTGTGGTATATCCAGCCATCCATCTCTCTTCCAACTCCCACAAACTCACCCACGAGATTCTCTCTCTCTAGCTCTGTGTGCACACCACTTGGGCCAAGTGCAAACATCAAAAAGGATAGTAAAGTTGATAGTAAATTCCTCTGAAAATTAACTCTTAAAAAAAAAAGGTCTAAAAAGTATGAAACAAAATAAATCACTTATTGACAGTGACAGTCAGTGTTAAGTATTACCACAAAGTATTTTTATGATACAAAGTGTGCTAACTCTCTCCATCAATGATAATAAATGCAGAAGAAACAGAAAAGACAGTGTATCCTCCCCACAAAAAAAGACTACAAGAGGTCTGTCATCTTTCCCAGCAATATCCTCCTGCATGTGTACAACCCATTAGTGTGCATTTTGAACGATGCTACTAAAACTGCAATGGAAACAAAGAAGCACACATTCCAAAAAAGCTGACCAAACTTTTTGCCCTCCCATAGATTGTTCTCTTTGAGCAGACTTCCAAATCTGATGTGACCATATCGGCTGCACCCCTGAAGGTTCTGACTTTGCAGAGCCGAGCTGTCCAAATCCTACCCTCACCCCTACTCCTCCTCACCCCTACTCCTAACCCAGATAAGCAATAACGGGCTACAGAAAGGGTCAGCAAGTGACCATAGTTAAACTGAGAATCTTCAACCATCTCACACGCAGTCTGCATTTCCAATGGAATATGGCAGATGAACTAAAGCAGGCTATGCAGGAGTTAACTAATAGTTCTTTCAAGGAGAAGATCAAGGCTTTCACATCCATTTCCTGCAGCCTCAACAACCTAGCAACCTAATGGTCCATGTGGCCTACAATGATACAGGAGGAGCTGTTAGATCGGGAGACCCTAGCACTGCTGTCCACAAGCATTCCTGGCTGTATCTTTTTAATCAATTTGCTGAGAATATCAAAGAAACTTTTTTTGGATTCTGCCTTCAAAAGGACTTCTGTTCAGGCCAGAAGCTGGTGAACATGACAAGGATATAAATGGATATGAAGGAGATGGAGTAAACCCTAACTGCCCTCCACGTCATTGTCTCACCAGAACACGTGGTTTAGGTGTACCTCACAGCTTTGGCACATGAAGGCAGATAGGAATAGGTAGTCATCCCAACTAATGCCCTGGAATGTAGGTTGCTTAATGACTGGAGTCTCTGGCATCCTCAAGGAAACAGTAGTCAGCCCCACAGCAGGTTGCAGCAATCACAACTCCTAGTCTGACCACCTCTCATAGGATTGACGATCTCTGCCAGTCACGGACCATGTTGAAAACATCCAAAAGACACAACGTTCCCTCCTTTCCACCTCCCCAGCTCCCATTCCTACCACTGCTATCCAGGATATCTTACACAAGTGAAAGAACCTGACAAGGAAGACGATGCAAACATTTCACACAAAAAAAAAAATCACCCAAGAGTTTCCTCTGGACCAGATGGCACTAGAATATCACTACAGATTCCTTTTTGTATCCGAAAAGGCAAGAAACCTCAAGTCAGTTCTGTACCTCAGCACCTAAACATCCTCATCCCAAGAGAGCCCTTTCACATGATCACAGTTCTATCTGTCCATCTATACATCCATCCTCCTCTTTTATTAAGAGGAGACTTGATGTACTCTACAGACCTCCAAAATGCCTGCCTCCATATAAACACTGTGAAAGACTTTAAAAGGTTTCTGTATTTCTGATTCAAAAACAGTTACTTTTAGTTCAGGACCCTTCCATTTGGCCTCACTTCCATCACCTGCTTGTGACAGTAAAGAATTATTGTGTAAAATCTTACCATAACCGTAGATGTCCTTCTCTTCCATGTTGCAGTATTCTTACTGTGGGATCCTCCACCTCAACTGACTAGAACGTCGGCTCCTATACAAAAGCTTATGCACAGACCTCAGAACTGATTGCCCAGTCAGATAGTAGCCTAGAAGATGCCAAAGATGTCCTTCAGACTGATGGAATGCCAAAGACTGTCCAAAAATGAACCTAGTGCTAGTAGGGGCATTGTGAAGGCCCACACACCTGTATATATGGAAGCAGAGGGTCAGGAGGGAGGGAAGAAATACTGCAACATGGAAGAGAAGGACATCTATGGTTATGGTAAGATTTTACACAACTAATCTATGTCCTTGTATTCTCATGTTGTAGCATTCTTACTGTGGGAGCTCAGGAAGGAGGAAGGGTAGAGGTAGTGGATTCCAGAAATCCTTGCAGGACTTCCCTTGCAAAACCTGTTCTGTCTCTGGAGATATGGTCCAGTTTGTAATGTTTGGTGAAGGTATGTACAGTGGACCAGGTGGCTGCCTCAAGGATGGCAGCTGTGTCTAGGCCTTTGAAGAAGGCTTTGAAGGAAGCTACTGCTATAGTAGAATGAGCCCTGATCCCATGATTTAGGTCTTTTCCATGACACGAGTTGCAGAGACAGATAGATTTTCTTACCCAACAGGAAATATTCTGTTTGGAGACTGCCTTGCCCAGGGCTCTGGGATGGAAGGAAACAAAAAGCGGATTTGATTTTCTGTTGGACTTGGTTTTGTCCAAATAAAATCTTAGTTGTCTGTGAACATCCAGGGAGTGTAATTTTCCCTCACTATCATTCTGGCGAGAGAAGAAGGTTGGTAAATGAATAGACTGATTTAGTGATAGCTCGTTGACCACATTGGGCATGAAGGCAGGGTTGGTGCGCAGGGTCACCCTGTCTTTATGGAAGATAGTATAAGGAGGGCATGCCATGAGTGCTTGTAACTCTGAGATGCTTCTTGCTGAAGTGAGGGCTACCAGAAAAAACTGCTTTCCATGTGCACATCTGCAGGATGCAAAAGTACACTTGTGTACACTTACCATAAATATAGACATTCGAGTGTATTCACTGTTGCAGTCATCACCTGTGGGTTATCCC
This sequence comes from Protopterus annectens, assembly GCF_019279795.1. NCBI lineage: Eukaryota > Metazoa > Chordata > Ceratodontiformes > Protopteridae > Protopterus > Protopterus annectens. The sequence goes on from NC_056751.1 coordinate 726,774,352, forward strand.
TGCTGTGGTAGCCCTCGCCCGGCCCGAATACCAGAGTCAATTTTTTTTTGCGCCGGCTGCTGTCGCCTGTAGTCTGACATCAGGTCGTCAGTGTTACAAAGCAAGGCAGTCAACATCATTACATCAGTTTTTCTTGCCCTATAACCCATCAGAAGCACAAGGAAATAAGGAAAAGTGGTCCTGGTGGCTAAATGCCACCGTGGGAAGCTTATATCCCCCTAGGGAAGATGCTATATGGGGATGGAGGGAGGGAAACCAGGACTGCAACAGTGAATAAACTCCAACATCTACATTTATGTTAAGTGTACACAACTGTACTATGTTCTTCATATTTCACTGTTACAGTCATCACCTGTGGGAGGATTCCTAAAGCTGAGGAGAGGGGTGGAAGGATAGATTAGAGTCCTAGGCATGGGTCAGCAGGCCCTGCAGAACTGCAGAGGCAAACCCTGCCCTAGACTTAGAAAAAAGAGGTAGGTGGTAATGCTTTGTAAAGGTATGGACAGAGGTCCAGGTGGCAGCTTCCAAGATGTCCCTGGTGGGGACTCCTCTGAGGAAGGCTGTGGAAGTGGAGGCTGCCCTAGTGGAATGGGTATGGATAGACGTGGGGGAGGGGTCCTATGTAGTCTGTAGCAGAAAGGATACAGTGTGATATCCACTTGGAAATGGTTTGTTTGGAAATAGGCTTCCACTCTGCCCCAGGGGCAAAGCTGACAAGTAGTTGGTCTGTTTTTCTGAATGATTTAGTACAGTCCAGATAGTAAAACCAAGAAACCACAACATAGAAACAGCAAAAAAGAGTTATCAGTTTTCTTATGCAGGTATTAATTAATTAAAATAAAAATATAAATTCTTTTTTTATATTGCTGGCTTGTATTATATAATTAAAATAGAAAGTCAGTTTGACTTGATGTAGCCTGGATGAAGGTCCAAGTCAAAAGCGCAAGTTTGAACATTTTAATTCTTTAATATCAGGAATTTGGTGGAAAAAAAAAGTTTTTTTTTAATTTTATAGTTTTTTTTAAAGCATTGCTTAAAGAAAGTGGTTTACAGTCCAGATAGTATCTGAGTTATCTGTGCACATCTAGCAAGTATATAATTATTTCCCCCTTGTTTTGAGGGTTGGGAAAGAAGGTGGGTAGGTGTATGGCCTAGGTGAGGGTCACATCCAATATCACCTTGGGCATAAAGGAGGGGTTGGTCCTCAGGGAGACCCTGTCTGTATGGAAAATGATGATGGGCTCTACAGCCATGAGAGCCTGAAGTTCTGATACCCTTCTGGCTGAGGTGATAGCTAGTAGGAAGGGAGTCTTCCAGGAGAGGTATTTCAAATCTGTAGAAGCAGCAGGTTCGAAAGCAGGGAAGGTTACATTTTCTAGAACATAATTCAGGTCCCAGGGTGGCATGGGAGGCCTTCAGGGAGGTCTGACATTAGAAGCCCCTCTGAGGAATTGCTTAATCAAAGGATGAGAGAAGAGGGGTGGGCCTGAATCGTAATGGACAGAAATGGCTAAGGCATGGAATTTAATAGAGGAGAAAGAGAGGCCACTCTTGAGCAACTCGGCTAGGTAATCCAAGACAAGAGGGATGGAAAAATGAGAGGCACTGGCCCCTATGGACTGGTTCCAGGAGCAGAATCTTTTCCATTTCCCTGCATATGATTTTCTGGTGCTGGGCTGTCTGGCCTCTGTGATGATGTCTAGGACCTGTTTGCTTAACAGGGACCCCTTGTTAGCTTTTAAGGTATAGGCCATGCTGAAAGGTTGAGAGTCTGTAAGTCTGGGTGCAGTATCTTCCCCCTCACCTGGTTCAAGAGGTCTGAGATCAGGGGAAGCTGCTTGAGGGGCTGTAAGGTCAGGCTAAGCAGTAAGGGGTACCAATCCTGTCTGGGCAATCTGGAGCAATGAGGATGGCCTTTGGTCTCTCCTCCCTTATTTTGATCAGTACCTTGGGAATAAGGGGCAGAGGAGGGAACGCGTACAAGTTCCAGGGGAAGGTCAAGACATCCACCTTCCATGCTAGGAGGTGATACTCCCTGGTACAGAACTTTTACAGCTGGCGGCTGAAGTGCAAGGCAAAGAGATCCACTTCCAGAGTCCCCAACTCTTGAGTGATTTGAAGAAAGATTTCCCTGTGGAGCTGCCATTTATGGGGGTCCAGTAAGTTTCTGCTTAGGTGGTCTGCCAGGATGCTGTTGACCCCTGGTAGGTATTGGGAAATTAGGTGTAGACCCATGGAGGTGGCTGTAAGCCAGAGGCTCATGGCTAACCTGCACAGAGGGTAAGATTGGGTTCCCCCTGTTTGTTGATATACCACATTACTGTGGTGTTGTCTGTTTTTATAAGGAGAACCCCTGCCCTGAGATGGGGTTTGAAAACTGTCAGAGCCTTTTGTACTGCCATCATTTCTTTCTGACTGATGTGCAAGTGAAGTTGCTTGGCATCCCAAAGACCTTGGGTGCACCTGTTTGCTAGGTGAGTGCCCCATGCAATGTCTGAGGCATCGGTGGTGATGGTCTGGCCGGAAGGGTGGAGGATGAAGGGAAGACCCTTATTCCTGACACAGGCCTCTGCCCACCAGAGAAACTCAGCCCTTATACATGGGATCAGAGGGAGAGAGGTCTTTAGGGACTGCGACTGCTGGCACCAAAGGTTCTTTTAAATACCACTGACGTTTTCTCATGTGAAGCCTGGCCGGAGGAATGAGAAGGATGCAAGATGCCATGTATCCCAGGGCTTGCAGGAACATCCTCACAGTGAGGTGACTTCTGGAAGTCAGCTGGGTAAAGTAGAGAGGCAGGAAGCTCTGCTTTTCTGGGGATAGGATGGCCATTTGGGATGCTGTGTCTAGCACAGCTCCCAAGAAAATTATCTTCCTGGTGGGGTTTTACTTTGATTTTTTCTTGTTGATGGTGAACCCTAGGTAAGTTAGGAGTGACTTGACAAAGAGAAGGTCCTGGAGCAGCTTTTCTTTGCACTGTCTGAATGAGGCAGTCGTTCAGGTATGGGTAAATCTGTATACTTCTCTGTCTGCAGAATGCTATGGCCGGGGCCAAGTATTTGATGAATACTCTGGGAGCAGTAGATAAGCCAAATGGCAGCACAGAGAACTGAAAGTGTTGTGAGCCTGCTCTGAAGCGCAGGAATTTCCAGCATGATTCCCCGATGGGGATGTGGAGGTAGGCATCTTTTAGCTCTAGGGTCACTAGCCAGGCATTTTTTGTTAGCATAGGCAGCAGCTGCTGCAAAGTTAGAAATTTGAATCTGGAGACCACCAAGGAGGTGTTCAGAATGGATAGATCCAGGATAGGGTGCCAAGTGCCCTCTTTTCTAGGAACAAGGAATAGTCTGGAATAAAAGTCTTTGCCTGTTTGATCTGAGGGGACAGGTCCTACTGCCCCCTGAGATATGAGAGTTTGGACCTGTCTCAATGCCTCTGCCCACTGATTTGGAGGTAAGTCTGGGTACCCTCTTGGAATTGGGAGTTTGCTGAAAGAGAATTTGTATCCCTGAAAAGTTATCTTTAAGACCCATTGGTCCTTTGTTACAGAAAGCCAATTGTCTTTGAAGAGGGATAAGTCTTCCTCCTAGTTTTTGATGAGTGAAGGGGGGGGGGGCAGAGGGGGAGTCATTGTGAGTGTTTGCCATAGAAGGTTTGCTTAAAGATGGTAGTGGTCCATTGTTTACTTCTCTACTAGCCCTGGGATTGGTGTCTGGATGATATGTCCCTACGGTGCTTACCTTGGGCCTGTCTGCTAGGTGCAGGGAAGGCCCAGTGCTTAGAGGGAAAGTTCCTGATGTATCTGGAAAGCTGAATCTGAAAGAAATCTTTTACTGTTTACACAGATTTTGCTTTGTCTTCCATCTTTTTAAGCACCTCTTCTGCTTTTTCCCCAAACAGGAGTTTCTTATCTAGGGGTGCATCAATAAGTTTAGACTTGACATGATCAGGGAGAGGTTGTTCCTTCAGCCATGCATGTCTCCTAATAACAGATCCTGTCACTGCTGCTCTGCTAGAGGCTTCTAGGGCATCATATCCACAGTGTAATGAGTGTTTGGCCACTTGACAAGCGGAGTGCAGTAAATCTGCTAACTCTTTTGAATTGGCACAGTAAGGAAAGGTAGCAATCTTCTGTTATAATTGTTCCAAAGTGTGTTGCAGATATTTTAACATATGGAACTGACAATTGAGTGCTCAGATATAGTCTTAACTCCTTTAGGTCCCTATGTAATGATCTCTGGGTCTGCGGCAGGATTTCTGTACAGTTACTTGTGAGAATTTGGTACTCTGCAGTACCTGTCAGGTTTACTGGGACCAGGAGGGAGGGCATCGGGGGCTAAGCTGGATTCATGGCAAACAAAACTAAACTACTCATCTTCCAACCCACCAAACATACTCAAAACAACTCTCACTTTAACATCACAGCAAAAGACAACACCACTATATACCCAACTGAACACACCAAATTGCTAGGAGTGGAAATAGACAATAAACTAAAATTTGACATTCACATATCCATGACCATAAAAAAGTCCACAAAAAAATAGGAGTGTTATACAGAAATAAGCATCTTCTCACCAAAGCAGCAAAGATTTCAAAAGCAAATTCCCACCTTATCTCCACCCTACTTTATGCCTCTCCAATATATACCAAAATGCCAAAAATCTTGCTTTTTTCCCACTTTTCTGAGATTTAAAAAAGTTCAGTTACAGGCTTGCTGTTCTTGAACTGTTTGTAAGTTTCTGTGAGGCCATTTTTTGCTTGGGCTAAAGGGAAGTCTCTCTGTTATCAGTGGCAGTGAAAAACATTGAGCAGCCTGTCTGCCCCTGTGGGAGTGGTTACTGACTTGAAACTGTAGTTTTATTGGCCATTTTGGGTCAATTCCAAAACTCCTTCATCTTCCTCTCTTAAAACCCTCTTTTGCATGGTTTTGCTGCTTTTGTGCATAGCGCAACAGCGGGCAGCGCCGCCTAATTGGGTTTAAACTATTCCTGGCTCCACAAAGTCTGATCTTCACTTTTTCCCTTAGAACTGCTCTATCTCTCAATTTAAACACAATATTCTCATTCTAAGGCCCTTCACTGGTCCAATTAAGTAATCCTACAAGTTAGCACTATTAAACCATAAGCACTACTTACTCTTATACTCTCTACAATTACCCTGTCCCTCTATTGGTCAGTCTTAAATTCAGTTTCCCTATATTACTCTAGCATGTCCAAAGGTCAGTCAATGGTTTCCTCTCCAGTCCAGCTGGTGAATCTGGGAATTTTGAGGCAATGTTACAACTGTCTCATGTACATGGACAACCCTCTCCTCCTCCAAACAGGTTCAAATATATGTGAGAGATGCAACTATTTAGCCAAACTGGAGGCTGAGCTCTCTCATCTCAAAACTGGTGTAACCAGTCAGGAGGAGAAGGTAACCTCACACAACACAATTCCAGTATCACATAGTCCCACCACATCAGCGAACCAAACACAAACACACAAAAACATACTCGGAGGCTCTAAATAAAAATCTACCCAAGCAACAGAGACCTCCAAAGCAGACATCCAAGCAAACGCTACCTCAAAACAAAACACGCACAACACATAGCCCACAAAGTCAGTGTGCCAAGCAGCCACAGCCCTTAAGGCTGAATAACACACCTGATACTCTTGTAATAGGTGACTCTATTGTCAGACACACTGACGTCCTGCTCACCAGGCTGAATAAAGAGAAGGTCACGGTGAGCTGCCTGTCGGGTGCTAGGATCCGCCACATAACGCAAGCACTCAGGTCACTCCAAAGCAAATACAAATATGACTCAGTCATTGTACATGCTGGTGTGAATGACCTGAGACACCTCCCTGGACTACATGAAAAGAGACATAGAGGAGCTCTCTGATCATGTAGCCCAGGCTGGCATGACCCTGACCTTGAGCAGCATCTTACCCTCACCTAGAATGATGCCACAGTACAAAGACAAAATGATCGATTTTAACAATTGGCTAAAATTTTGGTGTCATTCAAAGGGGATCCAGTGTCTGTCAGCCTGGGATGACATGCTCGATAAGCCACGTTGCTTCGCTAGGGACAGCTTGCACCTGTCACCACTAGGCTTTTGGATATTGGCAAAGGCTCTTGCCACTCCCATAGTGCCTTTTTAGGCAAGGCTCAAAAGTCAAACCCACCCCCATAGACAGCACAAGGAACAAGAAACTAAGGGTAATGCTGCTAAACGCCAGAAGTCTTAACCTCAAGATGCACACACTCTCCTCAGTATGGAGAACATCGATATCTGTGCAGTGACAGAAACCTGGTTCAAGGCTCCAGAGAGCACCCCAGCACTACCAGGCTATACCTCATATCATGCTTTTCGGCTCCAAAATCTGGACCGAACCACAAAAGGAAGGGGAGTTTCCATATTTATCAAGGATATCCACACCTCCAGGTTAGTGGCATTGCACGAAGTATCAGAGACCATCCATGTGCAACTAACAGTGGGAAAGACTGCTTTTCAGTTTATAGTATCCTACAGACCACCCTCTCAAAGTCAGGAATCCCACTTGGCTTTCCTGAAAACGTTGGAGAACATGAAGATCTCTCCAAACACCATTATATTGGGCGACTTCAACTACCCAAACATTGACTGGGAGCACTACTCAAGCCCCAGCACCTTAGCCCAAAGGTTCCTGGAAATTATAAACTCAAATGCTATGGAACAACTAGTCACCACTCCCACAAGAAGGGACAACATACTAGACCTGATCATTACCAACATGGGGACTCTATGCTCCACACCAGAAGTATATCCCTCATTGGTAAGATCAGACCATAAATTAATTTCACTGGATGTCCACATCCCGACCCCACCCCGAGCCCAGAAAACCACAGTGAAAAACTTCTCAAAAGCGAACTTCTCACTTCTCAAAACTGAAGTGGAATCCTTCAAGGCCCCAGGGCCAGTGGAAACTACTGCCCAAACTGCAGAATCCTATATAAACGCATTCTACGGACATCTTCAGGAATGCATGGATCATGCTATCCCAAACAAAACCAAGACCCAATCATCCAAAGGCAGGCGTCCAGTCTGGTGGACCCCTGCCATAAATAAACTGTACAACAGAAGGAGGAAGCTACTACATGATAGAGCAAAATCCCTAACAGGGAAGGCATCTCTGATCAGTACTAGCAAAAAAGTACGATCCCTCATAAAATCCTCCAAGGCCAGCTTCGAGAGAAAAATTGCACAGGACACCAAAGACAATCATAAGGCTTTTTTCAGTTATGTTAGAAACCTGGGATGCAACTCCCAGACTTGTTCTGAGTTGATTCTAAACGACATAAAATACACTGAACCCACAGACATCGCCAATATCCTGGCAGACAGGTTCAGTGCAAACTTCTCCACCCCCCCCCCCAAAAGAGCAAGTATCTATCCCAGCAGAGGGCTGCCTCCCAAACATCTCTGATGCTCAGGTGAAGGCTGCCCTCTCCAAAGCAAAAACACTGCTTCCATGGGACCAGATGGCGCCCCAGGTTGCGTCCTACATGAACACCAAGAGGAACTAATCCCTCAAATAAAACAGCTATACAATCTCAGCCTCACTACAAGATATGTGCCCACAGAATGGCGTACAGCAACAGTGGTCCCACTCCACAAAGGTGGAGCCTCTACGGACCCTGGAAACTATCACCCCATAAGCCTGACTAGCTTAGTCTGCAAGGCTATGGAGAGGATCATCATGGAGCTCATAAACAAAGACATTGGGGACCTACAGACACTAGATCCTACCCAGTTCGGCGTTGTCAAGGGCAGATCATGCCTTTTGAACCTGGTTGACTTCTTCGAAACAGTCAACAAAGCCATAGATGAATGGGAAGGTAGTCCACACAGCCTATCTGGACCTTGCAAAGGCATTTGACACAATACCCCACTCAGGCATCATAGATAAGCTATCCAGCTTAAATATAAACCCCTATGTCACAAGATGGGTCACAAACTGGCTCAAAGACAGAACCCACAGAGTGAGAGTTGCTGGAGCCATGTCAGACTCAAAACCGGTCACAAGTGGCATCCCACAGGGTTCTGTCCTGGGACCACTCTTGTTCGGTATATACATTTCCGAGGTACAGGCAAACATGGGAGGACTATGGCTCACCAAGTTCCCAGACGACTGCAAACTGTGCACCATAATCAACTCTCCAGCTGACACAAACATCCTTCAAAAAGGTCTCACAGAGACAGATAACTGGTGCCAGCACCATGGTTTAAAGCTAAATGCCAAAAAATGTATAGTCATACCCTTTGGCAAAAACAATGTGCCCACAAATTACCACACAGGCGGAAACCCATTAAGTACAGAGAAAGTTATTAGGGACCTGGGGACCCAAGTTGATAGCAATCTCTCCTTTGAAAACCACATTGCCAAAGTGGTTAGAAAGACCTTCTACATAGCCCACCTCATCACGAAGGGTTTCACATCTAGATCAAGAGAGGTAATCATGCCCCTTTATTCATCCCACATCAGGCCCATCATAGAATACAATGCCCCTTTTGGGATGTACCATACCCGACACCTGCAGCAATTAGAAAGACCCCAAAAGTATCTCACCAAGAGGATCAAGGGTCTCAAACAGATGCCATATGCTGCTTGGTTAAAAAAACTCCAGCTCTACTCAGTTGCATACCGCCTACTTCGAGGCGATCTATGCCTGACATACAAAGCTATGTCAAATCCAGAATTAACAGACATGCTCCACCTCAGTAAATCTAAATCCCTTAGAGCCACACGCTTGAGGGACTTGAACCTCAGTACAGAAATAAATAGAACTTGCTGGAGGGACAGGTTCATAACCCAGAGGCTCCCTTCGCTCTGGAATAGAATTCCAGTTCATGTGAGGCATAGCACCTCACTGAATCTCTTCAAGAAGAATCTCGATAGGTGGATGGGGGATCGTAGGTTTGTCCCAGGGATTACTCCCGTGTCACTATTAGACAGAGGCACAGTAAACTAAACCTTAAAAAGGGCACAGTATACTCAAATCAAGGGGTGGCGTAAGCCATACAGAATCGGGCTAGGCTTATAATTGCCTCAGGGCAGATAGCCTAGTATGAACCTATGAACCTATACCAACCTAAGGCAATGCAATCTAAACAAACTAGAGACCTGCTACAACAAAATCGACAAATTCACCACAGGGGCATCCTACCGTAGTCACCACTGTCTCTCACTTGCTGAACTGGGCTGGCTTGAACTCCCCCACCTCCTTCAATGGTATCAACTCTCACTCTCCCACAAACTAGTAAACCATCCACTAAATGTCCCATCCCTCCAGAATCTACTCCAACCCTATCACACCACCAGACCACCAAGATCCAGCAACAAAAATCACTTGCAGATCACTAAAGCCAATAACTCTGCTGATGAAGCACTATTCTCTTGCACCATAGCCAAATTATGGAACTCCCACCCACAATTACCTCTGTACCATCATGCACCCACTTCAAAACTTTACTAAAAGCGCACCTAAAAACATGCTGGTTATGCCCTTGCAACTCCCACTCTAATATCACCCACCCCATCCAACCACTACCTTTCTTTCCACTCCACTAACTACCTTGATTATAGCAAGCTCAGATGCTCATAAGCCTAGTACTTATTATACAGCAGGAACGTCTTATTTTAACATTTGTTAATGTCTGTTATATACGTCACAGATAAAGATTCTAGTTTTCTACTGATGTACTATGTTCTTCATCTGTAAATATGTTGTAAGCAATTGCTATGTGAATTGTTAATCGCTATGTAATCCAATGCAACTACTGTCTGTTTATTTTAACTGTGGAGCTTTTCTTCCCGGGCCTCTGCTGAAAATGGACCTACGTCCAGTTGGACACTCCCAGTCAACAAATATAAATAAATAAATAAAGATAGCTAAGGTTGCAGAGATGTATACTTTTTTACCCCATCTATCCAGGGCTCTGGAGTCCTTGTCAGAAGGTAGAGGATTCTTGGCAAAACTAGTCTTAACTCCTTTAGGTCCCTATGTAATGACCTCTGGGTCTGCGGCAGGATTTCTGTACAAGAAATAAATAGCAACAGTTATCACCAAACCAAAGAAAAACAAGCTTCAAAGCAGAATCTGACCAACGTAATCCACAGAGTAAACGAGTGCCAAGTGGGTAGTTGCAAGAAAATTTATTGATATAAAACAAGCGCTTTCGCTCGGCTAGATACCGAGCTTTTTCAAGTTAAAAATGAATTAAAACATTGGAAACAGTGCCATTTTATATATCTTTCCCTATCACATGGTTAGCTAGTTAGCTGTTAGTCTTAAGTCAATTAACAATTAACAATTAGTGAGGAGTGCTACTTTAGTGAAGCAACACTCATAATTTAAAAAGGAGAAATGCTCATATGTTTAAAAAGAAATACCTATATTACAAAGCGTTGCACATTTGAAACATAAAATACACTGTTTAAAAATGTACGTGCTAATGCTCATGTATTAACTCTAGTAGCAAGTGTGTATACATATAAAACCTGTTAAATAAACTGCATTATCAGTTATGTTAAAAAGCTGTATTCCTGTTGTTCATAATTTTTGTGTTAAATATATTTGGTAAATGTTAAAACAATTTTAAAATAGTAGAAATAGAAAACATACATCTGTAGAGAAAAAATTATTGAAAAAAGTATACAAGCATAAAGTTTACTGTAGTTAAAAAGTCATGTTGCAGCAGACACCTACAATAGTGAATCTTCTGTTATAATTGTTCCAAAGTGTGTTGCAGATATTTTAACATATGGAACTGACAACTGAGTGCTCAGATATAGTCTTAACTCCTTTAGGTCCCTATGTAATGACCTCTGGGTCTGCGGCAGGATTTCTGTACAGTTACTTGTGAGAATCTGGTACTCTGCAGTACCTGTCAGGTTTACTGGGACCAGGAGGTAGGGCATCAGGGGGCTAAGCTGGATTCATGGAAAACATTATCTACCACTTCTAAAATAGGGGGGGTGGCCAGGGGTCTGTGATGGGGCAGGTCCAGAAATTCTCTAGGTCTTTTTTTAGACTGTGGGAAGTCCTGAGATTCCCATTGGAAATGTTCCCTGAGGGAGTGAAGGGTTTCCCCAAAGGAAAGGTCCTCTGGGGGGGAGGCAGAAGGGATGGGTTCCTCTGCATCTGAATCCTCATAAGCAGTCAAGGGATGCTGTTCCTCTTCAAAAACTGAATAGTCTGATTCCTCAGAATCCTGTTCTGTCATTCTTTCTGGAGAAGGGTGCCTTTTCCTTTCAGAAATTGTGGCCTAACTACCCCAGATAAGGGAGATGAGATCCTCCACCATTTTAAGCATTTGTGCTTGAGGTGGTGGAGCAGTAGCAAGATGGTAGCTAGAAGCAGATTTCCTAGGAATGGCCTGGCTTCTAGTCCTGAGAGAATCCATTGGTCTGAGAGAAATTGTAGTCGGATGCAAGGACGTCATTTTTTGTCTAGATTCGGTAGTGTGAAAGGCCTCCTCGGAAGCCTGTGCCTATGTCACGGCTCCAGACCCAACTGAGGCAGAGACAGCCAAAGGCTCAGAATATGAAGATTTCTGTGGCATATCAGACGCCAAAAGGTTCTCGGTAGAGGCCTGTGTAGATATCAAATCGGGCATCGAGGCTGCGAAAGCACCTCACTGAATTTCGGAGAACTGATGACCTGTTTTGCGGTAGCATCATCGGAATGCTTAACCTTGTGTGGTCTGTCTCTATCTTTATCTCTACGTTTTTTCGGAACGGCCACAGATTTTTGGCTGATGGACACCATATCAGAATGCAAAGACGGAACATGAAAACAACTGTCTGCAAAAACAGCTCTACGGCAAATGGTTCTCACATTAAAGAGGGCATAGAACCAGCAACTGGGGACGTCATGGTCTGGGCCTAAACAAGTGATTCAGTAAGAATGGAAGTCTCTGTGTGGGATCTGCTTTCCACAGGTGAGAACTGTTAAGTTTTTCAAACATTGGTTAATGCAAGAAAAAAAGGATCCCCAACAGGGTACTTAGCTTTAAACATTTTCAGCTGAAATTCAACTTCTGGTAGCGCACTGGTGCGAACTGTTTCTGCTACGGGCTCCACAGCCAGAAAGACTAATGTAATGATGTCGGCTGCCTTGCTTTATAGCACTGATGACCTGACATTGGGCTACAGGCAATGGCAGCAGATGCAAAAAAGCATTGACTCTGATATTCGGGTCGGCCAAAAGCTACCACAGCAGTGATAACCCACAGGTGATGACAACAGTGAAACACAAAGAACATGTGGCTGGTTCAAAGGGAGTCGGCATAAGTTTCTCCAGGACATAATTTAAGGTTGTGGAGTAGGCTTTCTGGCTGGTCTTGTGTGTAAGACCCCTTTTAAGAACAATTTAACATCCAATCTGGAAAGTAAAGGAGGTTCCAGGGGTAGGTAGACAGGCAGAGATAGCAGAGAAGTGCACTTTCACTCAAGAGTATGAAAGATCTACTTTAATCAGCTCACACACATAAGCTAAGACTAAAGGGACATCTGCTAGAAGGGGGTCCTTACATCTTTGAAGACACCATTTGGAGAATCTCTCCCATTTAGAAATATAGGATCTCCTTGTATTGGGTTTCCTAGCCTCCTGCAGGACAGAAAGCACATCCTCTATGTAGAAGTGTCTGAAGGGTACTAGAAGTTTATCACCCAGAGAGTAAGACTCCGCATCTCTATGTGTGGATGGATGAGAGTTCCCTTCTGTTGTGTGAGTAGGTGCACCTTGTGAGGTAGCTTGTGGTGATTGCCCTTGATGAGGGATTGTAGAAGGGGGGAACCAAAGCTGCCTTGGCCAATAGGGAGTCACCAGCAAGATTTTTGGCATGTCTCTCCTGTTCTTCAGGAGGACTTTCTGAATGGGGGGGGCATACAGAAAAACGTCCCTTCCATGAGATGGTGAAGGCGTCCACTCTCCAAGCTAGGGGAGAGTGGTGTTTGGTACAGAATTTTCTCAGTTGTCTATATTCTGGGGTTAGGCAAACAGATCTATATGTGGTGTACCCCATCTGTGGACTATGTCTAGGAAAACTTCCCTGTGTAACATCCACTCGTGATGTAGAGAGAATGATCTGCTTAGAGCATCTGCTTGAAGGTTGTCCTGGGAAGGGATGTATGTTGCCTGTAGAGATAAGTTGTTCTGTGAGGCTAATTCCCAAATTTGCATTGCCAGCCTGCATAGAAGGTAGGACCTGCCCCACTGCCATGCTTGTTGATGTACCACATGACAGTGGTTTTGTCTGTGAAGATTAGCAGAGAGCCTGGCTGAAGGAGAGGGAGAAAAGCCTTCAGGGCTAAATGAACTGCCGTCATTTCCCTGATGTTGATATTTTTCCTCAAGAGGGATGACAATTTGTTATTTTTGCCCCCTGAAAGGATTCAGTCTCTGCATCAAAAGCTCACCTGCTCCTCTTGTCCCATTCTGCAAAAGCAGATACATTCCTAACAGCTCTTTGTTCAATAATAGCATATTTTATGGCTCTTCATGCTGCATTTCACATGGTGGTGTTAGAATGGACTCAATCTAGTGGTCACAGTGTGCTAGGCAATCTTCTTACCTGTAAAGCTATCCAGAAATTGTCACTGTTATCTTGTACAGCAGACAGATCATTTGCACAACCAGTCTGAGGAATCACCTCATCTTGTAAACTACCAGGCTACTGTGACCTGGATAAGGAGGGGTCGTAAACAAGTAAAATGCTCAGACAGTGTTGTACCTACTGGAGTCATACTAAACATCAACATCCTGGAAATGACATATACTCTGGACTAATTATTTATTTAACATTTGTTTACCAGGAAAGTCCAACTGAGACAGAGTCCATTTTCAACAGAGGCCCAGGGAGAAAGGCTCCAGACACGTCTTTGGAATGGGGGAGGAAAATGCAGCACAGAGGAAATCCACACAAACAAGGGAGGACATGCAGACTCCACACAGAAAGCACCCCAACTGAGAAGTGAACTGGAGAACCTCTTGCTGTGAGGTGATAACACTAACCACTGCACTACCGCACCGCCTAGACTACTTAAAAGCTTCCGATCACTTCCTCCCTACAGGTGCACTCTTAATTTGAAAAAAAATGGCAGTAGTACAGTATTTCAAGAAATGGGGGAGTGGAGTACCCACTCAATCACTGTGCTGAAAAGCCTTTAGGAGTTGGCAATGACCTATTCAACATGGATTCCTTCTTTTAATAGGAACATAGTAATTCTAAGGCATGCAAATCAAGAGACCGTTTGCACTTTGTTGATACCCAACCTCAAGAGGTACTTCCCACTTCCAGGAATGCAAAAACTTCAAGCTTGTGATGACCTTTGGATATTATAATAAAACAAATAAGTATGCCAAATAAATAGCTGCTACCAAAACCGCAAACTAACACTAAATGTTAAGAAATGTATAACTGTATCCTTCAGCAAGCATGACTCCCCTTGAAACTATCACACTGACAACACACCCCTGAAAATTGTGATTCCACAATTAGGGATCTGGAAAAAAAAACTACGTTGCCACTGAATTTGTCCTTTGATCACCAAGTATCCTCTGTTATAAAAAAAGCCCTTTCTAATTATACACTCATCATAACTGAACAACCAAAACACTTTCTCACTAAAAACACAGACAGAAAAATAAAATAAATAAATAAATAAAATAATTAAAGATACAAATCAAGACAGTCTCAAATTCTTGTTCCTCATACAGGCCACAGAGTAGAGACTACTGCCTGGCATATACTGGTTAAACGGACTATATTCTGTCAGACCTATTTTACATTTGTAAATCCAATGGTATCATAAACAATGACTCAAGGGATCTCAATCTCTTTTGCAAAATAAATAGAATGTGGTGGTGGGATTGGTTTGTACCACAGAGACTATCGCTTCTATGGAACCATCTACCACTCCACGTAAAGCAAAGTACTGCTCTTAATCTATTCAAATTAATTTGAACAAACGGATGGGTAACAGCAAATTCACCCAAAGTTTAGCATCCCTGTTCCTCATGTATGGGTGACACATACAAATTACCTAAAATATTCTTGTTTGACCCATGTCTGAGTTAACTGTATGCAAAATATAAACGCTAAAAACTACCATGGGAATATAAGGCAAGACTCCTTAAAAACATCACAGGTCAACAGCTAAGTAAGCTATATGAACCTATAAACCCATGAACCCATCCAATCATCTAGATGTGAGGGTGTCATTCTGTTTAACATGCAGAGGTAATTTATTTCAGCGACGGGGTGCCAATTGCATAATAAAATGTGTCCCTTAAACAAACTTTACCATTGTCTTGATGGAGCTTTAGATCCTTAGTTTAAGTGTTTATGGAAATATTTGCCTAATGGAGGTACGTGAGATCTACTAGGGTAAGGACAGCATGAAATACAAGGCACACAACTCCCCACAGGAGCCTATAAAAAGCACAGAAGATAGGGCTAGGGATTCAAGTCTGTTAGACGAATAATCTTTTAGTGAGTATCCTTTGGTGTATTTCTGTGTGCATGCTACATCTGGCTAGGTACATGCAGAAAGAGAATTTTGTACTCCATTGCTAATCTAATTAGGGCTGAACATAGAGGGATGACAACTGCTTTTGACTTGGATGAGATCTCATTAGAAATTAGCCGACCTAGATAGAATGATTTCCTGAATATGGCTGGTAAGTAGCTGGCTGAAGGAGAGGGAACTGTTAACACAGGTGCCAAAGTCACAGACTACCATGTGCACTGGGAGAAGGGTATTAGCTAAAAGTTGTACATGATGGGTGGTCAACAAACATAGCAATACTGTAAATTCTGCATGCAGTTTAAGGTCTTGAGGTACACACACACACACACACACATACACACACACAGTGTTGTGTGTGTGTGTGTGTGTGTGTGTGTGTGTGTGTGTGTGTGTGTGTGTGTGTGTGTGTGTGTGTAGGTTATGTTTCTTTCTTTGAATGCTTAGTTCAGTGAAAGACTGCAGTGTGGGTGTAAATGTTTACGTGTCTGAACATTCAAAAACACTGTGGTCAAGTGGTGAGAATACTGAAAGCTGGAATTGTGGAGGCAAATGTGCGTTTGGGAGTGGAAGTGTGTACAAGTGTTTGCTGGTTAGAGTTGGAAGTAAGTAGAGACAGATTTAGTGTTGTGCTTGTGTGCTGATGCGACATTAGTTGACACGACTAAATCACCTAGTGTCGCATCAGCACACATGCACAACTCTAAATCAGTTTGACTCTGAGCAAGAACTTCAGCAAAGTTTAGGGAAATGAAATGCAAAACAGAATGCACGTAGGATGAAACTCAGCACAGATAAAACAGTTGTAATGGCAGTAAGTGGGGGGAAATCAAAAGAAGCTGGGAACTGAGCTAGAGTGGAAGATAGTGGAACTGGTTAAGAGCTTCAGGTAACTGGGAGGGATGGTTGAGGAGAAGGGAAGTAAGAATGAAGAGGTCAACACTAGAATCAGAGGGGCTGCAGCCAGCTGGCAAAGAATGTCAGATGTAGTTTATGACAGAAGAATACCAAAGTAGGTGAAGAGTAAGGTATACAAGACAGTGGTGCGACCAATACTACTGTATGGCACAGAAACCTAGGCAGTAAAGCAGAATAGATGAGGAAGCTAGAGGTGATGGAAATGTAGTACCGGAGACAGGTGGGAGGATGCACATTGTATGGGACAAAGAAATGAGGACATAAGAGGACAAGCCAAACTAGCTCTAATTTCAGAAAAAGGTGAAAAAGAAGAGATTACAGGGGTTTGGGTACATGTGCAGGATGCCACCCACAACTCCTTGTTCCCATTTTTGCACATGGGGTTGGGGTGCCATTTCAACAGTGACAATCATCTACAGCCAAGGTTCACATCACTGGGTGATTATCCCTGCCTCAGTAGTTCTTCCTCACCATGCAGTCGCACGCACACACACCTATGGCTAAAAGAGTGGCCAATCCACCTACTGCATGTCTTTGGAATGTGGTAGGAAACCCACACAAGCACAGGGAGGACATGCACACGCTGCACAGAAAGCACCCCAGCTGAGAATTGAACATGAGAACCTCTTGCGGTGAGATGACAACACCATCTGCTGCACCACAGTGTCACCCAAGCAAAAGACAATCTGGTGAAGAAAATTTGGAACAGATAGAAAAAAAGCCAGAGGAAACAAGACTATCCAGCAAAGAAGTGGATGGATTGTGTGAGAGAAGATGTGCGACACTCAGGCACAAGTGTCAAAGAAGACAAGAGAATGGCACTGAATAGAGCGTGACGGTGACAGTTGATGCGACACATTGACCCCATGCAGAAAAATGGAAAAAGGGGGTTGATGATGATGATGCATGTGGTACATGTCTGAGCTTGTACTGTGTAGTACTAGTGTTACAGAGAGGGTTATTCTAAGGTAAGATGCAAGCTTAGGAAGAAGCTCCCCCCACCCTACCCCCACATCACCTTATTAATAGTTGCTAACCCTAATATCACCATTTGTCTGGAGGTGACCTAACCAAGTACAGCCTACCTTAGAGCAAGAGCCCTCCCACAATAGAGACCCTCTTGGCTAAAGAAAGAATAGTTGTGTAAGAACTTACCATAACCATAGATGTCCTTTTCGTCCATGTTGCACTATTCATAACCTTAGGGACTTGCTGCCTGCAGCACTGGGCATCTGGCCAGTATACCAAAGTCTCAGATGCAGGAATATGTGTGATGTAGCATGCAGGGGCCATAAACTGACATTGGCTATATCTGTGATGTCTGCACATACCCAACTCAGAACTGGCTGCTGCATAGTGAGAGAGACACCCCAGCAGGAGGAGGAGAGAAGCAAAGCTTAAATTCCCCAGGCACACCAAAACAGTGTTACTAATATCTCTAAAAGAGCAGGGAGGTGGGTGGGATTAAATACTGCAACATGGAAGAGAAGGACATCTATGCTTATGGTAAGTTCTTACCCAACTATTCTATATCCTTCTGTTCTCATGTTGCAGTATTCATAACCTTAGGGAGAGTACTACAGCTCTCTACAAAGGTGCATGGGAGGTAGGTAGGGGAGCAGAGTCAATGAGACCCTGCAGGATAGCCCTAGCAAACCCTGCTCTAGCCCTGGAGATCAGATCCAATTTGTAATGCTTGCTAAAGGTATGTACAAAGACCAAGTTGCAGCCTCTAGAATAGAAATGTAATAAACACCCTTTAAGAAAGCAGCTCTGGTGGAATGGGCCTTGACAGTTGGGCTCAGTTGCTTTCCATGAAAGGAACAGCAAAAGGCTACAGCTATAGAAATCCAAGCGGCAACTGTGTGTCTAGACACTGCCTTGCCAAGGGCTCTGGGATGAAAAGAGACAAAAAGCTGGTCAGACTGTCTGATGGATTTTGTCTTATCTAAGTAGAAAGTACAGTTGTGTACACTTACCATAAATGTAGATGTTTGAGTGTATTCACTGTTGCAGTCATCACACTTGGGTTATCTGCCTGCAGGTAGCCCTCAGTTGGCCCAAATACCAGAGTCTTGGGATTTCTGTGTCAGATGCTGTCGCCTCTTCCATGATGTCAGGTCGTCAGGGGTATAAACCATGCAGCCAACCCCATAACATCAGTTTTTCTTGCCCCAGATGTCAGGAGCCCCCAAAATAGGAAGCAATTACATGGTGTGGAATACCTCCAGTAAAAAGTAAATACCATAGCCATAACATATGGTCAAAAAGAGGATAGGTAGAAAGCACAGAAGAGTCAGGGGGGCTGGAGGGAGGGTAACCAGGACTGCAACAGTGAATACACTCGAACATCTAAATTTATGGTAAATGTACACAACTGTACTATGTCCTTCATGTTTCACTGTTGCAGTCATCACACTCTGGTTGATTCCAAAAGCTGAGCCTTGTAAGACTGCGGTGGCAAATCCAGCTCTGGATTTAGAAAAGACAGGTAAGTGGCAATGCTTGGTGAAGGTGTGTACAGAACTCCAGGTTGCAGCTTCCAAGATGTCCCTGGTAGGGTCTCCCCTAAGAAATGCTGTAGAGGTTGAGGTAGCCTTAGTGGAATGAGTTCTGATCCCCTGTGGGGTAGGTTTTCCATGGTGTTTGTAGCAGAAATGGATGCAGTGTGCTATCCATTTGGAAATGGTTTGCTTTGAAATGGCCTTGCCCTCTGCCCCTGTAGTAAAGCTGACTAGCAGCTGGTCAGATTTTCTGAAAGGCGTAGTCTTATCAAGGTAGAACTTGAGTTGTCTGTGTACGTCCAAAGAGTGCAGGATTCTCTCTCCTTTATTCTGAGGATTAGGGAAAAAGGTTGGTAAATGGATGGATTGGTTTAGAACCACACTGGATACCACCTTGGGCATAAAAGATGGGTTAGTCCTGAGGGAAACCCTGTCAGCATGGAAAATAATGAAGGGTTCCACAGCCATTAGTGCCTGTAACTCAGACACTCTTCTTGCTGAAGCGATGGCTAGAAGTAAGGCTGTTTTCCAAGAGAGGAATTTTAACTGTGTTGTAGCACCAGGCTCAAAAGGGGGAAGCATGAGCTTCTCTAATACAAAGTTAAGATCCTAGGCAGGGGTAGGAGCTCTCCTCGGGGGTCTTAAATTGTTAGCTCCTCTCAGGAACTGTTTGACCAGAGGGTGAGAAAAGAGAGGTGGCTCAGTATTATAATGAGCTGAGATGGCCGAGGCATGAATCTTAATAGAAGAGAAGGATAGGCCTTTGTGGAGCAGCTCTGCTAGGTAATCTAGGATTTGAGGTAAGGTGGGCACAGCTGTGTTCTTTCCTTGAGACTGGCTCGAAGAACAATATCTTTTCCATTTTTCTGAACAGGATTTCCTAGTACTAGGCCTTCTGGCCTCAAGGATGACATTCAGCACCTGTTTGCTGAGGGTTGCTGGTGGTGTACTCAGGGAATAAGCCAGGCTGCAAGGTTCAGGGTTTGCAGCCGAGGATGCAAAATCTGTCCCTCCTGCTGAGACAGCAGGGAGGGGGGGGGTCTGATGTAGGTGCCAGGCTGGCACTGCTGCCAGACTGCGTAGGAGTGGGTACCAGTGCTGGCGGGGCTAGTCCAGTGCAATAAGAATTGTCCTTGGTTTGTCCTGTTTTATCTTGAGTAGTACTTTTGAGAGGAGGGGCAGAGGGGGAAAGGCATAAACTGAGAGTTGTTCCCATGTAAAGGATAGGGCCATCCACTTTCCATGCTTGGCTGTGGGGATCTCTGGTGCAAAATTTGCTCAACTGATGGTTTTGGGGGGAGGCAAAAAGGTCTACCCCTGATGTCCCCCTGTGGGTTAGAAGTTTTAATGAGTTGGGTTCCAGTTTCCACTTGTGTGGGTCCAGTAGATTTCTGCTTAAGTTGTCTGCCAGTGAATTTTGTTTGCCTGGCAGGAATTGAGCTTGCATGTGCACTTGGTTGCTCAAGGCTGTGTTTCACAGGGCCATGGCTAACCTGTAGAGTGGGTAGGAATGAGTCCCCTCCCCCGCTTGTTTATGTGCCACATAACTGTGGTGTTGTCTGTCTTTATCAAGAGTTCTCCTGGAAGGATAAGGTATTTGAAGGCTGTCAGAGCATTCTGTACGGCTAACATTTCTTTTTGATTGATATGTAGGTGAGTTTGTCCTGGGCTCCATTTGCCTTGAATGCATTTGCTAGCCATGTGAGCCCCCCATGCATAGTCTGATGTGTCTGTTGTCAGGGTTTGGGCGGAGAGGGGTTGAGTGAAACGGAGTCCCTTGTTGTGGTTGCAAGCCTCTGCCCACCAAAGGAACTCTGCCCTTAGACAAGGAATGATAGGAATAATTGTTTCCAGGTCCTGAGAATGATGGCACCAGAGACTTTTAAGTACCATTGAAGTTTTCTCATATGCAGTCTTGCATATGGAATTAGTAGAATGCATGAGGCCATGAACCCTAGGGCTTGCAGTATTTCTCTTGCAGATAGCTGGGTTTTGGTGGCCATTAGTTTGAAGCAGTTTGTCAAATACACCTGCTTTTCTGGAGTAAGGAAAGCCATCTGGGAAGTTGTGTTCAAGCTTGCTCCCAGGAATACAATCTTTTGGCTGGGCACCAGATGTGATTTCATTTCATTGATGGTGTACCTCAAAGAAGTGAGAAGTCTCTTTACAAATGCCAGGTGCTGAAGTAGCAATTCCTGACTGTTCGCCTGAATCAGGCAATCATCCAAGTGTGGATAAATTTGAATATTTCTCTGCTTGCAGCCAGGCACTTTGTGAATACCCTGGGTGCAGTAGATAAGCCAAAGGGACGTGCAGAGAACTGATAGACCATGCTCTGAAACGTAGATACTTCCTGCAAGATTCCCTTATGGGGAAGTGCAGATAGGCTTCTTTTAGGTCTAGGGTGACTAGTCAGGAGTCCTTGGCTAGCATAGGAAGCAGCTGTTGTAGTGCAAGCATTTTGAATTTTGGGACCACCAGAAAGGTGCTGAGAATGGAAAGGTCCAGGATAAGGTGCCAGGAGCCCTCTTTTCTGGGCACCAGGAACAGCCTGGAGTAGAAACTCTGTCTTCTTTGCTCTGTTGGAACAGGTGAATAGCCCTGATACTGAGAAGAGAAAGTACTTGCTTTTGAGCCTCTGCCCACTGGTTTGGAGGAAGGTCTGGCAACCCGCTTGGGGGTGGCAGTGAGTGGAAGTAGAATCTGTATCCTTGGGATACAATGTTTAGGACCCATCGGGTCCTGGGTAATGGACATCCAGTTTTTTTGCATGCAGGGCAAGTTTTCCTCCTAGGGGGGCAAGTACTTGGGCATGGCTGGGAAGAATGATAGACAACTCATTGTGATTTTTTTTCCATAAGAGGGTGACTTACTACTCCCTGTTTTTGAGGGGGAGCACTCCATTGTTTAGATTTCTGTGCACCCTGAGACTGTAGCCTTGGTGGTCTGTTGCCCCTGGGTTTGGGCTGAGAAGACCTGGTAGAGACTGGAAAGGACCAGTTTTTTGAAGGCCAATGCCTACTGAATCTAGGTGGCTGTACCTGTAAGAAATCTTTAACAGTTTGCATAGATTTAGCTTTTTCCTCCATCTTTTTAAGAACTTCTGCTTTTGTGCCAAACAAATGCTCCTGGTTTAATGGAGCATCTAGTAATTTTGCTTTGACATGGTCTGGCAAGATTTGTTCCTTCAGCCAGGCATGCCTTCTCAGTACAGACCCAGTGACAGCAGCCCTGCAAGATGCTTCTAAGGCATCAAAACCACACTGCAAAGTATGTTTACTGACTTGGTTTGCAGAATGCATTAACTCTTGTAAATCTTTATTTTCTGCAAAATCTGAAAGCAACATTTTTGTTTAATTAGTTCCATAATATGCTGCTGGTACTTCAACATGTGAACTGGCAATTTAAAGCCCTGATGGCAAGAGTTGCAGAGGTATATACCTTCTTGCCCAATCTGTCTAAAGCCCTCGAATCCCTGCCTGAAGGGATAGGATTTTTGGCTGTAGTAGCCTTAATACCTTTAGGTCCCTGGGAAATGGTCTCTGGATCCGCAGTAGGACACTTAAAGAGAAATTTGTGAGAGTCAGGTAGCCTGTAGTACCTGTCATGCTTTCTAGGAGCTGGTGGTAAAGTATCAGGAGTAAGGCTGGATTCCATGAAAACATCAAGTACAATATACAGGACAGAGGGTATAGCTAGAGGGCTGTGCTGAGGCAAGTATAAAAAAATCTCTGAGTCTCTTTTTGGACTGTGGGTAGTCCTGGCATTCCCAGCAGAAATGCTCTCTTAAGGTACGCAAGGTTTCACCAAAAGAAAAGTCCTCTGGAGGGAGGCAAAGGGAATGGAATCCTCTGCATCTGAATCCTCATGGGTAGATAAGGGTATGTCCTGGTAATCAGAGGGATCAGAGTCATCGGACTCATGGCCTGTTGAATCAGAAGGTAAATCAATTCTTTGTCTTTTAGAGGGGGAAGGCTGGCTTCCCCTTATTAGAGTTATAAGGTCTTCAGCCATTCTAAGCATTTGCTTCTGTGGCATGGGAGCTTGAGCATGCACTTTGGTCATCAGTTTTCTAGGTGTAGTGCGAACTCTGGGCCTGAGAAATTCAGTTGTTTTGGTCTGAAATGAAGTAGTCGGTTTAATATGAACATCAGAAGGTTGGAATACACCCTCAGAAGCTGGTGCCTGCACAGTGGCTCCGGACCCATCCAAGGTAGAGACATCCGCAGGTTCCATAATCGAAGAAGCATCTTGCAGCATACCGGACTCCAAATGGGTCTCAGCAGAGGCCTGCGAATCTCTAGAAGCAGGTATCGGGGGCTGCAAAGGTGCCTCACTGAGTATTGGCAGACTGGTGACTAGCTTAATGGAAGTGTTGTCGTCAGTTTTGGACCTATGCTGCCTGTCTCGGTCTTTATCCTTACTTTTTTTGGAATATCTGTAGTTGGATGGCTTACCGAAGCCATTTCAGAATATGGAGAATGAGAGCAAAAGAATTTAGCAACAAAGATAGCCCAATGACAAATAGTTTGGGCGTTAAACAAGGCACAAAACCAACAGCAAGCGGCATCGTGGTCTGGGCCTGAACAGGTGACGCAGTAAGAATGAAAATCTCTGTGAGGTATTTGCTTTCCACAGGCAAGACAATTAATAACTTTTTCTGACATCAGTTAGAGCAAGAAAAAAGAATCCTCAACAGGGTACTTAGCTTTAGAAGACTTCAGGTTTGAAACTCGAAAAACGAAAATTTCAGTTAGCCGCCAACCGGCACTTGCGAACTGCTTCTGCTTTGGG
This sequence comes from Protopterus annectens, assembly GCF_019279795.1. Classification (NCBI taxonomy): domain Eukaryota; kingdom Metazoa; phylum Chordata; order Ceratodontiformes; family Protopteridae; genus Protopterus; species Protopterus annectens. Next base: position 726,798,128 of record NC_056751.1, read on the forward strand.
CTCTCATGAGGCAAGAAAAGCTGATGTAATGGTGTCGGCTGCATGTTTTATACCCCTTACGACCTGACATCATGGAAAAGGTGACAGCATCCGATGCAGAAATCCCAAGACTGGTATTCGGGCTGACTGAGGGCTACCTGCAAGCAGATATAACCCAAATGCGATGGCTGCAACAGTGAAACATGAAGAACATACTCAGTTGCCTATGAACATCTAGGGAATGCAAGGTCCTTTCTAATGAGTTTTGTGGCTGAGGGTAAAAGACGGGTAAATTAATGGTCTGGTTTAAGGAAATTCCATAAACTACTTTGGGCATGAAAGAAGGGTTATTTCTGAGACAAACCCTATCTTTATGAAAAATAAGAGAGGGAGGAGCTTGGATAAGGGCTTGGATCTCAGAGACCCTCCTGTCAGAAGTAAGGGCCACTAACAAAACTGTTTTCCATGTACAGAATTTAAGGGTGGATGAGTGGGCTGGCTCAAAAGGGGCCAGTGTAAGCTTTTCCAGCGCAAAGTTAAGGTCCCAAGGAGGAGGAATAGGCTTATGAGAAGGTCTTATGTGAAGGACTCCTTTCAGAAACAGTTTGACTTCCAACCCGGAAGCTAGAGGTGGAGTCAAGGGAAGGCAAGCAGAAATGGCAGAGAGGTGTGCTTTTACTGAGCAGGTCAGCCCTGAATGTAATAACTCAGACAGGTAGGAAAGGACCAGTGGGACAGAAACTAGGAAGGAGTCCTGTTTGAGGCACCAATGGGAGAAACTTTTCCACTTTAATAAGTAATTTCTCCTGGTACTTGGTTTCCTGGCCTCCTGCAGGACATTGAGTATGTCCTCTGAGTATAGGTGCCTAAAGGGGATCAGAACGCTATCACCCACAGTGTCAGTTTTAGATTTGGAAGGTGGGGGTGAATAAGGGATCCCCTGTCTTTTGTGTGAGTAGGTCAAAGTGGTGAGGTAACCTGTGGTGATTGCCCTGGGCTAAATGGTAGAGTAGGGGAAACCAATGCTGTCTTGGCCAGAAGGGAGTCACCACCAGGATTTTTGGTTTGTCCTTCTGTATTTTCAGGAGGACCTTGTGAATCAGAGGAAGTGGAGGGAAGGCATAAAGGAACATTCCCTCCCATGAAAAGGAGAAGGCATCCACCCTCCATGCTTGTGGATGGGGGAGCCTTGTGCAGAAGAGGGACATCTGTTTGTTCTGGGGGGAGGCAAACAGATCTTCCTGTTGAATACCCCACCTGTGAATTAGATCCTGAAATATCTCTCTGCGAAGTACCCATTCATGGGAGGGTGTTAAGGTTCTGCTGAGGGGTGTCTGATGTCCCATTTTCTTCCGATGGGATGTAAACTGCCTGCAAGTGAATTTGAAGTGCTGCTGCCAGGGACCATATCTGTACAGCCAGACTGCAGAGGGGGTATGACTTTGTTCCTCCTTGCTTGTTTATGCACCACAGGACTGTCATGTCGTCTGTGATGATCTTCAGGGTGGCTGGCAGTAGGATCTCTTGAAAATCTTGCATTGCCTAGGATAGGGCCTTTAACTCTTTTAGGCTGATGTGGCCCTTCCTGTCTTGAATGGACCACTCCCCCCTGAACTTTGTGCTGGGTGTTGGCATGGTGTAGGATGGCTCCCCATGTGAAGGTAGTGGAAGACCTAGGAGCATAGTGTTTCCTGGAAGGTCTCCATCCCCTGGACTGAGTTGCAGAGGGATGAGAAGACTGTCTCTTGACAAAACTAGGCTTTTGAGGGTAATTTCTATGAAATCTGGCAACAGGTGAGACTAGTAAATGTTTTAAATTCTGTAAGTCTTTACTTTTTTCTGTAGAGACTTGAGTAGCTCTGCAGAGGCAGCTCCAAATAGGGCTTTGTTGTCCAAAGGGGCATCTAACAGTTTAGCCTGGGCATCCAAAAGTAATGGCTGAAGTCTCAACCATGAAAACCTCTTTAACACAGAGCCAGAAGGAGCATACTTAGAGGAAGCTTCTACAGCATCACAGCTGCACTTAATGGAATGTCTGGTCAGTTGAGAAACCGTGGACAGAAGGGTAGTTAGTTGAGCCTTAACTGGTGATTCTGGAACCTTTGACAGAAGAGTAGAGGCCTTGGTCAGGGAATCTAAAGCAAACTTGGCCATGTGAGTCTGATAATTAATAGCCCTAATGGCCAAGGTGGAAAAAGTATATACGTTCTTCCTTATCCTGTCCATAAACTTTCTATCGTTATCCGTAGGGAAAAGAAAGGTAGCTGCCTAGAGGACTTATCAGGTGACACTGCAATGACTGCAGGATCTGCCATAGGGTTTTGAAACGGTGCTGCTCCTTAGCAGACACTTTGTAAAATCTATCTGGTCTCTCAGAAGCAGGAGGCGGAGACTCTGGGCTTTGTGAGGCAGCAGAAAAAGCATCCTGGAATGCTGGAAGTAAAGGTGCGGCTGCAGATGACGAGGGCTGCTCCATCTGCAAGAGTTCAAAGTATCCCTTTTTTGTCTCAGAGACATCTGAGAGTTCCCACTTAAAATGCTGTCTAACCAGGGAAATGGTATCCCCACAGGAGAAATCTTCACCAGGGGAGTCAGGAGTAAGGGACTTTTCTTCCTCTGGAGTGACAAAATCTTTAGGGGATTCCAACTGAGGGCAGTAAGTTAAGGACTCATCTGAGGAGAAAAACTCCTCTTCAGATAGTACCTGAGGAACAACTGGTAGGCCTGCCTAGGAGATCTGACTCTAGAGAGCCTGAAAGGCCTTGAACAGAGTCTGAGAGAAGATCTCCCAGGGTGGAGTAGGGTCTTTTGTCATGTGTTTCTCCCTTTGTTTCCTTTTCAAAGGAATGGAAGGAGCAGAAGTAGGCCTGGGAGTGGACGGTAAAGTGGATGGCAAGGCAGAAGTAGTAGCAGGCCCCTCTGAAACCATGAGCTGTGGTTTCCCCTCAACATCAGGTTCTGATGGTTGAAAAACCTCAGTGGACATACTCTAGGTATCCACAGAACCAGCTTCCATTTTGATTCCCGGTTGTAGCACAATACCCAATGTCTGGACTGATGCTGGGCAGATATTTGCCTTGAGGATCTCACTGGACAACTGAGGCGCAGCTTGGGCGTCAACACTAACTTTCTTGACTTTCTTCCTAGGTGGATCCTCAGAGGTGCTGATTCTCAAAATAAAGTTTTAAAGCCACCAGACAGCTTCTAAGGGTTTTCGGAACACAGGACTGGCAAATGTTACAGGCTTTGTAATTGTGAGCCTCCCCTAGACAAAATAAACACTGCTCATGTGTGTCCTTATATGGAATTTGCCTTTCACAAGCACACTTTCCCTTTGAAGATGACATGCACGTTTGAAAAAAAGGCAAAGAAACAAGGAAATTCCCACAAGGGTACTTAACTCAGTGCGGACAGCCGGAAAACAACCATCGAGAACCATTTGGCCAATGTCGAGCACATGCCGGATTTCTGAACTGGCAGTTGGGCATCTGAATCTTGCTGCAGCAGAAAAGTTCTGGGTAGGTTAAGTGCAGATGTTACATATATAGCCGATGTCAGTTTATGGCCCCTGCATGCTACGTCGCATGTACCCCTGCATCTAAAACTTTGGTATACTGACCGGGTGTCCAGAGCTGCAGGCAGCATCTCCCTAAGGTTATGAATACTGCAATATAAGAATAGAAGGACATCAATGGGGACTGACAGGAAAGCTCTTGACTGGGAGATTACAGGGTTACCGGAGATGGCTTGGGTGGTTAGGCACGGAGGAAATATAAAAATATCCATAAAAAAGTGGTCAATGCAGCAAATTTCTTCAGGGTAAATTAGAGAGCTTGTGTTTGAGAACTCCTAGAAGATTCTAACAGTCAATTTACAGAAAATGATTTAAGCAAAACTTCTTTAAGTATGGTAAGATAATATAATTCTCTGAACATAACTCATATGTTAAATATGTGCTACATAAATATTTAAGAAGTTTTGCTTAAATCGTCATTAAATCATTAAAAACACTTTTACCATAGAGCAGAAACCCTGAAATTCATTTTTATTGCTATATTGTTTAGAACTATTGTGGATTATTAATGCATTGTATCAATTAATACTGCAGCAGGACAAAAAAATGGCTGTACGGTGGGTACATATTCTTGATATAAACAGAACATTTCATATGGCCCTAAGCAAAAAAAAAAAAAAAAAAAAATTAAAATCTGCATTGCACAACACATCTAGTCTAGATTACTGATAGTAAGCACTTTGCCATTATCTGTGCAGTTTTATTGTTGTTTCCCAGGTGCTAAGTGTATAATTTCTTTTAACGTGCTTTCCACATTCTAACTCTGTTATGGCAAATAATGAACAGTTCACCTTCAAGTCACGTTTTTCTCTCTTTGATCCCAGCTGTTGACAATCACTTTTGACCACATTTGCTTTCCAACTACCAGCTGTTACAGAACGGCAATCCAAAAATGTTTCAATTGGAGCCAAGCAACAGCACAGTGCAATACCTTACTGGATACTACAAGTCAAAACATGAATCCTGCTCTGGCTACTGTATGTCAACTTCTGCAAAACAGTGGCATATTTCTGACACAACAGTAACTGCTTTTCATACACAACCAAGCAAAGCCTCAATCATGCACAACCAAGCAAAGCCTCAATCAAACTACAGAGAAATACCTGTACTTTGGCACTGACTTACCAAAAAATGTATTTGACACAGAAATAGGCAGTCTCTCCAACAGGCAGGCAAGGCCCACTCAGACATGCACACACTTGAAATAAACAAAATTTGGATTAGTAAATTATCCTTTTTACTTTCATTCACAATAAAATGCATCTGCATTCATTGACTACTATACCTGTGCATTTGCACATAAAAAACAAGTCGTTAATGCTTTAAAACACAGCATTTCAGACGTTATCTCAGGAAGACTTGCCTGTTTGATTAACAATGAAAAAACTGTCCAGATTTGTTTGCTTATTTGTCCATCTCTATTTATCAGTGCTCATGACAGCTCTAATATAGTTACGCCGTCTGATAAAACATCCATCTTGTATTTGTTCCCTGTTTAATTTACTGATATCCAGGATATTACTATTAAGCCTATGGCCGACTGCTAGTGGAGTCTAAATATTATATTTAAACAGGAAAAAATGGCCACAACACTGGGAAAATCTCCCTGCTCATCTTTCTGAAGTACATAAACAATTCATAAACATGCATCATTGCTAGCGTCCAGAATTAATACACAAGTTATGAGATTATGGAATGTGTATTCCTGCTACAGCACATGGCTAGCAGCAGCAAGTGGGCAATGAATTATTGATAATGTACTCTTGAATAAACTGAAAACCATAAGCGTGCTCTCTCTTACTTCAACAAATGCAACATAAACAATGTGTTTGTATGTTGAATTTCTGTTGAGAATGAATACCTTAAAGATGTAGAAACATTTGAAATTCAGACTGGTGCCAGAAAGCTGCATGAAAGACAGTATACACCTCAAATGTCCAATTGCCACAAATATTATAACGTTACAAATAAAATAATAAATTATAATAATAACATAATATAATAATATGGGTGGCATGGGGGTGCAGCGGTTACCTTTGTCACCTCATAGCAAGAGGCTCTCTGGTTCGATTCTCGGCTGGGGTGTCTTCTGTGCAGAGTCTGCATGTGCTCCTTGCATTCCATTGGATTTTCTCAAGGTGTTCTAGTTTCTTCCCACATTCAAAAGAATGCATCTGTAGCCTTTCTCCCCAGGCCTCCACTGAAAATGGTCTCTGTCGCAGTCAGACTTTCTGGGTAAACAAATATTAAATAAATAATATGCTTTACATTCAATAGCCCTGTCAAGCCAGATCAATGCCTGTTTAACAATGATTAAATGACAACAGGGTCAGTCAGTTTCATTAGCAAACTGTCTCATTGTCCATCAACTACATATTGACTGTGCACACACCAGATGTCTGATCATGATCAGATGAAGAAATATATATATAATGGAAATGAAAATGCAAATCAGCCTGGTGTTATCAGATACATAAATTCCACACACACACACACACACACACACACACACACACACACACACACACACACACACACACACACACACACACACACCATCAGTTACAGCCATTTTGACTCTGGACACCTCAGATATTAGGCTGTGAACAAATGAATGAACAAATATATAATGCCTACAACAATGTATTTCAACTCACTGCTGTCAGGCAGAAGTACAACCCACTGCAACCCTCCCTGCACACATACACAGATCAGTCCACCAATTCAACAACTTCCCCAGTCTAGTGTTAACTCCCCACCAGTCCTTTCAAAGCAAAGATTTTCACACCAAATGAAATGAGACATTGCCCTTAAGACCAGACAACAGTCATCTTTAAGTAAACTGCAGAAAACTGAACATAACTGTTCCTAAAGCATTTCTGAAGAGTTCACATTCTTCAGCCCTGTACTTTCTTAATAAACAACTGCACCTGTTCAAGTTCTTTCAGATGGTTTGTTCAAAGGCTACTAACACAGCACTGTGTTCCATAAAAGGTTGAATTACTGAACTTTAAAGTGGTAAAATGACCTGCCAGAAGTGATAAGATAATGCGCTGTACCAGAGATACTCTGCAGCCCATCTCCTTCTACTGACACACTGGTTAAATTTAACCATCTCATTTGGTGTCTTCTGGGAAGCTAATGATGACATCAAGTTTATAGTCATCAACCCTTAATATTTGTTTTGATCTCAAGAAGTAAATGCCAAAAACAGGAGTGGACAAAGGCCTGAATCCTGGGGGTACACTACACTGCTAGTAGCAGGTCTTTTGGAGTTGCATTTCCCGGATACTATTTGTTAGCTAATTATCTATCCAATGAGTTAGATAGAAATTTACATTTAGCTAGGAGAGTTTACCTATGATACTGAAGTGTAGAATGGTGTTGAATGCCTTAGTAACATCCAGGTGCATCATGTATACTGATTTGCCCTTATCCATTCCTTCAATAACCTTCTTGAAGAAGTCAACCAGGTTAAATAGGTAGGACCTGCCAGCGATGAAGTTGAACTGGCTTGGGTCAAGAGTCTTTAGGTTATCTATGTCTGTATTTATTAACTCTAGAATGATCCTTTCCACTGCCTTACAGATGAGGTTGGTTAAGCTTTTAAATCTATAATTAGCCAGGTCCACTGACACCCCACATTTGCGTAAGGAAATGACTGCTGCTGTCTTCCATTCATCCAGCACAAACCATGTTTGGAAGCCAATATCAACTATCCTCTTTGGGACAGTTGACAGCTCTGTACATTATCCAGTCTCATAGCAGTAGTGTTCTTGGGAGATTATGGGGGCGTAGATACAGGTATGTAATACTGGAATATAGGAGAGAGGAATGGTAAAGTTTGAGCTAAACTTCTCTGGCAGTAGATTTTGTATCTGTCCTCTGGGTCTGAGTATGTGATATCATTTACTATTAGCTCTTCACAATAATAGGAATTGTTTCTGTGGTTTTTAATAGTAAAAGATTGCTTTGTGGTTATCCTTCGCCTGGGTTCTATCTTTACTTCTTTTGTGGCTTTGATTGATTTAATCAGAGTCTAGAGTTCCTTGTTAAGTTTAACAGGAACATTTTTGGCATAATGAGAATTAAACATTTTTGTGTGCAATGATTTTTTTTTCTTTGTTACAGAGCCTGTTTATATTTGGACAACACTATAGAGGTTTATTTTTAAATTTGGCATTGTATTTACTTTGCACAGGTCAAATGCATCTATGCAGCTATTTCCATATTGAGAGAATTTGGCAGAAGAGGATTCTGCAAAAGCAGTTGGTTCATCAAGTTGGAAAGGGATTTTGAATTTAGTCAGGTCATTAGGCAGCTTTAGTACATTAGCGCTATCATGATCTCTGCATACAGTGGTACTGGAAGAAACTTCGACTTTCAGTCTTACAGTGAATATGACTGATTTGTGGCCCAATTTAACTAGGGAGGAAGTTAAAATTGGTGGGGAGCAAAGCTGTCCCACATGTGTAATAAACAAACCCAGGACTTTAGTACCACTAGATGGGCTGCAGACTAGCTGCTCTGGAGAATTTGTACTGATAAAGTCCAGGAACTTCTGGACGTGCATACCTGAGGATGTGCAAGTCCTCAGCTCCAATTAAACTTAATTCTACTTTGTCCACACCCACATTTCATGCACACCTTTCTTTCTTTTATTTAGTCAAACTTATCTGCTCTCCCTTACATCCATCACTTTGATTTCTCTTGCCCTCTATTATAATTCTTTGCTTCTTACTCTAGTTTACCACCTTCTTTTCTACTATACACAGAAACTAACATTGCACTATCATTTTACTACTGACCAGTCGCATCTCCTCCACCTCTCCTTATCACAAACTGCGAGGCAAAACACCTAATCACATTGTCAAAGCCCATTCTGAAGTCATAACATTTCCAACCTTCCCTTCAGCTGCACACATATCACATAACATAACCTCTATTTGCACCTGATATTACATTCAAACACACAAATACCACTTTTACTGTTTTTAACCAACTATGGTAGTTGATGTGCTCCTCCTAACTTCCCTAGCTTCTTTACTCGTAATTCTCAACCTCATTACAGCTATATCCTCGCATACCCCCACACACCAATGCACATCAACAACCTCCTCTAACCCTCTCCCCAATAATATTTATTTATTTTATTTATTTATTTCAGTTTGATTACCAGGGAAGTCCACTGGGCCAAGAAGTGCCCATTTTCAGTGGAGGCCCGGGGAGAAAAGCTCCACAAGCAATACAATGAAACATGGTTACATAAAGTTAATGGTATAATACAAGAGTAAGATTCATACAGTCAGGAAATACATTTACATAAAATGTGCATAATGAGCAAGCATAATAAAGCAATACAGTGCAGAGAAAAATAACGATAATACATAGAAATAATAATAACGATAATAATAACGATAATACATAGAAATAATAATAATAACGATAATACATAGAAATAATAACGATAATACATAGAAATAATCATAATAACGATAATACATAGAAATAATAATAACGATAATACATAGAAATAATAATAATAACAATAATAACGAAAATACATAGAAATAATAATAACGATAATACATAGAAATAATAATAATAACGATAATACATAGAAATAATAATAATGATAATACATAGAAATAAGAATAATGATAATACAGAGTAATAATAATAATAACAATAATACATAGAAATAATAATAACGATAATACATAGAAATAATAATAATAACGATAATAATAATAACAATAATACATAGAAATAATAAGAATAACGATAATACATAGAAATAATAATAATAACAATAATAATAATAACGATAATACATAGAAATAATAATAATGATAATTCATAGAAATAATAATAATAACGATAATACATAGAAATAATAATAATGATAATAATAATAATGATAATACATAGAAATAAGAATAACGATAATACATAGAAATAATAACGATAATACATAGAAACAATAATAATAACGATAATACATAGAAATAATAATAATAACGATAATACATAGATGTGCAAAAGTTATTTTTTTTTTTTTTTTTAACAGACTGAACAAAGTTGGAGTCAGGAGAAAGTCAGAGTCAGGAAAAGCTTGGGGGTAGAGAGGGGCAGGAAATGGAGAGCTCAGGGAAAGAGATCCCTGGAAATTATATCTGGTGAGAGCAGGAACAACAGCTTCTCATGTATCTCCTCCCAGCTTTTCCCCTATACCCTCCCATATTATACAAGCCACAAACTGGCCTCTTGACCTCCTATGAAACCGCACTTGACACCAGTGCCATCACCTAGGACCAAAAAACACTTCCCATGGTACTCATTCCTCATCACCTATCTACTCAAATGTGGAGACATATATCCTAACCCTGGCCCACCCTCTAATCCTAACCACAAGAGTAACCCCAAAGATTTAAGCATACTCTAAACCTTAGAGGTATATGTAATAAAATAGTCCTACTGCATGCCTGGATTGATCAAAATAAACCTGACATACTAGCCCTTACCGAAACATGGCTACACCCCTGTATAAAAGACTCAAAAATAATACCGCCAAACTTTGCAATAACCAGAAGAGATAGATCTAAAAAAGGGGGGGGGATAGCACTTCTATATCCCTCTACACTCAACATCACACCCTACACCAGTAATACACCCACCTTTTCCAATGCTGAGGTACTGATCTCTTTTTGAACCTCAACATATCAAAAATAATTTGCATAATAGTAATATATATATCCCACTAGTTGACAATATGCCAGTGTTGGAAAATATTTTACCCTGCACATCCCAAACAATAAACCTTGAAACAATAATTTTAGGAGATATAAATATAGACTGGCAAACCATAGTTTCCAACTCCCCTACAAATAGTACACATCTGTAAAGTTTTTCTCAGCTTATCAATACTCCAACAAGATATAGCAAGGATCTTAGCTGCCAATCTACCCTAGACTGGATCCTAGTATCCCACCCTGCCAATTACCCCTCTTCTGATACACTGCCTAGCTCCCTGAGTGATCATCTATCAGCTTATTCCCTTAGAACAAACTCCCAACACCTAAGAGTACACACTATAGAATCAGTTAGCAACTAGGCTAATTTTTGTCAGCATAAATTTAACAATATCCTACAGGAAACAGACTGGACACCCCTTGAACAACTACCCCTTAATGATGCTGTACTATACTTTAATAACACCTTCTTTTACATACTTAATACATTAACTCCCATTCATATGAATCAAAAAGAACTCTGCACCATGGGTCTCTAAGGAGTGTAAACACCTGATGAAGCAAAGGGACTGAGCCTGGTCAACCTGGAAACAAAACAAAAATGAACAAAATCATGTTAATTTCCAAATACGACGTAACAAAGTGACAAAACTAACAACTGAGATAAGAAGTCACATTATTCCCAGCTTCAACCCCAGCATAAAATCAACACCAATAAATTTTGGCACTCTATATCTTCTCTACTTAACCCTGGAAGAAATGAAGAACACACCCTATCACCTGATACCCCTTCATAACAAATAGCCAAAAACTTTAACAAGCACTGCATAAAATCAATTTCGGACCTAATAACTAACACCCCTAATGCTGGACCCCCTCCACCCTTCAATCTATTCAGATGCTAATCCCAGACCATGAACTATCTCTAACCCTGTCATTACTAACCCCCCTACTCAACAAAATGTCATACAAACCTCATTATCATTTCAGCCCATAACAATCTCCCACCATACTACCTCAGACTGGCTGTTAACTCAGTTGCCTTCCCAATCAGTATCCTTATAAATAGGTCTTTATCTGAATCAGAAGTACCTACCATATAGAAACAATTACACATCACCCTCATCCACAAAGGAGCCGACTCTTTTGATCCATCCAATTTCCATCCTATATCCATCTTGTCACCCATATCCAAAATACTCGAGAGAGGTATCCATCATCAGTTAATGCAATATCTATTGCAAAACAATCTTTTAACCAAAACTCAACATGGCTTCCAACCTAGCCACAGCTCAGCTAGAGCCCTATTATCTTTTACAGACACAGTGAACAAGGCCAGAGATGCAGGATGTTATACAGCCTCCGTATTCCTAGATCTCTCCAAGGCCTTTGACACAGTGTCTCACCCCTTACTTTGAACACACTGTCTAACTTAGACTTCTCACATAACACAGTAAAATGGTTTCAGGGCTACCTCAAGGATCGTAAACAAGCACTGAAATGGTCCAATGAACTCTCACCCGTTCTCCACAATCCTACTGGAGTCCCTCAAGACTCCATCCTATGACCCCTACTCCAACCTTTTCACAAACAACCTTCACACTGCCTCTCACCCTGGGACCCTCATTCAATACGCTGATGATTCCAACATAATCTGCGCTGCTCAATCACTACCAGACTTACTTTCAAAACCTCAACAGTCCTTTACAGCAGTAGAATGCTGGCTAAGAAATGCCCAACTCTTTCTTAATCCAAAGAAGACAAAACTAGTCCTCTTTCATCCCAAAACACCTCCCTGTCACTGATCATTTCAACATTATTGCATCTGACAATACTGTCATAGAAACAGTGCAGGAAACCAAACTTCTAGGTGTTATTTTCAATAAACTTTCATTTGACCCCCCCCCTATATACAGGAGAATATAAAGAAAACTCATCAAAAACTGGGACTCTTATATAGAAACAAACATTTCTTTACTACAGAAACCAAAACTACCCTGGCAAAAAATATTTTTACTTCCCTCCCTTCTTTATGGTGCCCATCTTAACTAACTTACAAACGTCTACCCTAAGCAAGATGGAACGGTGCTACAATAAAGTTGCAAAGCTTGCCACAAACTCTGAATATCGCACACACCACTGTAAATCACTCCTAGAATTAAACTGGCTTGAACTTCCCAACCAACTTGCCTTTATTCAGCTCTCCACCTTACACAACCTTATTTTCAAGCCTACAACCTGGCCTGCACTAACCAGTCGAGTCACACTTAACACACCAAATCGATCCCTATGATCAGAAGACAAAAATCTCTTCGCTATCTCAAAACCCACAAGAAAATCCGGTCAATATCTGTATTCATACTCTGTCTCTATACTTTGGAATTCAATACCTCTAGCTACCAGGTCTATGCCTGGCCTAACCCATTTCAAAGCCTCTTTAAAAAATCATCTCAAACATACATGGCTCTGCTCCTGCATAAAGCCTGCCTAACGCTCAGGTCCTCCTCTTCTCTCATATTTCACTCCCTCATAGTCTGTAAGATCCTAAGGCCCTTCTAACTCCTTCTCTGTTTCTGTACCATATCCTTAAGCTGCTGCTCAGGCGTTATTGCTTCTATTCTGAACTCTCATCACTAACTTCCTGTCTGCTGTTTCCTAACTGAAACTAACATTCTGTTTCTCATGTACTACAACAGTCAATGTAACACATTGCACTACCTACGTACTATGTTTTTTGAACACTGTACACATCATGTATGGCGAGAGTGACTATTATTGTCTGTAATGTTTTAACCCTATAGAACTGTCTAGATATGTAGTAATATATTGCAACATCTTGTAACAGTTTGTTCTTTCAACTTATTTTTGTATAGTATTTCTAGTGTAATTTGTACTGTATTGGATTATACTGCATTTGTATTGTACTGTATGTGGAGCTTCTCCCTGGGCCTCTGTGAAGATGGGTTCTGTAGACCCAGTCAGACCACCCCAGTAAACAAATGTCAAATAAATAAAGTATCCCAGTTGATGGAAGGGTAATTGAATTTGCCAGGAGAATGGTGTATGGCTTAATGCACAGGGATTCCACACTATTTAGGTAGGAGGTAAAGGCAGAAGGGGACACAAAGTCCTTTAGTAAGCTATAATATATGTTATGCTGGAATTTAGAAAACTGACGTTGGCTATAAAGGCACTAAGGGAATGGACAAGGATTTAGCCAATATACAAAAGCATGGGGGTGATAGGTGCAGGTCATCCCTGGCAAACCAGTTATAATGTTCTACCATCTCATCCAAGGTGAATATTACACACACACATATATATATATATATATTTATATATATATACACACATACATACATACATACACACATACACATACATTTATATCCAGTTTTGAAGTCAATAACTTCTTTTTTACATTGCAGTATCATTCTTAATTATTTGAAAATAGCTAAAACAAATGCAAACTATTAACTTAAAACTGAAAACAAGGAAAACGGCTAAGGCAGACAGTTATTTAACATGAACTTAAAACAGAGCAAAGTAGCTAGAAATTCTCATTGTTTACACGTTTTTCTCTCTATTTCAATGTCACTCAAGATTTTGATTTTCAGGATTTTTGCTTCAACATTTTGTTAATCAAAATTTCTAAACATCAACATCTGTTTTGTAGACTTACTTTGGTGGATAAAACTGATGGTCACCTGGTATGCAAGATACACAATCTTCTGGGAAGAGGGTTGGGGAATATGTCCCTTCTGTGGGGATTGTGCGATCTTGAAGTTAGCAGAAGGTGTGAGGAGTGCAGGTAGGTTTGCCCCCTTGCAAAAACAATGTTTTCTTTTGTATAGTCCAAGTGAATGCTCATTTTTATAGTACTAATACGTAGGAGTGTGCACAAAAACGAATGTTTGACTGAATAGTGGTTGATGTGTATGTGCAGTGCTCATGGGTTAGGGTAAAGGTTAGGTGAAGAGATAGATTTCTTGTTTTGCATGTGTTGTGTTGTGGGTATTTTGTGCCCTTTGTCTTGTACAGTGGTACTGTTATGGAAAGGTGTTTTAGTAACATAATGTAATGTACAGGGTTAGGTTATGCACATATGAGTAAGGTACTTGGGAGTACAATATAACGTATTCCTTAGCTGGATAGAATTATTAGATATTTTGTGATTCAGTATTACGAGTTTTCAGTGTTTTGTGCTTTGTTTTGCTTTAAGGCATTTTGAATTTGTATATGTCCAGTTAAAAATGTTGAGAATGTCGACAGGGGGAACTGCAGTATCAAACAGTTCAGAATGTAGACAGAGTGGGTTGACATAAGGGGCAGAAGTGCATTAGGGGGTTAGGTAAGGGTATAGCTTTTGAGTAGTGTAGGTTTCTGTAGCTGAGCCTGTCTTGTGTAGTAGTGGTACTGTTAAGGAAAGGATTTTCTAAGGATGGAGTGGGGTTAGAACCCATTAGTGAGGTGGTGCACAGGGACTACAGACAGTGATAACCAGGGGTCCATGCTGGATCCACGCACATAATTGATGCCTGGCAGCAGCTTGTCAGTGCACCGAGTGATGCCACCGGCATTTTCTTCTCTGCAGAGCATTGCAGACACAGGTACAGTGACCTGTATAGACACCTCCTAACTTGCTCCAGCAGTGGAAGACAAGGTTGGGCAGAGAAGGTCAGCATTCTTGCGTAAGCAAACTGCAAAGGATGTACAGTTTAATGTTCCATTTTTAACTTTTTGCTGTTATTCGTTTGTGTTGTTAGAGACATACTGTATTGACTACAGTCTGTTTTATATCTTATAGTATCAGAGGAGGTGGCAGCAATTCAGGAAGCCTGCATGAGGAGAAGGGTGTGCTAAGTGATATAGGTAACTAGGTGTCACATTTATTCAAAATTTAAAGGACAAACGTGTACTAATTTGCTACCTTTTGTCTCACTCATTTCTCTTTGTAGTAAAAGCTGTGGTGCCGAATGAGTGAGGTAACAACCAACTCACCCTGCACAGGCCAGCATGCCTGCCACGAGATTACCAGTAGTTCCCAGGCCTGCCTCTCTTGCAGGGGGATGAAGATCCCACTGTGGAAGGTGACCAAGAAGGCTTACTGACACCCTCTGAAGGCAACTGCCAGGCAGGAAGCAGAGGCTCCTCCCTTGTGAGTCAGCCAGCATCAGGTCGAGGAGATGGTGATGGCTCAGGTGTACCGGCTGCTTGACACTCACACTGGCGCCCTGGAGTATTTCTTTGAAAATCTAACAGACTTGCACAGCCAGCCAGTCCCATCATTTGGCCACCACAGGAAAGGCCAGCTGAGGATGTCTGCCTCAGTGCCTTCTGGGAGGGTTATCCTCTAGCCAGTCTGGTAAACCAAACATACCCACACTTTGTTTTTCACATCATGGTGCCCTCCTTCCTCATATGTCACTCTCCATGCCTGGTTTGTAGGCCACCCTCCCCCACTGCCAACTGTCCTCAGTCTGTCTGTGTCTACCCACTGTCCCCCCCACACATACACATAGTTTCCTACCTCCTTTGTCTGTCTCTACCTTCATGTTACTTTTTCTGCCCCAAGCTTTCCCTATTCCCTCCTTCTTCCCTACACATGCCACCCCCTACTTTTTTCTTGACAAAATGATCATTAGTCTCAGTAACACCCTTGCTATTACCCCTTTTATGACACACCTATCCTCCCTTTCCACCTCATTTCAATGACGCACTGAGCTGGCACTTTGCTGTTGTAGTCCTAAGTAGGAATCTTCAAAGATAATATGAACATGTCGAACTCAAACCACGGAACAGACCAATGAACACAAAAACCTCTAAGGAAACAGCCCTGCAGCAGTAAATTCAGTGAATCCAATGAAAGCAAATAGTCGCTTAGTGAAATTAATATTGTAAGCACTTTTATTACACACAAGAACTTTCGGTAGGCTCAATATCCCACCTTCTTCAGACGAAACAATACATTCAAGGGAAAACTTCACTTAAATACTTTTTACCCTTGTTAATGACCTCATAATTGAGGACCCACCTACAATTAAAAACGCTACTATTAAAAGTAAAACCTTTCAATGAATTCTAAAAGAACCTATTATACACTATTTAAAAACAATACAAACCACATGTATAAACCATAAATGCTATTGTTCTATATCATATTAGAACATGCATACATATTAAAAATAATAATAATGATGAACAAACCAATACATAACCCCATATAAAACGAGGTATAATTCCATCCATAAAAAACACAATGATAAAAAGCAGGAACAGCTGCCATGAACATGAAAAATCATCTACCCAGACCAGCCCAGCCCTCTAAAGCTGGTGAGAGTCTAATGTGCTAACTAAACATGTAACCTACACTGACAGGATGTTGCCTCCATATTTCTAAAAGACACGAAAGTATTTGCAGACAAAGTCACTAAAAATAATATAGTCAATTAATCCGACCTGATACTAGTTAACAGTGTTGGGTCCCTTGCTTATAACCCAAAAAATGGATGTATCCAAAATACTGCATGTGTGTACAAACACCATGTGTATAACCTTATATACAATACATGCCCCCCCCCCCCCAAAACCCACACAAAGGACATATGACTGAACAACAAATAATAAAGTAGGAATTATCTACGCAATGCCAATAATTTCAAAATACAGGACAATGACACGGCTTCATTAATTCCTGGATATATATATGCTCCTGTTCTGATTTGCCAAAATAACTCTTCTTTTTCCAAATTAATTTGCCAAGGGCCACTATTTCCATCAGTAACAACTTGCTTGAGAACAGAAAAATGGAAAATATGGTCAGGGTGTTCCATAATATGGCGGGCCAATGCATTCCTTAAATCCATCTTTGATGTTGCATAAAGATGCTCATACATGCGTACGCAGCACCCTTTCGGTCTTTCCTATATAGAAAGCGGTACATTTATTGCATAAAGCCACATACACCACTGCTCTTGCCCCACAATTAAAACTACCCATAACCTTGTATCTTTCATTATTAATTGTAACTTGTGTTCCTTCCTGAATATTCTTACATTGGTGGCATGTCCCACATTTGGTCATACCCTTATATTTGTTAAACCCTACTTTCTTAGTTCTTTCCAAAAGGGATTTTAAACTAAAGCCCTTTCTAAATGTAAGGTTAGGTGCTGGCCCTAATGCCTCCATTAATAGTCTATCCTCCCTAATAATGGACCAATTCTTCTGTAAAATGTCCCTTATTAAACGGTGGTCTATCGAAAAGGTGCACAAGAATTTTATGTTAATGTTAATTTCTACCTTATTCGGACCCATATTTCCTATACTACCTTGGTCCGCTGAAATACCCAAGCTCTGTGGGTATAAGATAGGTTTAAAATGACCAGAAAGCCTTTTCATATCTACCTCTTTCTTGATTTCAATCAGGAGAATAGCAGGGTAGCCCCTATTCAGAAACATATTAGTAAGTTTATCGCACTCATTTATAAAATCCACATACCTAGTAGTCATACGCGCTGCCCTTACCATCTGTCCTTTTACTACAGCTCTTTTTTGATGGTAAGGGTGGCAACTACTAAAATGTAGAAACCCATTAGAATATGTGGGTTTGCGATAAATCTCACTCACCCATCTGGATTCAGTATAATCTTTACTGATAAGAATGTCTAAATAATTAATTTGGTTAATATTAACCTCATACGTAAAATCCAGGAAATCTGTAAACATCTTCATGTTTTCAATAAAGCATTCAATACCCTCTAATGGGCCCTTCCAAAGGAAGAACATGTGGTCCTGGTACCTAGTGTACCAGGCGACATGTTGTTGAAAGCCACAATCCTTAAATAAGAATGTGTTTTCCCACTGCGCTATAACACAGTTGGCAAACGCTCCCCCACAGGGGGAGCCCATGGCCACCCTGACGTTTGTTTAAATATTTGTCCATTAAAACTAAAACAACTATACTTTAGGACCAACTCTAGTAATGTTTCTGTTATATAGATAGTGTTTTGTGGGACCTTTTTATACTCCATAAACTCCCTCAACCATTCCAAACCCAACTGCTGGGGTATGACTGTATAAAGATCTTTAATATCAACAGTCAGAAAAATGAAATGTGGGTTAAAAGCTATTTCGTTGATGTTCCCCAAAAAGTCCCACGAATCCTTACAGATTTGCTTTTCTGTCTTAATAAGTGGTTTAAGTATAGTGTCAACATATTTGGCACAAGCCACCAATATCGACCCCCTACTATCCACAATTGGTCTAAATGGGGGTTTTTAATGGACTTATGAATTTTTGGTGCCCCAAAAAACGAAGGCATTTTAGGTGCCAACACACTCAAATAAGAGTGGATGTCATAATCAATAAATTCCTCTACAAATAGATCTTCAATAGTAGTTCTGATTTTATTATTAGCTATATTTACTTCGTTCAGGCTTATGTTCTCATAAGGGCCCTCAGTCAAATGTGCCATGAGTTCACTTATATAATCATTAAGGTTCATAAAAATAAGGCCATTCCCTTTATCGGGTTTCATTACCCGTATTTTACAATCCTGGATTAATGTTAGAAAATCGCGTTGTTCTCCCGAAATATTAAGTTTGTTTTTTACATTACATGCCCTATTAACTGCTAAATGCCTAAAATCTAACTCACATGCCTTTTCAAATGATCTTAAATTATTAACTAATGGGGGATTAAACAGACTGGCTATTCTGAATGGGTTCGTCAGTGATGAACTTTTACCTAACATAGAAGTTAAATTCAACTTCCTTACGAATAACTTGAGGTCTATAATTGTTTTCACTAAATCCATATGGGAATCTGGGACGAAAGACAGGCCCTTGGAAAGAAATCAGCCATATCAGTAGTAATATTTAACGTGGTGTAATTAAAGATTTTAAAATCACCTTCCGTACTATATACTATAATCGGATAGTCTTCTGGAGGTGTCGTCACCTCCCTTGATTCTGTCTGTTCCTTAAATCCGTCCTCACCCCCCCATTCTTGTTCGACCTCAAGTTCATTTGATGTGGATGCCTCCCTTCCCAAAAACCCTGATGGTACCCATCTCTTCTACTCTCAGTCTCTTGATTAGAAACATTTACTTGTGGTCCGGACAAGACTTCCATATCATCTAATTGCTCTACTGCTTCCTCTCCTTCATCTACTACTGGCCCACCAAAACAAGGCCCCTGATAAGCATTGTTATCTTCCACCCGAAAATCATCCAAACTTTGTATTTCTTGTCCTACTCTGGGCTTTTCCTGTCTATAAGTTACAGGTGGAACTACATCAAATCTATTACTCTTCTTATTTTTAACTCTGCCATTCTGTGGAGGTTTTGGATATGCTGTCTTAGTGGAATACTGCTGCACATCCCTTTTTATTTTCTTTTTCTTGTTTTCACTTAATTTATTAGTGGTAGCCTCTATGCTCGTAAAAATTCGAGCATAATCATATTTATATTTTAAAAAATCTTGGTGTTCTTTTATTTTCTTTTCTAACCCTGCTAGTTCCATACTAAACCCTTCCACTTGCTGCTCATAGTGTCCGATAAGTAATCTAATAAATTCAAAACTCTGCCTATCAAACAACTCCAATAGTTGCATGTGGAACTCGGATCCCTCAATTAAGCCTACCGGGAAGCGCCATTGCCTAAGCCCCTTAGGAACAATCTTCCTCTCTAAGCACTCCCCTAGGTAGGCGATTTCTAATTGTAGTTTTTTACATTTATACAACTTATTATCAAAGTCCCCAATCAGAACATTAATATTGTCCAAAACGGAGCACATAGCTCCCACACCAGGTTCTGACTCCTTTCTGTTATTGTTGACAGCAAAAAAGTTATTCTTTTTAAGGTAAGAGTCAACAGATGGTAGTGAATCATAAAAATGATTTTCTTGTACAGTACCTTGTGTGGATCTAGTGTTGCTCATAGCCAAACCCCCTTGGCCTGGTGGTATACTAGATTCACTATTAAAAGTGTTGCTCCGATTATTAATGTCAGCATTCGCGTCGATAGAATTAACGCCTCCAGCACCTCCTACATGCCGCACAACTTTATTCTGGGTTACAGTCCTTGCTGTTATGTTGCTGGTATTATGTCGTACCTCCGTATCCCTTGGACGACCTTGATGCACTCTGCTACTCCCTCCGGCCACCTCATCTAACCGATCGATACGTTGGGTTAATGTCTCCATTCTACCCAGCAGCAACTGAATAAGGGTAGTTAAATCGCCGTCAGCCTTCGCCTCCTCGGCCCCTTCCTTCACATTTCCGTTACTAGTTTCTCCCTCGTCATCCTGGGAGAACAATGGGTCCTGCGTTAGGCTGCTTCCTACGTTGGCCATGAAAAACGTCGAACTCAAACCACGGAACAGACCAATGAACACAAAAACCTCTAAGGAAACAGCCCTGCAGCAGTAAATTCAGTGAATCCAATGAAAGCAAATAGTCGCTTAGTGAAATTAATATTGTAAGCACTTTTATTACACACAAGAACTTTCGGTAGGCTCAATATCCCACCTTCTTCAGACGAAACAATACATTCAAGGGAAAACTTCACTAATATGTGAATATGTGAATAATATGAACATGTTGTTGTCATCTTCAACACGATGGCTGTGAACATGTGTTGTCATCTTCAACACTATGGCTGTGAACATGTGTTGTCATCTTCAACACGATGGCTGTGAACATGTGTTGTCATCTTCAACACGATGGCTGTGAACATGTTGTTGTCATCTTCAACACAATGGCTGTGAACATGTTGTCATCTTCAACACGATGGCTGTGAACATGTGTTGTCATCTTCGACACGATGGCTGTGAACATGTGTTGTCATCTTCAACACGATGGCTGTGAACATGTTTTGTCATCTTCAACACGATGGCTGTAGACGTGCAGGAATATGTTATACATCTGCAGGTCTGATCAAAGCAGTGCAAGACCTCAAGAATACATGGTAAGGACACAATTCAGTTATACTAACAAATTGTTGCTTACCAACTGGCCAGGATAATGGATAACCTAGAGTGGCCAAGTGATCTATATCAGCTGGCAAACAATGTATTGCCATGCTTGTTTGCAACTCATTAAATGGCATTTTAAATTAGACATGTTACTGCAGCCTTTCAGCATGACAGTATCAAATTATTTCACTTTTTATCTTTTACATTATGTTAGACCATCTCCCTGCTCCTGATAACAATGACCGTTTAACTCTTCATATCTTAACAAATGTTGACACTCCATATCACCTAGTGAGGCATTTCCCATTCTAGGGGGCATCTGTCTTATCAGTACCCAGTGACAGAGGGGGAAATTCAACAAAAAGGCACTCATCATTTAGCAAAGGACCACAGTTTTTTTTTTTGAAAGCCATACTCTGCTGGCTAGCTGTGAGCTTCAGCTTATGTACTCAGTACTGACCTCTCAGTACCTCTAGTAGTTATGAACAGCTTGCATGTGCCATCTCCAGGTACCCCCAGCCAAAACAAAGTGACTTCATTACTTTTCGCTGTGAAGATGGATGTGCTCTTTCCCTTCACATTCAGAGTCCATAGTGTTCTCTCACAAAGCAATTCACAAAAATGAAACCTACTACCCTCACAGGACTCACCAGGTGCCAAGTTTCGTACATGCACATAAGCCACCTGTGTGCCAGTCAGGCCTGAAACTTCAGTACTATCAAAGATACTCAACTGATGTGCCAACAAACTGATTTCAAGTCTTGCATCACACAAATATAACTTTTAATACCAAAGCCAAAACCTTGACACAAAAATGTATTGTTTTCATACCACACCACTGAAATTTAACCATTTTTCGGAATTTTATGCAGCACCACCATTTCAGACGTGAAATTCATAAGAAGGACATCACTCCTCCCTCTTGGGAATCACATTTCCATTATAGAATGCCAACAAGCTCCAGAAAGCCCTGTGGTCCTTAGCAGGTAAAAGGAACACTTCAGCAGAACCCCCCTCTGGTTTCCAGGACATTCAACTGTTCTCTGCCTTTGTGCTGTATTAATGGAATCCCTTCTTGCAAACGTTCTCTCTCTCTATAGGAGCCTTGTATAGGAGAGCAAGGATGCAAACTTTTTACTTTCTTCTGCACCCAGCACCTGAAGGAAAACATGACTATACTTTTAAACTCATTTCACTGGCACCAGAACTGTGAAGCAGCCTGCACACACTGAACTGTTATACTTAAGAACGGCTGTGCCGACCCTTTTTGGACATGTTCCAACAGTCACTCCTTAGGCAGGAACACCACGTAATAACGCTGATGGCTACTGCACCCACCACTGTGACAGGGAGGGGAAACAACAAAGCAGAGCATCTGAAGACAAAATGCTAATAAAACAGTAAGCTCAGCTTTTATGTGCCTTGCAAAATCCTGATCAAAACTTACATACCATTCTGTGGAAATGCAGTGGTGAGGAAAAGGCATTCTGGAAAATGAAATGGTACCTGTGTTTATTCACATTTTAAAAACTGTCTACAACACCACCATGCATGCAGTACAATACAAGAGGTACAAGGATCATCATCTGACAGGGAAACAAGGTATAGTGCCCGTTAAATATGAAAAACTCACAACCTAATTACATGTAATGAAAACGGAAAGGAGACTTCAGGGTATAACTTAACACTTTGTGAATACTGAGGGCCGTGACCCAAAGGTCGGGTTTGTGAATACTGAGGGCCGTGACCCAATGGTAGGGTTTGTGAATACTGAGGGCTGTGACCCAATGGTAGGGTTTGTGAATACTGAGGGCTGCGACCCAAAGGTAGGGTTCGTGAATACTGACGACTGTGACCCAGCGGTAGGGTTTGTGAATACTGAGGGCTGTGATCCAATGGTAGGGTTTGTGAATACTGAGGGCTGTGACCCAATGGTAGGGTTCGTGAATACTGACGACTGTGACCCAGCGGTAGGGTTTGTGAATACTGAGGGCTGTGATCCAACGGTAGGGTTTGTGAATACTGACGACTGTGACCCAGCGGTAGGGTTTGTGAATACTGACGACTGTGACCCAGCGGTAGGGTTTGTGAATACTGAGGGCTGTGACCCAATGGTAGGGTTTGTGAATACCGACAACTGTGATCCAACGGTAGGGTTTGTGAATACCGAGGGCTGTGACCCAAAGGTAGGGTTTGTGAATACTGAGGGCTGTGACCCAAAGGTAGGGTTTGTGAATACTGAGCACTGTGATCCAACGGTAGGGTTTGTTAATACTGAGGGCTGTGACCCAATGGTATGGTTTGTGAATACTGAGGGCTGTGACCCAATGGTATGGTTTGTGAATACTGAGGGCTGTGACCCAAAGGTAGGGTTTGTGAATACTGAGCACTGTGATCCAACGGTAGGGTTTGTGAATACTGAGGGCTGTGACCCAACGGTAGGGTTTGTGAATACTGAGGGCTGTGACCCAAAGGTAGGGTTTGTGAATACTGAGGACTTTGATCCAACGGTAGGGTTTGTGAATACTGAGGGCTGTGACCCAACGGTAGGGTTTGTGAATACTGAGCACTGTGATCCAACGGTAGGGTTTGTGAATACTGAGGGCTGTGATCCAATGGTAGGGTTCGTGAATAGTGACGACTGTGACCCAGCAATAGGGTTTGTGAATACTGAGGGCTGTGACCCAGTGGTAGGGTTTGTGAATACTGAGGGCTGTGACCCAGCGGTAGGGTTTGTGAATACTGAGGACTGTGATCCAATGGTAGGGTTTGTGAATACTGACGACTGTGATCCAACGGTACGGTTTGTGAATACTGAGGGCTGTGACCCAATGGTAGGGTTTGTGAATACTGAGGGCCGTGACCCAAAGGTAGGGTTTGTGAATACTGAGCACTGTGACCCAATGGTAGGATTTGCGAATACTGATGACTGTGATCCAACGGTAGGGTTTGCAAATACTGAGGGCAGTGATCCAACGGTAGGGTTTGTGAATACTGAGGGCTGTGACCCAATGGTAGGGTTTGTGAATACTGAGGGCTGTGACTCAAAGGTAGGGTTTGTGAATACTGAGGACTGTGATCCAATGGTAGGGTTTGTGAATACTGACGACTGTGATCCAACGGTAGGGTTTGTGAATACTGAGGGCTGTGACCCAAAGGTAGGGTTTGTGAATACTGACGACTGTGATCCAACGGTAGGGTTTGTGAATACTGAGGGCTGTGACCCAATGGGAGGGTTTGTGAATACTGAGGGCCGTGACCCAAAGGTCGTGTTTGTGAATACTGAGGACTGTGACCCAATGGTAGGGTTTGTGAATACTGAGGGCTGTGATCCAATGGTAGGGTTCGTGAATAGTGACGACTGTGACCCAGTGGTAGGGTTTGTGAATACTGAGGGCTGTAACCCAATGGTAGGGTTTGTGAATACCGAGGGCTGTGACCCAAAGGTAGGGTTTGTGAATACTGAGGACTTTGATCCAATGGTAGGGTTTGTGAATACTGAGGGCTGTGACCCAACGGTAGGGTTTGTGAATACTGAGCACTGTGATCCAACGGTAGGGTTTGTGAATACTGAGGGCTGTGATCCAACGGTAGGGTTCGTGAATAGTGACGACTGTGACCCAGCAGTAGGGTTTGTGAACACTGAGGGCTGTGATCCAACGGTAGGGTTTGTGAATACTGAG
Organism: Protopterus annectens; assembly: GCF_019279795.1. Lineage (NCBI taxonomy): Eukaryota > Metazoa > Chordata > Ceratodontiformes > Protopteridae > Protopterus > Protopterus annectens. The sequence goes on from NC_056751.1 coordinate 726,823,089, forward strand.
GGCTGTGACCCAACGGTAGGGTTTGTGAATACTGAGGGCTGTGACCCAAAGGTAGGGTTTGTGAATACTGAGGACTTTGATCCAATGGTAGGGTTTTTGTGAATACTGAGGGCTGTGACCCAATGGTAGGATTTGCGAATACTGACGACTGTGATCCAACGGTAGGGTTTGTGAATACTGAGGGCTGTGACCCAATGGTAGGGTTTGTGAATACTGAGGGCTGTGACTCAAAGGTAGGGTTTGTGAATACTGAGGACTGTGATCCAATGGTAGGGTTTGTGAATACTGACGACTGTGATCCAACGGTAGGGTTTGTGAATACTGAGGGCTGTGACCCAAAGGTAGGGTTTGTGAATACTGACGACTGTGATCCAACGGTAGGGTTTGTGAATATTGAGGGCTGTGACCCAATGGTAGGGTTTGTGAATACTGAGGGCCGTGACCCAAAGGTCGGGTTTGTGAATACTGAGGACTGTCATCCAATGGTAGGGTTTTTGAATACTGAGGGCTATGACCCAATGGTAGGGTTTGTGAATACTGAGGGCTGTGATCCAAGGTAGGGTTTGTGAATACTGACGACTGTGATCCAATGGTAGGGTTTGTGAATACTGAGGGCTGTGACCCAATGGTAGGGTTTGTGAATACTGAGGGCTGTGACCCAAAGGTAGGGTTTGTGAATACATTGGTCTAAAAAACAAATAAAACAGTTAACATGCACTGACCAAACTTTAAACCAAAATAGTGCAGAATGAGTGAATCCACCAAGAAGTCTCACAAAAACAGTCAATAAAAAACTTTTATTTAACAACCAAACATTGGCATAACAGGTTCAGCACATTTGTCCGTCCAGGTTACACCCTCCATGTAGACTTCATCAGGTTCATGTGGCCAACTGTCGTGCATCTCATTTTATATAGGAAAACTTGGAAGAACACTAAGGAGGTAAATTTATGAATGCTGGACTGAGTACAGGAAACTAACATGGCTACTAAAGCTAGACACTGGTTCCGCCCTAGGTCTTAATGACAATATATTGATATCCAATGTACTGAAGCTGAGACCTGCAAAATTACAACTTTTAATCTTGTATATGACAAAATACATAATTTTAAAATATTTTTTTTACATTTTTTAGCATTCAGTTCCTTTATTTATTTTTGACGTACACAGACATTTTTTGAAGTGCAATGACACATAAATAACATTCAAAAAGTCATGCGATCAGTTAACAGTGGACTATAAGTTTTCTTGTCAGTTCTGATGAAGTCCTGACTGCTCCAAGGACCTAAAGTGCTTAAGTGTGATTTCATTAAAAGATTTAACTTTATTTCTGAGTGCCTGGACTTACTTCTGCACAGTAATCTCTGCTTATTGGAGTTCATTGCTGTGCTTTCCACTTTGCTTTTCTGGAACTTTTCATTAAAACCTATGCCCAAATAAGTTAAGAGTTTCTTTGCATGATGTAATTTAAGGTGGTTGCCATAGACTTTAATGGATGCCTCTCTGCTCATATGCAATTCAAGACTACGGACACCTCTCACGTTTTCCCTTCAGTTGATGTCACTAAGGTTAAAGGTCAGTGTTAAACCTCATCGTCACTGGCACAGGTAAAACAAGTTTTACTTTTTTTTTTAAAGCCTGAAAATGTTTGTCAATAAAAATTAAGATAAATGTTTGGACTTTATAGACGACATATAGCGGTGTAACATTAAGTTGTGAAAGTAAGACAAAACCAATTAAAGAAAAGGAGAGAAAGAATGTTCTATACACTTCAGACTTGAATACTTCAGTTTTGTTTTTCTGTGTTCAGGTGTCTTGAAAGATACAGTATCAAGGTGACAAAATATGATAACTTGGGGACAGGACTACAGAATTTTTTATTTTTTTATTTTATTTTACATTTGTACATACAGAAAGTACAGTTGTGTACATCTACCATAAATGTAGATGTTCGAGTGTCTTCACTGTTGCAGTCATAACTGTAGGGTGCTCCTGCCGGCAGGCAGCCCGACGTCGGCCAGAATCCCAAAGTCTGGGTCCGGCGTTGGCTGTACAAGCTAGTACCCTGACGTCAGTACGCATTGGTACATAGCCCTCAGCCGACGCCATCTTCTCCAGCCTTTCTTGCCCTAGATGTCAGAAGTCCCCAACAAAACAAAATGAATCCAACAAGGAAACACAAATACACCACAAAAAAGGAAAAGGGAGAAAAAAGAGGGGATAGGAGGGAGGGAAACCCCGACTGCAACAGTGAAGACACTCGAACATCTACATTTATGGTAGGTGTACACAACTGTACTATGTTCTTCGTGTTTCACTGTTGCAGTCATAACTGTAGGGTGGAATCCCAAAGCAGTGTAAAAGGGAGGAGGCTTTAGATAGAAGAAGGGAGGCAAGAATACCCTGCAAAACAGCAGAGGCAAAGCCTGCCCTGGCCTTAGCAAACAGCCGGAGATTGTAGTGCTTGGAAAAAGTATGCACAGAACTCCAAGTGGCAGCTTCCAAGATATCCTTGGTAGGGACTCCTCTGAGGAAAGCTGTAGAAGTGGCAGCTGCTCTAGTAGAATGACTTCTAATGGTACCTGGAAACTGTTTCCCATGATGAGTGTAACAAAATCTGATTCCATAAGCAATCCATTTGGAAATAGTTCGTTTAGAAATAGGTTTTCCAAGAGAACTGGAGGCAAAAGAAACAAACAATTGATTAGACTTTCTGAACTCTTTAGTCTTGTCCAGGTAAAATCGTAACTGTCTGTGCACATCTAATGAATGCAAAATCCTTTCCCCTTTATTTTGAGGATTTGGAAAGAAAGTTGGAAGGTGAATTGTCTGATTTAAAGCCACTTTCGAAATCACCTTAGGCATGAAAGTAGGATTGGTCCTCAAGGATACTCTGTCCTGATGGAAAATAAGGTATGGTTCCACAGCCATGAGAGCTTGCAACTCTGAGACCCTTCTGGCAGAGGTCAATGCTAATAAAAGAACAGTCTTCCAAGATAAAAACTTAATATCTGAAGATGCAGCAGGCTCAAAAGGAGGCAAAGTAAGTTTTTCTAAAACATAATTAAGATCCCAGGCAGGGACAGGAGGGGTCCTGGGAGGCCGAAAATTTTTAGCCCCTCCCAAGAATTGCTTCACCAAAGGATGAGAAAAAACAGGAGGATCAGAACTGAAATGCGCAGAAATAGCAGAAGCATGAATCTTAATGGAAGAAAAGGAAAGTCCTTTAGATAAAAGTTCCGAAAGGTAAAGCAGAATAGAAGAGAGATCAGGTACCAGAGGATCCGAGCCTCGGTCCTGCATCCAAATACAAAACCTCTTCCATTTAGAGGCATAGGATTTCCTAGTGCTAGGCCGTCTAGCTTCCAGAAGAACATCCAAAACTTGTTTGGGAAGACTAGAGGAAATCAAATTCCTTTGAAGAGCCAAGCTGCCAGGCAAAGGGTCTTGAGATTGGAATGTAGTAACTGACCCTGATGTTGGGACAGAAGCGAAGGGTTCAGAGGGAGAATCCAAGGAGGCCCCAAGAACAGGTTCTTAGTTGGATACCAAAACTGTCAAGGCCAATTTGGAGCAATCAAGATGAGGAACTTGGGCTTGTCCTGTTTTATCTTCAGTAATACCCGAGGTAGTAGAGGAAGAGGAGGGAAGGCATATCCTGAAAGGCTTCTCCAGCTGAAGGACAGGGCATCCACTCTCCAAGCTGTTTTGTGGAAGGACCTGGTGCAAAAGTGAGGCAGCTGATGATTGAGATGGGATGCAAACAGATCTATCTGGGGACATCCCCAAACTGCAGTAATCCTGTTGAATAAGTTGGTGTCTAGCATCCATTCGTGAGGATCTGAAATGTTTCTGCTCAGGCTGTCTGCTAAGAGATTCTGTTCCCCTGGAATGAATTGAGCCTGGAGATGTAGATTCAAATTTAGAGCTGTGTCCCATAAAGCCATAGCTAGTCTGCAAAGGGGGTACGAATGAGAACCCCCCTGCTTGTTGATGTACCACATGACCGTGGTGTTGTCTGTGCGAATTAGCAGAGGCCCTGGTTGCAAAAGGTTCTTGAAGGCTAGAAGGGCCTTTTGAACTGCCAACATTTCCTTCAGATTGATGTGCCAGTGAAGATGGTCCTTTGTCCAGGTTCCCTGCTGGCAATTGTCTAGAAAGTGTGCTCCCCAAGCATAATCCGAGGCGTCCGTGGTTAGGATTTGAGTAGGTTGAGGTAGACGAAAAGGCTTTCCTTCATTTAAAGCGCATACCCTGGACCACCAGAGGAACTCCCTCTGAAGGCAGGGGATCAGAGGAATCAGAATATCCAGATCGTGGTAATGCTGTGACCATACACTTTTCAGATACCATTGAAGCTTTCTCATATGAAGCCTTGCGTTTGGAATCAACAGAATGCAGGAAGCCATGTAGCCCAGAGCCTGCAGGAATTTCCTTGCAGTGAGCTGAGATAGAGTTGCTAAGGTGCTGAAAGTAGAAGCCAGCTGAATTTGTTTTTCTGGAGTGAGGAAGGCCCTTTGTAAGGTTGTATTTAAGAGGGCTCCCAAGAATACCATTTGTTGAGAAGGGATCAAATGTGACTTTTTTGTGTTCACTGAGAATCCCAGTAGGAGGAGAAGACGTTGAACAAAGTCCAGATGTTGAAGTAGAAGATCTTTGCTGTCTGCCTGAATAAGGCAGTCATCCAAATAGGGGTAAATCTGTATCCCCTGAAGTCTGCAGTAAGCCACTACTGGTGCCAGGCACTTGGTAAAGACTCTGGGCGCAGTAGATAAACCAAAGGGCAGTACAGAGAATTGAAAGTGCCTCGAACCTGCCTTGAACCTGAGGAATTTCCTCCGTTCCTGCCTGATGGGAATGTGTAAGTAGGCTTCCTTTAAGTCCAATGTCACCATCCAGGCGTCCTGAGAGAGCATTGGAATTAGTTGCTGCAGAGTAAGCATCTTGAATTTTGGAATTTCCAAAAAGGTGTTTAACACAGAAAGGTCCAGAATAGGTCTCCATGAGTTTTGTTTTCTTGGAACCAGAAACAGTCTTGAATAAAAACCTTTTCCCATCTCTGAGAGTGGAACAGGCTCTGTGGCTCTCATGGCCAGAAGAGCATCCACGTGATTTAAGGCCTCTGACCATTGATGTTTTGGCAGATCTGGCCAACCGTGAGCCCTTGGCAAAGTGTGAAAGTGGAATTTGTAACCCTTTAAAATCACGTCCAATACCCATCTGTCCTGGGTAATATGAGTCCAATTTCTGTAAAAAAGAGACAGTTTTCCTCCGAGAGGGGCATCCAGGTGAAGGGGTCCTGTAGCCCAACCGAGAGAGTCATTGAGTTTGCTTTCTTTGAGATTGGGATCTGTCTTCTCCCCTTCTAGGTGAAGAAGCAGTCCATTGTCTAGATCTGTAAGAGGCCTGACCTTGACCACGACCTCTGGAGCGTCTATATCTTCCCCTTTGAGGCCTGTCAGACGTGGGAAAGGACCAATTTTTAGAGGGCCAATTCCTGGAAAATCTAGGAGGCTGAACTTGCAAGAAATCTTTTACAGTCTGCATAGACTTTGCCGTTTCTTCCATCTTTTTAATAACTTCCTCAGCCTTGGATCCAAAAAGAACATCATGTTGAACAGGGGCATCTAATAACTTAGCCTTAACCTGTTCAGGTAAACTTTGTTCACGAAGCCAAGCATGTCTCCTGATAACAGTACCAGAGGCTGCAGCCCTGCAAGAAGCATCCAAAGCATCAAAACCACAACGTAAACTATGTTTGTTCACTTGTTCAGTAGCATGCAATACATCCTGAAGTTCCTTATCCTCTGCACAAGCAGGAAGGGAAGCAAGCTTTTGCTTTAAAACAGACAAAAGAAATTGCTGATACTTAAACATATGAAACTGGCAATTTAAAGCCCTTACAGACAGGGTAGCAGAAGTATATACCTTTTTACCCCACCTGTCTAAAGCACGAGAATCCTTCTCAGAGGGAATAGGATTTTTAGAAGTAGCAACCTTAGCAGCCTTAGAGCCCTGAGAAATAGTTTCAGGATCCAGAAGGGTTTTAAATAAGAATAAATGAGAGTCAGGAACCCTATAAAATCTATCAGGCTTAGAAGGAGCAGGAGGCATGGAATCAGGATTCAAATTAGCCTCAGAAAAAGCATCATCTACAATGTCCAAAACAGGAGGGATAGCTAAAGGCCTATGCTGAGGAAGAAGAAGAAATTCCCTAAGCCTCTTCTTGGAAGCAGAATACTCCTGTCCTTCCCAATGAAAATGTTCCCTCATCTCATGCAAGGTTTCCCCAAAGAGAAATCCTCAGGCGGAGGCCGAGGGTAAGAGTCCTCAGCATCCGAATCCTCATAAGGAGGAAAGGAATAGTCCTGATCTGAGGAAGAAACAGAAGATACAGAAGCCTGGTCAGAGGAATCCAGAGTAACATCCTGTCGAGGCCTTTTCTCAGGAGGGGGGTGAGAACCCCTAATCATTGTAAGCAAATCTTCAGCCATCTTTAATAATTGCTTCTGTGTCCTGGGAGTAGATTCAGAAGCAGTTTGAGCAGGAACTTTAGACTTAACAGGAGTCTTTGTCTTTGCCTTTGCCTTTGAAATAGTGATGTGAGTAGGCCTGAAAACCGCCTCAGAAGCCGGTACCTGCACAGCGGTTCCGGACCCATCTGAAGGAGCGACGTCCGAAGGTCCTGCAGCAGTTAAAATAGTGGGCCTTGATGGCTCCCCATGGGAGTCCGTATCGGCCATTGGTTCAGAAGTGGCGGACGACAGGGGCTGCAAAAGCGCCTCACTGACGACAGCCGAACCGGACGCTGGCTCCAGCTGCAACGAGTCCTGTTTGGACCTCGGAGGCCTGTCTTTGTCTTTGCGCTTCTTTTGAATTCTGGTAGTGTCCGACGACATTCTATAATTGAAGCGTCTGCCAAAATAATTTAAAGCCCAATCGTACCTGCGCTTGATAGTACGAGAGTTGAACCTGGCACAGAACCGACAACAAGAAATGTCGTGGTCAGGGCCTAAGCAAGGTAGACAGTAAGAGTGGAAATCTTTATGAGGTATTTGTTTCCCACACGCTATACAATTATTAACTTTTTCTGACATCGGAGGAACAAGAAAAAGATTCCCCAACGGGGTACTTAGCTTTGAGAAGAGAAGTAAGAACTTCGGACCGACAACAACAAAATACGCTGTTCGAAAATCGCCAACCAACGACTTGCGAGCTGCTTTCCACCGCACGGCAAGAAAGACTGGAGAAGATGGCGTCGGCTGAGGGCTATGTACCAATGCGTACTGACGTCAGGGTACTAGCTTGTACAGCCGACGCCGGACCCAGACTTTGGGATTCTGGCCGACCTCGGGCTGCCTGCCGGCAGGAGCACCCTACAGTTATGACTGCAACAGTGAAACACGAAGAACATTAATGCAATTTATATTACACAAAGGTGAAATACTTTAAAAATAAAACATGTTCCTTTGCATATCTTTGTTGCAGATATTTATTTTTTGGCTTATCCCAAATTGCATGGTTATTACCCTGAAAAGGCTACACTGCTGATGTGGTATTAGTTTTCAGCCAAGCTTTCTTCATGCCCGATTGCACTTTTGCAAATATATGACACTGCATTACCTTTAGATTTTATTTGTAGTTGTTCTCTCCTATGACTTAGAATGACAATACTGGAACTCTTACTTTCTTCAACTCCCTCTACAGACAGGCTTTGAAAACATTTTTAGTGACCTCTTTTGTTTTTGATACTTGCAAGTTTATAAGCAAAATTTAAGGTCCAAGTAGAAAAGTGGTTCCTCACTTTGGCTTGTACAGGTTCTAAATTTCTTAGATACAATTTTTTCCCCTTCTTAGTATCCCAACTCATCTCAGTTTTTATCATAGTGCTTTATCATAAAACGATTCACAAAACAGATCAAATTATGCAAAGAATTAACAGAGCAGCAGTTAGGGAAAAGGCTAAAATGTGTAATAAAAAACTTCAACAAACACATGCATCCATTATATCCATTCCGGTCAAGCTGCACCCTATGAACAACCATCTTTGTCCACGTGAATTTATTACTAAAGTAGGAACGGAGGCAGATTGCCTAGCCTTTTTGGCACTGCACACACAATGCACACACACACACACACACACACACACACACACACCTATAAACAATGATATACAAAAATAATGAGAACAATAAAGGAAAAATACAGTGCAAGTGTCACCATTCAGAGGTGTCAGGTTTTTCGTCATTCATGCCTGCACTGCACACACAATGCACACACACACACACCTATAAACAATGATATATAATAATAATAATAATAATAATAATAATAATAATAATAAAGGAAAAATAGAATGGAAGGCCCAGGAAGTTAGAATTGGGGAGTCCACCTCTACAAAGAGTCCTTGGACCGCTCCCTTTTGGCATTTACTTCTCAGAAGTCAAGGCCAATGTTAGTGGTATCTGGCTGGCTAAATTTGCAGATGATTGCAAATTAGGAGCTGTCATTGAATCTCACACTAACACAAAATGTTCTCCAGGAGCGGCTGATACAGACAAACAACTGGTGTCAGAGTCATGGACTAAAACTAAATGCCAAGAAATGCATAATAGTATCTTTTGGGAAGTCATCCATCCCTGGTAACTATCATACTGACAACATACCCGTTAGAGTTGACACAGTTGTCAGGGACTTAGGGACACACATAGATAATAATCTAGCCTTTGATCATCACATGTCTAGAGTAGTGAAGAAATCATTCTATATTACGCAACTTATAAACAAAGGTATGGCATCTATGTCCAAGGAAGTCATTGTTCCACTGTATTCAACATCCATCCCACCTACCATTGAGTACAATGTCCCCTTTGGTATGTATCTAATCAGGCATATCCAACAACTGGAACATCCACAGAGGTTCCTCATTAAAAGAATACAGGGCATAAGTAATATGTCCTATGCAGACCACCTATCATTGAGTACAATGCCCCCTTTACTAACCAGGCATATCCAACAACTGGAACATCCACAGATGTTCCTCACTAAAAGAATACAGGGCATAAGTAATATGTCCTATGCAGGCCCTATCCCTGTATTATGTCTCCTACAGGCTTTTGAGGGGAGATCTATGCCTGGCATACAGGGCATTGTCAGACCCTACTTTGATGGCCCTCCTGCATATCCACAAAACAAACTGTATCAGAATTACCCATTTTAAAGGCTTAAACCTTGCCTGTGATATAAATAGGACCTACTGGAGAGATAGTTATGTATCCCAGAGACTACCCATGTCTATGGAACAGGCTCCCCATCCATGTGAAGCAGCGTTCCTCCCTAATCCAATTCAAGTGCAACTTTGACAATTGGATGGGAAACCAGAAAGTCATCACTAGTTTGGCACCTATGTCTCTGATGCAAACAGGTAACCTGTAAATGGTTCATCTCCTAGGCCCATGCTTACACTTATCAAGGGCATCAGAACTCATCACAGATTTGGGATGTGTGGCTAGGCTTAAAAAGGCCCTTGCGGTTGTTAGCCTAGTAAATACCTATGAACCTATAAGTGTCACCAGTCAGAGGTGTCAGGTTTTTGGTCATTCATGCCTGCACTGCACATTTCACTTATGAATAACAATACAGCTCATGTCAGGAGAAGGGCCACATGATCAGCACTGCAACTGTGGTGGGACAAAGTGGCCACCTGTGTCAGGTACAAGCTGTTAGGGAGAACAGTTGAGATTTGCCAAAAAGGTGGAAGTGGAGAGGAGTCCTGGTATACATTTAACAAGCTACAGTTAATATCATGGCTTCTTAAATTAATGTATGTAGTAAGCAATGAGTTTGGATAAGGTCTTTGTTGCATTTTATTAGTAACAGCAACAAACAGCTTAAGCTTTGGACTGAGAGGTGCACCAGTCTGGGGACTGGCCATGGCATCAAATGACCTAACTATAGCTCTGTACATGATGCATAAAACAGTGATAAACACAAAACAAAACAAAAAAATGTGAGACTTCAAAAGAAGCCAGAATGGTACGCAGAGGGACTGAAAAAATAGTGCAGACTTTATATGCTGTGTATGAAAGGGTGGATAAAAGGGTAGGACATGCACTCTTACAAGAGAGAAAAAAAAGCACATGCATTAAATGAGCATAGTTTTTTCATACTAAGTAAAAACTGGACAAAGAACAAGGACTGCAATGAAAAAATACAACATGCAAAAAAGATCATCAAAAGGGTGTGTGTGTGTGTGTGTGTGTGTGTGTGTGTGTGTGTGTGTGTGTGTGTGTGTGTGTGTGTGTGTGTGTGTGTGTGTGTGTGTGTGTGTGTGTGTGTGATTTTGCATGCTGCAAATATTACAGACTATAGCATACTGCATTTATTCAGCTGGTCTGCCCGGTTTTAATAATCAACACAGTTACAAACCGTGACCCTCCAACTCCCTGAAGCAAATTTAAGATTTTCCATTTTGCACTAAATGGGATAATAATAGTCCTTCCTGTGTTTAACAATGCACTGTTAAAATAAATGTGTCTTCTCCAAATCAAAAGTTATTCAAGTGCATGAAAGCCTTAAATTGAAAGCCAAAGAATCAGCAGAAGGTGAGCACCAAACAGAATATAAAATAGAAGTTAAGAAAGCATGTATATTGAGAGATACATTTCAATTTTCATTTGTATTTATTTTTTTATTTTATCTTAGGACAAGCAGGAGAAAGCCTTTGTTCATCTATTCAGCAACTGTATGCCACTTAATACATGAAATAATGACCACAGACGACACAAAAGAACAGTCACACAGACATTTAGAACTTTTTTTAATGCAAACCTAAAGCACAGAGATATCAAAGACCCTTGTAAGTGACTATACCTTGATAAATTTATTTATTTATTTATTTAAATTTGTTGACCGGGACTGTCCGACTGGACGTAGGTCCATTTTCAGCGGAGGCCCGGAGAGAAAAGCTCCACAGTAAAATAAACAGACAGTAGTTCATAGGTTCATAGGTTCATACTAGGCTATCTGCCCGAGGGCATTTACAAGCCTAGCCCATAGTTTTGTGGCTTACGCCACCCCTTTAGTATGGGGAACTATACCCATTATTTTGCTGTGCCTCTGTTGAGCAGTGACACTGAGGTAATCCCTGGGGTATATCTGCGATCTCCCATCCATTGGTCAAGATTTCTCTTGAACAAGGCCAGCGAGGTGCTCTGCCTCACATATACCGGGATTTTATTCCACAGCATAGGGAGTCTTTGGGTGATGAATCTATCCCTCCAGCACGTCCTATTAATAGCCGTGTCGAGGTTTAAGTCTCCGCCTTGTGGCTCTGACGGATCTAGATTTTTGAGGTGAAGCATATTCATCAAATCTGGGTTTGACATGGCCTTGTATGTTAGGCAAAGGTCACCTCTGAGCAAGCGGTGGCGACTGAATAGAGCTGGAGTTCTTTCAGTCGGGCAGCATAGGACAGATGTTTGAGACCCTTTATCCTTTTGGTGAGGAACTTTGTGGCCTCTCCAGTTGCTGCAAGTGTCGGGTCAGATACATTCGAATGGGGCATTGTACTCAATCATTGGTCTGATGAGTGATGAGTATAGGGAGACTATGACCTCCCTTGATCTAGATGAGAATCCCTTCATGATAAGGTGGGCAATGTAGAAGGTCTTCCTAACTACTTTAGCTACATGGGTGTCGAATGACAGACTACTATCAACCTGGGTCCCCAGGTCCCTGATAACTTCTTCTGTGCTCAGTGGATTGCCACCTATTTGGTAGCTAGGGGTAACCTTGTTTTTCCCGAAGGGTATGACTATGCATTTTTTGGCTTTTAACTTTAGGCCATGGCTCTGGCACCAGTTATCCGTTTTTGTGAGACCCTTCTGAAGGATATCTGTGTCAGATGAGTTTTCTACTATGGCGCCCAGTTTGCAGTCATCTGCAAACTTTGTCAGCCATAACCCTCCTGTGTTTGCTTGTACTTGGAAAAGTAGATGCCAAACAAGAGTGGGCCCAGGACTGAGCCCTGTGGTACACCACTTGTGACAGGCTTTGAGTCTGACATGGCGCCAGCAACTCTGACCCTGTGGGTTCTGTCACTCAGCCAGTTTGCAACCCATCTTGTGATGTATGGGTTAACATTTAAGCTGATGAGTTTTTCAATGATACCCGAGTGGGGTATTGTATCAAGGCCTTCGCCAGATCGAGGTAGGCTGTATGGACTGCCTTTCCCTCATCAATGGCTTTGGTGACTGTTTGAAAAAGTCAACCAAGTTTAGAAGGCATGATCTGCCTTTGACAAAGCCAAACTGGGATGGATCCAAAGTCTGCAAATTCCCTATGTCTTTATTTATGAGGTCCATTATGATCCTCTCCATGGCTTTGCAGATAAGGCTTGTCAAGCTAATGGGCGGTAATTTCCAGGGTCGGTGGAGGCACCACCTTTGTGAAGTGGGACCACAGTTGCAGTGCGCCACTCCTGGTGCGTATCCAGAGGTAAGACTATGATTAAACAGCTGTCCTAGCTGTGGGTTTAATTCCTCGTTGAGTTCGTGGAGCACACAGCCGGGGACACCATCAGGTCCCATGGATGCTGTGTTTTTTGCTTTGGAGAGAGCAGTTCTCACTTGGGTGTTGGAGATGTTTGGGGGGCTGCAATCGCTTGGTATAGATATCTCTCCTTTTGGGGGGGGGGGAGTTTGCACTGAACCTGTCAGCCAGTATGTTGGCAATGTCTGTAGGATCAGTAATCTTCACATCATTTTGAACTAGTTACATTGGATTACATAGTGATTAACAATTTACATAGAAATTACTTACAACATATTTACAGATGAAGAACAAGTACATCAGTAGACAACTAGAATCTTTATCTGTGAAGTACATAACAGACATTAACAAATGTTACAATAAGAAGTTCCTGCTGTATAATAAGTACTAGGCTTATGAGCATCTGAGCTTGCTATAATCAAGGTAGTTAGTGGAGTGGAAAGAAAGGTAGTGGTTGGATGGGGTGGATGATATTAGAGTGGGAGTTGCAAGGGCATAGCCAGCATGTTTTTAGGTGCGTTTTAGTAAAGTTTTGAAGTGGGTGCATGATGGTACGGAGGTAATTGTGGGTGGGAGTGAGTTCCATAATTTGGCTATGGTGCAAGAGAATAGTGCTTCACCAGCAGAGTTATTGGCTTTAGTGATCTGCAAGTGATTTTTGTTGCTGGATCTTAGTGGTCTGGTGGTGCGATAGGGTTGGAGTAGATTCTAGAGGGATGGGACGTTTAGTGGATGGTTTACTAGTTTGTGGGTGAGTGAGAGTTGATACCACTGAAGGAGGTGAGGGAGTTCAAGCCAGCCCAGTTCAGCAAGTGAGAGAGAGGGGTGACTACGCTAGGATGCCCCTGTGGCGAATTTGGCAATTTTGTTGTAGCAGGTCTCTAGCTTGTATATTGGTATATATTGGAGAGGCATAAAGTAGGGTGGAGATAAGGTGGGAATTTGCTATTGAAATCTTTGCTGCTTTGGTGAGAAATTGCTTATTTCTGTATAACGCTCCTAGTTTTTTGTGGACTTTATTTATGGTCATGGATATGTGAATGTCAAATTTTAGTTTATTGTCTATTTCCACTCCTAGCAATTTGGTGTGTTCAGTTGGGTATATGGTGTTTTTCTCTTTTGCTGTGATGTTAAAGTGAGAGTTGTTTTGAGTATGTTTGGTGGGTTGGAAGACGAGTAGTTTAGTTTTGTTTGAATAAATAATAGACTTTTCTGTTAGCGTTATGTTGCAAACAGGATCAAAGGGAAACCATCCTTTCTTGATTCGTAACTTTGAAAGAATAAACATAAGACAAAATCAAGAACTAATTTTAAACTTTCTAAATGTAAATAAGCAAGCAAGAACAAATATGATCTATTATCAAAAAAGACAAAAATCTACTGCAAGATAAACCATGACATGTAGACACAGAGAAAGGTCAGTAACCCACAGCATGCTTGAGTTTTCCTGCAGTATATGTAACATCTAAGCCAAATACAGCTCATGGAAGTCCACAGATCAGAGTTCAAACACCCACCATCCCGCCAGCTTGAACAACCCTGCCACAGACTAACTGTTCTTTCTGTCATTTTTTTTTTTTACTTGACCGAGACAAGAAGCCTTGACACACTTGTACGTTATTTCATAGCAACACCTGACTTGCTTATCCAGGACTAGAGGCAGCACTATTTTCTTGGCTAAAAGAATAACATCTACAAATTCAGCAGTAAAAATGATTCTCCTTTATCACACCTGTAGTCTATATAGGTGCACCAGCATTTAAACCGCTTCTATCCCTGTATTTTGTCACTTATGTACAGGTGCACCATCTAGGTCACCAAGTCCATGACCGCTCCATCTGTAACTTCAAGCAAGAAAAACATTTACATTTGAACTCTTATTTTATTTAAAAGACATCTTGGATCTGCTCATTTTGTCTGGTTAGTCTTGCATGACAGACTGAAATGCTTTGCTTGCGCATAGTATAATCTATTTCCTTTTACTATCAGGATGCACCTACAGTAGAAAACAATGAAAAAAAAAAACTTTTTTTTAATTGCCTCTCAGTTGGTGAGCTGTTTCTCCTCAAAGTTGCTGCAAGCTGCACATGATGAGACGTCTGTGCAGTTCAATAATAACGGAGTCTTTAATGGTGTAGGAGTTGCCGTGTCACTTATGCTGCTCATACAGTTTCCTCTTGTTTACGTTCTGCATCCAGTTACAAAACTCTCACACTTTTTGGCTATAGGTGGATAGATTTTACTTTTTAGGTGCCAACACTAACACAACAAGCAGGACCGCAAGAATGGGTGCTGGACTGCAGCAGTTGAAATGATTTACAGTTTTAGGACTGAGTTAGTAGCCAGGGAAGCAACAGGTCTATGTTCAATAAGACTAGATAATACAACTTTAACTTATTTGCCATTTACTACAAGGAGTCTGCAAGTAAATGTGTGTGTGTGTGTGTGTGTGTGTTTATGTAGTTGACAGGCCAAATTACAACTGCTAGATGGATGTCTGTATAGATATGAACATGCTAATAAATATCTTTTGGCATCTGTATAAATCAGATCATTGTAAGCATGCAGAGAAAGTGGCCAGTGTTTTGGGGGGCAGGCTTTGTAAAAACAAAGAGCAGTTGAGTGATCATTGATATGGTTTGTGTGTGCATACACCTTTCTGTGTCTGAGTGCAACAATTTGAAAAACATTACTGTGGCCATTACTTAAAACATTTCATCACAGTCAGAGGTGGTGTAGCCTCAGCGCATTTTACTGTAGAACAACTAATGCTACAATTTAATTTCAGAAAAACGGTGAAGACACAATCTCTAATTTGAATTTCAAGTTATTACTTTAACAAAAATGCATATGTTTTACTTGTTCTTACAGTGGGCACTTATGTAATTCATAAAATCATAAACAAATCTTAGTTTTATAACAAACACTTAAACCTTTTTTTTTCTAGTATTTGAAACAGTTTCCTCCCAAACGTCATGAACTCACAAACCTCTCAACTGCTCATGATTGTCAGGGACACCTCTGATACTGAATCAAATTTTTGCTCCGTCCCTCATAATCCCTCCTAAAACTGCTGACTTTTGGAGAACAAGTTGCAAATTGTACTAAATAAAAATAAATAATAATTTTGAGATACAGAGTTCTTTTACTTCACAAAATGTATAATACTTTACGTTCTCTTATTCTATCGCTGTCTCAACTTAATAGTATTAATATTTTAAAAGTGTCCCTAATTATTATTGGATTTGTTCCTGATTCTGTTCAGATGAATCTCTTCCTGGATTCATTGAGACATACTCCTGCCATAAATGAAGTGGTGATCCCCCAAAATTAACTTAAGATGTATGCATGCCATCTGTGAAAGACTGTATGTATGTATATGTGTGTGTGCGTGCGTGTGACTGTGGATGAGGGTGTGTGTGTGTGTGTGTGTCTGTTTATGTATGTGTCCTGCAGCTGGCAGCACACAGTGAAGGGACAGGATCGGGCTTCCCATGACCCTGACTTGAATTAAAACAGCATCAGAGAATGGATGAATGAAGCGTTACAAAACAATATTCACCTGAAGCCCAGTAACAAGGGGTACATCACACACACGAATCACTAGGTTGAGAAAGAGCTCTGAAAGGCACCATAGCAGTATCTCAATGGCTCATGGCCCCTGGCCTAATTCAGCTAATCCCTCAAGAAAAGCATGCAGCTGCCCATCAAAATCAACTGGCTTCTGCATAGTTAGAAGCTTCATTACCAGTCTTGACCATAAAGTGATTTATGGCAACTGGAAATTTGGGCTCATCTCATTAAGGGTCTCCAGGATCGCAGCTCAAGCTCTTCAAAATGAGATTATCGTTTACCTGAAATGAGGATTTTTTTTTTTGTGGGCGGGGTGTACCCTTTCCAGTTATTTTTAACTGTGTGCTATATTAGTTTTAGCCATTACAAAACTGATTTGTATGTGTCAGTACTGTGAATGTAAAGATATATAGATAAATTTATTTTGACTTCAAGAGTTCATGAAGAGAAATATCTTCCATGAAGCATTGTTTTCTCTTTTTTGCATTCTTTGCCACTGAAGTCGGTTGATCATCAGCCCTCGCCATGATGAAATTGGACCATTCATTCCCCATCACAGGAACTAGAATCAGCCAGGAGGGTCTATCATTCGGACAGCAATCAGGGGTAGTTAAAAGCTTTCTATTTTTAGTTTCCCATATCCCTAACACATGCACCTGGTGATGGGCATACTGGAAGACATCGCGCTTGTGCAAGGGGCATTCCTGCCCCACCTGCTGAGGCCTAAAAGGTAAGCTTTGCAGTTTCTACCAGGAGTTTAAACACTGCCCAGTGTCCCCCGAGTATATGCAACCCCTGCCCCAAGAACAGGCAAGCAGGACCACACACCCTTCACTCTTCCCTCTGCCAGCCTGGCTCTCCACTGAGTTTGGCATAGTTCATTATATTATGAAGTCTTTTATGGCAGTAGAGTGTATTGTCTATGACTATTATAAATTATTGCCTTACCACAGTGAACCACTGTAAATCAAAGCCCAATACTTGAAGTATTAAACAAAAAGCATGAACATTATTCTGACAATCATTTTCATTCATAACAAACACAGCAGCTGTGTTTGCAGCAAACCTGCACACAGTTTTGATCACTCATTATGTTGCTTGTTTTGGCAGTTTCATATGGCTCTTTTCCACATAACTGGACCCAGATTATAACCAATGTGGCTCTTTGGTTGGAAAAGGTTGCAGACCCCTGGTCCTACAGGAAATCCCCTAATGAATTATTTACTAACTTGCTTAGTTAAGTAATTGAAGTAGATCTGGTATGGCCTCAGTTTGTAGCCATGAATGGGAAAATACAAACCAGTGTTACGCCTTTTAAAAGAAAACACAATACAGCTTACAATGCAGACATACAGACCTGATGCACTACGCGTTACCTACAGTATACAACAGATGCAGTATGATCAGCTACAACTGCCGGAAAGTATTAAAGCTTACAAAACAAACAGCAAAATAATATGCTGTCCACTTGATAGACAAAATAGTAAACCAACTATTCTAGAAGTAGTGAATATAATAACAGAGAAAGAAGGACTGGAAGTAAGATCTTTAGAAAAGGGTAGGTGCAAATTGCATAGACAAAATGGGAACTGTGGGAACAATATATGCAGAATAATGTTTTGGAGAAGGAATGAAGTTTAAGGGAAAGCAGGAATTGAATGAACGATGTAATGTTTGACTGACATGACTGAATAGAATATTATAAGCAATGTGCAACTGAAAATACGTCAATATGGTTTGTTTTGTTTTCATTTATATAAATGTAGGATTGCTTCTGTCGTAAGTGATAATTCAATAAACATGTTTCTTGTTTAAAAAAATAGTAATCAAAACCCGAGGTTCTTAACTCATTCAGTCCTGAGCAGTAAGAGGTTAATTAATTTACTTGCTTACTGAAGTCTTCTAAGCCAAGAAACAACTTTTCTACCCACGGCTTTTCACCAAAACTCTCTATGAAAATCAAACCTTTGACTTGCAAATTACAAAAAAAAAAAAAAAAAAAAAAAAACTTGGAAACCTCTGTTACATGATGGCTAATTTGAAAGGTATAAGTGGTGATAACATTTTATATATATATATATATATATATATATATATATATATATATATATATATATATATATATATATACACACACACACACACATACACACACACATATACATATGCACACACACACACAGACACACAGATTCACAGTGTATATGCCCTTTCCCCCACTGTAGTGTGACCATATAGTTAAGGGGGGGTGGGGGATGTAGCCCCCCACCTAATTTGGTTAAAAACTACTTGCTTACCCTCTTAACAGAAACTCGACAATATAAAACCAAGCTAGTTGTGGGGCTACACCCCCCCACACACCCCATATAAATAATTTTTTTATATATATATATATATATATATATATATATATATATATATATATATATATACACACACACACATACATATACCAACTCCAGGGTCTCACTACAGTGGGGAAAAGGGCATATACACTGCCACAACAATTTCAGTGAAATGGGATTTGGTCAAATGAGTTTTCGGCGAAGTAAGGTGAAGCCACACACACACACACACACACACACACACACACACACACACACACACACACACTGTATACTCCCCAGCCCAGACATACACACAATCACACAGTGCATGGAGTATTAACATTACACCCCAAAAAAACAGGAAAAAGGCAAGCTTGTTAAGCACACTTTTGACTTCAGAAAGATTATAAACAAATGCTTTGTTAATCACCCAAAGAGCTGTTAAGATCAGGCCTTGTGCTAGGGGATAACAGGGGGTCAGTTTTGGCCAGCAAAGGATAGCAGCAAAAGGTAAAACAGCTTTGGAAGCTGTAAAGCACTTCTATCTGCCAGACTTAATGTTTGGTAAAATGAAGTGACTAACAGCTTTAAAACTGTTCCTTCTTCGGGGGACACTGTTTCCACATGACACTGTTTCCACATACCGCCTGTTTGACATAACTAAGTGTTTTACTGGCTTTCAAAATCTTTGGAAGCTGGTAAACACAAAGGTCTTACACTTTTTTTCTTTTTCCTTTTCTTATGCAACATAGTAGCACATGGAGTGGATAAAGCTCCATACATTACTAAGAGTAATGACAGGGTCTTACTGATCATAACCTTTATTATGTGCTCTCAACACCGGTGCTCTCAGACTTCAGTCTCAAGGTGAATTTATTGGTTATCGTGTCTCAAGCACATAAGGTAGTTATGATTGGAGAACTGATCGTAATTCTCTAAATTACAAAATATTTATGTAAACTGACAGCAAAAGAAATCAAGTCTACCTTGTCTGCACATCTGCATGCATCAGATGTGTAGGCACTGTGTCCTCCTGCCTTAGGTTGCCCAACTCTTTCCAGCTACGCTGTGCCCTTATGAAGGCCCCTGTGCATTCAAAAGCCACCACCCACTCAAGAAGTTTGTTTCAAGTGTCCACAACCTTCTCAATTAAAAAAAAAATCTTCCCTTGAAAAATGATACACTGAGAAATACAAATAATGTATGATTTACTTGTTTCTTTCTCTGTTTCTATGGCATTTCTATACTACTCAGACTTCTCAGTGTACAAGCTGTGTTGGAAATAACTCAACACTTTTATGTATTTGTGTTATTGGGACTTGGTTCTTATTAACCCCTGCACTTAAAAATGTCAACAAAGGAAGAGTCCATGTAACAAGGTGACTGTAGACCTTTATATCTCCCTCCCAAGATGATCATAAACCATTTACATTTGTTTTACAGTGTTCGTCCCCTCTCAGTGACCTTCTTTCCCTCCAAATGGGGATATAAATGTATTGTGGATTCACATTTTTTTTAATAGAGTATCACAGTTTCAGCTGAGGCTACAATGTCAAAAAAACTATACCACTGACCAAAAGAAAGCATGAAGACGGACTCCTTGTAAGGAACTAATTCCTAGCTTTACAAATAATTTAATGTAAGCACTACTTTGTAGATGAAAAAAAAAGACCTCATTACATGACAAAACATAAAGAACACAGACCAATGAGTGTCAATGGAAAAAAATATTACTGACACACTGCCAGTCCAAAAGTAACCAGTAAAGGTCAGCGTTGCATTTCTAAGACCAGCATGATGAGGTACGGCATATGACCCTATAAATCCCGGGGACACTCAGTACGTTATGAGAAAGAGGAGGCTTAGCCGAAAAACAAAATTACACCAGTACATCTGCCTGCATCAGCTCATTTTGGGACACAACAAAATGAAAATTAATACTATTTATATTTCTAAGAGACATTAGTATTCTGCAGAATTCTGAGACGAGAGGAAAAAAAAGAAAATTTTTCAGTTTCTCACCCTACTGATCGATAAAGTCAGTTCCCCTTGATGGTATTTGATAACTTCTCCTCTACCATTGTGCTTCAGTTCAACTCCTTCAATCTTATCACAATGTACCTTGTCCACAGCAAATATCACAGCCACCCATGTTTAATGAATACAAGTTCAACTATTCCAGACATTGTTAATACTCCAATTCCTCCATCCCCTTGATGGACCTCATGGCCTTTCTCTGCATGAGGATTTATCCCCACATGATTTACATAAAACCATACAGGTAATCTTCCTTATAACACAAAGTAGTATTTTACAAAGAATTACCTACACATACAGTTATCTAATGGAAAAATGCAAAGAAATATTCAAAATATATAAAATAAATTTACCCAGAGTGACTTTTGGCACAACAATAGCACAGACAGGCACACAGACACAGTAAATAATGCCACAAAAGACTTTTCACAAAGTAACTTTGGGGTAGGGGGATCACTGCCCAGGGGCCCACTGGCAGTGGTGTAGAAATGTTGGCTTTTGAGGGACATTGTCAGAAGAGTGGGAGGACTTTAAGGAATCCCAGAACACTGTTGGTGCACTCAGCTTTGAAGAGGCACAGCCACAAGAAGCTGATAAGACCTGGCGAATTTATATCACTTTAAATTACTTTATCTATGTATGATTTACTTATGTGGTTGCACAATGGTTTGAAGATCATTTTTCAGCAGATGCCAAGGAGGAAGCTCCACATACATGATACACATATAATACACAAACCATGAGACACAAGTAACAGTAAACCAACAGCCACAACCAGGCAGCACTGTATCGGTACAAAAAGAGAGAAAGTCACAAGGTCACATACAAGGCTAGTCAACATCAACTTAGGCAGACTTCTTCCTAGTAAGGAAAAGGCACTGGGGCAGAATCTATGATTGCAAAGTCATCCCCAGTGAAACAGTCGGCCCACAGCATAAACCATTAGTTGCCACAATCTGCTGCAAGCAGTGGTCAGAGAAGGCTCTAAGGTCAACAGAGACCAGGCTGAAGACCTGGAAGTTGACTGGAGAGAAAGTACAGCAGTTCAAGGAATTACTCAGGGCTCTAGCACCCCAAGAAGAGGAGGAAATAGGTGGAGTTGAAGAAGAGTGGCAGTGCCTAAAACAGCATGTGTTAGGACTACAGAAAAGATATGTGGCCGAGCCAGGTATGGAAATAAGGTACATAAGGAAAGCTGGTGGTGGAATGCAGAAGTGCAGGAAGTAATCAAAAGAAAGAAGGAGTGCAGGAAGAAGTGGGAGACAGAAAAGACTGACCAGCCTACGAAGGACTACTGGCTGGCTAACAAAGAAGCTAAGAAAGAAGTTGGAATAGCAAATAATAGGGCATCGGAGGCACTGTACCATCTTCGGCAAAGTGACTCAGTAAGGGGCATAAAGAAACTATATCAGGTTACAAGGCAAAGACAGAAAGATAAAGAAGACAGTCAGACTCCCTTCAAAAGGGATGCCAGCAACAACCTGCTCACCAGCCCAGATGACATCAAAGGCAGATGGAAGGAATATTTCCAGCAGCTTCTGAATGAAGAAAACCCCACAGAAGCTGTACTGCCCCAGAAACAGCCTATGATGACAGAAGTAGAGGAGCCCACCCTAGAAGAAGTAAGAACAGCACTACGGAAGATGAAGTCAGGGAAAGCATCAGGCTCAGATGAGGTCACAGCAGATATGATAAAGATGCTTGGTGAGATACGGGAGAAATGGCTCCAGAGGGTACTAATAGCAGTGTGGAGAGAAAGGCGTATCCCGGATGGCTGGAGAATAAGCATACTTGTGCCAGTGCACAAGAACAAAGGGGACATCCACAACTGTGGGCAGTACAGAGGCATTAAACTCCTATCACATTGCATGAAAGTTCTGGAGAAGGTGATTGATAAACGGATACGCTGAGTAGTAGAATGTAAGATGGGAGATGAGCAGTTTGGATTTGGATCAGGATGCAGCACAACTGACCTGATGTTTGCATTGAGATAGATACTTGAGAAGAAACTAGAGATGAGGAGAGAGTCCAACTGGGCATTCCTAGACTTGGAGAAAGCATATGACAAGGTCCCAAGAAAACTGATCCGGGCAGTACTGCAGTGGTTTTAAGTCCCAGAAACATTGGTAGAATAGTGCAGGCTATGTACAAGGACCCAGTGACTCAAGTACAAACAGTGTTCAACATCACAGAGGGGTTCCCAGTGGGAGTGGCTGTACATCAGGGTTCAGCTCTGAGTCCACTGCTGCTCATGCTGGTGATGGACTACATTAAGCAAACAGGTTGGAGGGGATGGATCAACAAAGTAGTTATATGCAGATGATGTGGCTTTACAGGCAGCCTCTGAGCTAGAACTTCAGCAAAGGATAGGAGAATGGAATGCAAATCTGAAGGCACATGGGATGAAACTAAGCACAGATATGACAGTGGTAATGGCAGCAAACTGGGGAAATCACATTCTACCTAATAAACTCTTTCTGCACTTGCTTTTAGTCCTTTTTAATTTCATTGCATTTTTTAAACTGTGTTTGGTCTAATATTGCTACATACTCGGTGCTAGCTTGCACTACATGTGAATTGTTTTTACTACTGTTTTTGCTACTTTTCTGTTAAAAAAAAAAAAAAAAAAAACTGTAAGCCTGTTTCCTAACTTTCCTGTAACTAGTGTTCCAGATACAGATTTGCTGTATTCAGGACTGTATGTAAGCTTCTGAGCCCCCCAAGCCTTTCTGTGTTGGAGAGAAGCCTTCTAGCTTATCAGTGGGAGTGGTAAGCACTAAGTAACCTGTAATGAAACACAGCCCAGCTATTCAGGACCCGAAACAGTAGCAAAAATATTCCAATCATGATGCAATTACTAGCGCTAGCCAAAAAATTGTATAAGCAAACAGTCTTTATTAAAACGAACCAAATAAACCAAGAGCTTTCACCCGCGTATTGTCGGGCTTTTTCAAGGAAAATCTTTGAACACCATTGTGCATCTCTTTAAATAGTTAATTCAAGTCACATGATAAAATTAATTAATTAATTTCCATTAGGTTTCGCAAAGACTTCTCTCTTCAGCAAAATGTTGTACTTAGTTTAAAACTGTAGAATCTATATATCCAGGTT
The DNA here is from genome assembly GCF_019279795.1 of Protopterus annectens. Taxonomy (NCBI): domain Eukaryota; kingdom Metazoa; phylum Chordata; order Ceratodontiformes; family Protopteridae; genus Protopterus; species Protopterus annectens. The sequence goes on from NC_056751.1 coordinate 726,846,689, forward strand.
CACTATTGCATTCCTTTGAATATTCAATTAAATGCGCTCAACATACATAACTAATAAAAACTTAATAATATTGATCTTTTAAATACTAAATTTCATGATATAATACATTAAAATACATAAAAAACTCCAAATCCTTTTTCATGAAAAAATAATAAAAAAATAAACTCTGCATTCATACAACCATTTTAGTGATCTATTACTATTCGTGTTAAATATGATAAATTTAATAAACTGATCTTTCTCAATATTATAAACGTGAATAAACAAAGAATCACATCTAAAACCTTCACAAAAAGTGAATATCAAGAATAGTAAATCAATTAAGTAATATAAAATAAGATTAGCTCAAAAGTACTAACCCTTTGCCAAAAGGGTAAGTATGTGTATAAATATGAATTAAAAAACTGTGTTACAGTATGTCTTTTGAGGGAGAGATGACTAGAACTGTTATAATCTTGCTTTTCTTAATTTTAAGACACTCATGATGTTAATAGAGTCATTCAAACTGGGAGACTTTGTAGAGTTTAGTTTCAGTTGCCAATATAACTCACAATACTCTAAAGTTGTTTCCCAGTTACCACCTCTAATGTTGTGTGACTTGCTCTAATACAAAAAACTTCACGTTCATTTTTTCACACATTAGGGAGTGTTTATAAAAGGAATTACTCTCTTTCTGTTTCATGACGTCGTTGAAATATTCATAAACTCTCCTCCTTATATGTCGTTCAGTTTTTCCTATATAAAAATTTGTAATTGTAATTGTAAACAATGCCATGCTATGATCAATCAGGAATGGATTAGTATCCCCTCCAGGAAATTCAACTTTACCGCTAGGAAATATTATAATTGTGCCACAAGGGGGGTGGGATATGTATAACCTGTGACAGTTTTTATATAGGAAAAACTGAACAACATATAAGGAGGAGAGTTTATGAACATTTCAACGACGTGACAAAACAGAGAGAGAGTAATGCCTTTTATAAACACTCCCTAATGTGTGAAAAAATGAACGTGAAGTTTTTTGCATTAGAGCAAGTCACACAAGACATTAGAGGTGGTAACTGGGGAACAACGTTAGAGTATCGTGAGTTATATTGGCAATTGAAACTAAATTCTACAAAGTCTCCCGGTTTGAATGACTCTATTAACATCATGAGTGTCTTAAAATTAAGAAAAGCAAGATTATAACAGTTCTAGTCATCTCTCCCTCAAAAGACATACTGTAACACAGTTTTTTATTTCATATTTATACACATACTTACTCTTTTGGCAAAGGGTTAATACTTTTGAGCTAATCTTATTTTATATTACTTAATTGATTTACTATTCTTGATATTCACTTTTTGTGAAGGTTTTAGACGTGATTCTTTGTTTATTCACGTTTATAATATTGAGAAAGATCAGTTTATTAAATTTATCATATTTAACACGAATAGTAATAGATCACTAAAATGGTTGTATGAATGCAGAGTTTATTTTTTTATTATTTTTTCATGAAAAAGGATTTGGAGTTTTTTATGTATTTTAATGTATTATATCATGAAATTTAGTATTTAAAAGATCAATATTATTAAGTTTTTATTAGTTATGTATGTTGAGCGCATTTAATTTGATATTCAAAGGAATGCGATAGTGAACCTGGATATATAGATTCTACAGTTTTAAACTAAGTACAACATTTTGCTGAAGAGAGAAGTCTTTGTGAAACCTAATGGAAATTAATTAATTAATTTTATCATGCGACTTGAATTAACTATTTAAAGAGATGCACAATGGAGTTCAAAGATTTTCCTTGAAAAAGCCCGACAATACGTGGGTGAAAGCGCTTGGTTTATTTGGTTTGTTTTAATAAAGACTGTTTGCTTATACAATTTTTTGGCTACCGCTACTAATTGCATCATGACTGGAATATTTTTGCTGCTGGTTTTGGGTCCTGAATAGCTGGGCTGTGTTTTTTTTATTGGTCTACTGAGTTTGTACCTTGTTTGCACTAGGTAACCTGTCTACCACATAATGAGTGGTTCTGGCCCAGAAATTATAGTTATTGGCCATTTGGGCAATCTCTACCATCACTCTCAACTTTCTGATTTGAAAGCCTGCATTTGCACTTGTTTCTGTCCTGTAACTCATCTAGTGCAGATACAGATTCTTAGTTTTAGCACTTAAATGTGCATATTCGTGCTCAGCGCTTGTTCAGAACTTGTAAGCACTAAATAAGCTACTAATTACTATAGCATTCAATCTTCCTCATTATCTAGAGAAAGAAAGTTTTGGTACTTACTTTTCTTACTTGCTTAGAGAAAAACAGCTCTTGTACTCACTTTCCTCACTTATCTAGAAGAAATTAATTTTTTATTCAGGCATGTCCAAGGGTCAGCTCCCAGTGTTCTCTCCTGTCTATCTGATGAATCTGGGCATCCTGAGGTAATGCAGAAATTGCATCATGTACACAGACAACCCTATCCTCCTACCACCCAACACTACAACCTGTGAGAGATGCACTTATCTAGCCAAACTGGAGGTAAAGCTCTCTCCAACCAAGACTGAACTTGACAGTCATGAGGAGAATGTCAACATTTGCACCACACCACACTTATCACATAGTCTCACTAAATCTGCACCACCAAAATCCACACACAGTAACACAAAAACATTTGCAGAGGCTCTCAATAATAAACTGTCTAAGCAACAGAGACCTCCAAAGCAGAAACGCAAGCAACCTCCATCCCCCAACACAACCCAAATGACACATAGCCCACAGTGTGCCACTCAACCACAGCCAATAAGGCAAAACAATGTACTCAACACACTAGTCATAGGTGACTCTATAGTCAGGCACACTGATGTCCCACTCACCAGGCTAAACAAGGAGAAGGTTACTGCCAGCTGCCTGTCGGGTGCCAGGATCCGCCACATAATCCACGCACTCAGGTCACTCCACAACAAGTACAAATATGACTCTGTCATTGTCCATGTTGGTGTGAATGACCTGAGACCTACCTCCCTGGACTACATGAAAAAAGACATGGAAGAGCTCTCCGATTTTGTAGCCCAGGCAGGTATGACCCTAGCCCTGAGTAGCATTCTGCCATCGCCCAGAATGATACCGCAGTACAAAGACAAAATGATTGACTTCAACAATTGGCTAAGCTTCTGCTGTCATTCTAAGGGGATCCAGTATCTGTCTGCTTGGGATGACATGGTCGACAGACCACGATGCTTTGCCACAGATGGCCTGCACCTGTCACCCCTGGGAAAACGGATACTGACTAAGGCTCCTGCTGCCCCTACAGTGCCGTTTTTAGGCAAGGTTCAAATAACAAATTCACCACCGTAACAGGAACAGGCAAGCAAAAACTGAGGGTAATGCTACTCAATGCTAGAAGTCTAAATCTCAAAATGCACTCACTCGAAGCACTCCTTAAAATGGAGAACATCAATATCTGTGCAGTGACTGAGACCTGGTTCAAGGCACCAGAGAGCACCCCTGCACTACCAGGCTATAACTTATACCACACTTTTCGACCATGTAACCTGGACCGAAACACCAAAGGCGGAGGTGTGTCCATATTCATTAAGGATATCCACACCTCCAGGCTAGTTGCTCAGCATAATGCATCCGAGGTTATCCAAGTGCAACTAACTCAGGGCAAAACTGCAATCCAAATTCTAGCTTGCTACAGATCCCCCACCATGCCCCAGGATTCCAACTCCTCTTTTCTTGATGTACTGGAAAATATTAGGGTTCAACTAAACATCATAATAATGGGAGACTTCAACTACCCCACCATTAACTGGGAAAACCACTCGTGTACCAAATCCTTAGCTCAACACTTTCTGGAAATCATAAACTCCAATGCCTTGGATCAACTTATCCACACCCCAACCAGGGGCAACAATATCCTATACCTAGTCATTACTAACATGAGTGACCAGTGTTCCACACCTGAAGTCAACTCCTTGTTGGTCCGATCCGACCATAAGCTAATCACCCTTGAAATCCACATCCTGCCCCCACCCCCCATTAAGGAAACCATGGTAAAAGAATTCTCCAAAGCCAACTTCATGCTTCTTAAGACAGAAGTGATGAACTTCATGACACCCATGCAGATGAACAATACAGCTACAATTGCTGAATCCTACACAAATGCACTCTATAAGCACTTACACGAGTGCATGGATCATGCTATCCCAAACAGAATCAAGATGCTATCCTCTAAAAAAAGGAAGCCAATCTGATGGTCCCCCTGCCATAAACAAACTGTACAACAGAAGGAAGAAACGGCTGCAAATGAGAGTAAAATCCCATGAGTGGAGGAGCTCCCTGGTCAGCCTCGGTAAGAAGCTGAGATCCCTTATAAGATCCTCCAAAGCTAGCTACGAAAACAAAATTGCCACTAATTCTAAGAACAACCACAAAGCATTCTATAGCTATGTCAAGAATCTTGATGGCAACACCCACATCTGCTCTGTGTTACAGCACAACTGCACGAAAATTACAGAACCAACTTATATTGCCAATGCCCTGGCAGATAGGTTCAGTGCTAACTTTACCCCCCTCACCCCCTAAAGGGCCCATATCTATACAGGAAGAATGCAGAGTCCCTGTAATCACAACTACACAGGTAAAAGCTGCAATCTCTAAAGTCAAAAACACAGCATCCATGGGACAGGACAACATCCCAGGCTGCGTTTTACATGAACATCAGAAGGAACTGGCTACCCACTTAAGCACCATGTTCAGTAATAGCCTCGCATCAGGCTTTGTGCCCACTGAATGGCACACAACAGTTATCCCACTCCACAAAGGGGAAGCCACCACTGACACCGGGAACTATCGACCTATTAGCCTAATGAGCCTGGTCTGCAAGGCCATGGAACGTATCATCATGGAACTCTTTAACAAAGACATTGGTAACCTCCAAACTCTGGATCCCACCCAGTTCAGGTTTGTGAAAGGCAGATCATGCCTCCTGAACCTGATCGACTTCTTTGAGGCAGTCACCAAAGCCGTAGATGAGGGTGAGGTGGTTCATACAGCCTATCTTGACCTCGCCAAGGCTTTCAACACCATCCTCCATTCTGGAATTATAGCTAAACTCACTAAACTAGGTATAAATCCCTACATCACAAGATGGGTTGCCAACTGGCTCACTGACAGAACCCACACTGTAAAAGTTGCAGACTCCAAATCTGACCTTAAAGCAGTGACAAGTGGAGTACCACAGGGTTCCGTCCTGGGACCTCTCCTGTTTGGTATCTACTTCTCTGAAGTACAGGCTAACAGAAGGTCTCTGGCTAACAAAGTTTGCAGATGACTGCAAACTAGGAGCCATAGTCATGTCCCCAAATGATGTGGACATCCTACAGAAGGGCCTCGCTGAGACAGATGCCTGGTGTCACAGCCATGGCCACAAGCTCAATGCCGAAAAGTGCAGTGTTATCCCCTTTGGTAAAAACTCTGTACCCATGAACTACCACATAGGCAGCAATCTACTTAACATGGAATGTGTGATAAGAGACCTTGGGACCCAGGTGGACAGTAGTCTCTCCTTTGATAGTCACATCGCCACAGTAGTCAGGAAGTCCTTCTACGTGGCACATCTCATCATAAAAGGGTTCTCATCCAGGAAAAAATAAGTCATTGTTCCCCTCTACTAGACACTCATTAGACCCATTGTAGAGTACAATGCCCCTTTTGGAATGTACCTCACAAGACATCTGCAGCAGCTGGAAAGGCCACAGAAGTACCTCACAAAGAGGATTGCTGGCCACAAACAAATGCCCTACACTGACCGCCTCAAAAAACTCCAGCTTTACTCTAGCATATCGCCTACTCTGAGGTGATCTCTGCCTAACATATAAAGCTATATCAAACCCAGAGCTGTTGGACATGCTACACCTAAAGAAATCTCAATCCCTCCAAGCTACACGCTCTAGGGACCTAAACCTTGTCACCATAACAAACAGGACATGCTGGAGGGGGATTCCTGTCCCACAGACTTCCCATACTCTGAAACAGGCTACCCATCTATGTCAAGCAAAGTTCTTCATTAGCACTTTCAAGAAAAATCTTGATGAGTGGATGGGAAATAGGAAATACACCCCAGGGATCACTTCTGTGTCTCTGCTTGACAGTGGCATAGGAAAATAACTTTCTTGGGTGGCGTAAGCCAGGAAACCTTGTTGGCTAAGCTTACATAGGACCTTGGGTCGATAGCCTAGTACCTACCTATGAACTAGTTTCTGTCACAAGGAAAACAAACTAAGGAGCATTTGGAGATGAGGACATGCACTATGGCATATTAATATCTCTGCAGCAGTAAAAATAGTCATTATTAATTTTTATTTTGTTCTAACCCAAAATGTGCTTCCTGGCAGGCAGACAAAGTGAGATGATTTAGTTTTTTTTATTGCTTTTCTCTTTCCCATAATGCAATACGAGTCCTACAAAGACATGCTTATCATGATATACCCTCTTACGTAAGTTTATCTTTAGCAGCACTTACACTGAATAACTGCACAGACGGCAGTACCTAGTTTCTTCTTTATCTGCAAAGAGTACTTAAATTAAATATTTTGAAAAAATGAGAAACATCTTAGCAGGCAAGTTTGTTTCTGGAAATGGTGCAACTATTTTCCTCAGAAATATAAAGAGCTATGACTTTCCAAAATCTCAGTAAGTTTATGTCCCCAGTCAATGGAAAGAAAATAGCTATAAATAACAGTACAGAGTAAAAAAACATGTAAATTCCTACAAACTGAGAAGGTTTATAAATTCAGTGGATGAGAAAGAACAAGAAGCCCTCGGGCAGATAGCCTAGTATGAACCTATGAACCTAAGAAGCAAAAACAACATTGCTAATTGGACCTTTACAGCCCCCCACCCCCACCCCCAAAAAAAAAAAAAACAAATATGACCAGAGGTAAAATGGTGCAGGAGCAAGGGAGACAGACTCTTAAAGGAACTACCATAATATTTCATTCATACCCAACATGGTACACACTTAGGAGGCTGAACAGCATGGGAATGTCACAGATTAAATGATACAACTACAACTAATTCATGCCTTCTTGATGCAGCAGTGTAGGGATAATTTTGTATGGAGAAAAATAATACTCTTGGATCTCAGAGAAAAATAGCAATTGGTAAGTGTAGCCCTCATTTAGGGTTTTAAAGTAGGTCTTTATCCTTTAGAAACTACTTAATATCACTCAGTTTTTTGGGAGTCGATGTATTCTGTTCCTCAGCCAACTGATGTATTCTGGCATCAGTATCCATCTAACAAAACTAAACATATATATTTTGTAACTCCCACATCAGAAAAACTCTATAAAGTAAAAAGCTCCTAGCCATCTAGGAAAGATCCCCACATCTTCATTATAAAAGGGATTTAATCTTATAAACAAGTCCATCAAACTTACTAATATGGAATGCATAGCTAATTATATACTTAAGGATGCAGCAATTTCAAAAAGACATTTAGTAATAGTTTTAAATTCTAAAACTTGTAGATGCGAGTCCCCGAATAGCGATACTGAATCAGTGAAAATGGGAACATGCGTATGAGATTGCTGCATCTCCGAGTGGTCTCTTTTCTCCAAAGCATGGCAGTCTCAGAGTTATTTTATTTATTATTTTAGTTTATTGATTTTTGTTTACTGGGAAATTTTCACTGGAGGCCCCGGAAGAAAATCTCCAATGTATTACATGATAGCAAAAAAAAACAGCAGAATATAGCAAATATAAAAATTTGATATTTTATATAGCATTTGTATAACTGACAATATATAATAGTTTGTCATTTATACAAACATAATACAATATAATACAAAGTAACCTAAGAAATAGTAAGATTGTCTAGTGAAAAAATAAATGTAATTTTGTTTACAATTAGAAGAGGCGAAGAGAGAGAAGGAAGCAAAGATGAGACAAGCAGGGGAAATACATGAATTCAAGAGAGCTAGACAGTGGTTAGCTGAGGCAAATAGTATCAGAGATGAGAGACAGTGAATGAAAAAACTGGTTAGCAAAGGAAGGAATATGTATATTCTAGAAAAGATAAAGTATGTGTATAAAGTTATAGACAGAGACTGACAAATGAGTGTTTGAAGGACATGTACTTTGGTAACATAAAAGGTTGAGTAACACTTTCTGTAATGGAACAGGAGATGGTAGTAAAGTGTGGTAGGGGGACAGCAGGTCAGAAAAGCATACCTCTCAACTGTACAGATTTTTGCAGAATGTCAAGATTTCTGACTCCTATTTTGGGTCTGTTTCTCATACAATTGTGGTTTTCTGGCAAATCAATGAGGAATGAAGTCAGAAAATAATGGCACACATTTGGGTTTCAGACTTCATATCCTTCAGAAAATTCATGCCAATGCATAACATGTTATTCTATTCATTTTTTAAGTTTGTAAGAGCAACATTTAAAAAGTGTCCCTATTTTTAGCCCTTTGTCCCCCCGTTATTTGAGTCTATATCCAGAGTTCTTGCTATAACAGGTTGAGAGGTATGCAGAAAAGTAAAAAATTATTACAACTGGAGGAAGTGAAGGGAGAGGACAGCTGCAAGAATAATATGGGATAGATGAAACTGATTAGAAGATGAGGTGAAAGAGAAAATGGATTATAGGGTGGGATTAGCCAGATGTTAGTATACAAATAAAGCACCAAGGGTGTTAAGCAACTTTAAAGAACAGTGACTGCTTGCTTTCACTGTTCAGCTTTAGTTTCACTGTTATTTTCGCATAATTCCAGGACTTGCAATCATACGATCCAGGACTATAACAGAGTTGCTGCAGTTGGCTTTATTAGAAAGCTTATAAATCAACAACAATAGAGTACCGAACTTACCTCTAATGGTGACGCTTCTCTGACCCCAATAAGATTGCAAATGTTCTTGCAGACAAATTATCTTCAAGCTTCTCATCACCTACTCTCCTTTCTGCCCCATCCCCGCTCATACCTTCTCTCTCTAAATCAATTTGGGCTTGAATTTTTAAATATTAAAAAGTACTAAATGGTACAAGTGTGTGTGGCTTTCTCCTCTATTTAAATAAATGTGTTAACTGGAATATAGCGCACATAAACATTGACCAGTTTCAGTTTGACAATTACAGAGATACGTTGAAAGAGGCAAAGCATATACAATTATACAACTGTTGAGAATTTACAGGAATTATATACAGTAGCAGAGATAAACACATATATGGAAAGTCACAGTGAAAAGTGAAAAGGTTTACAAAACAAGCATTGCATTGTTACAGTTATATACAAATGAATATACTTTTTAAACAAAACGGTACACAGATGTCAGAGTTTGCTTATAAAATAGAACTAGGGATGTTCTTCGTGTTTCACTATTGCAGTCATCACATTTGGGTTATCTGCTTGCAGTAGAACCTCAGTCGGCCTGATTAACAAAGTCTTGAGTCCTGCGTCGGTTGCTGTCTCTTCTTCCGTGACGTCAGGTTGCTGTCTCTTCTTCCGTGACGTCAGGTTGTCAGGGGTATAAAACATGCAGCCGACGTATTTACCTCAGTCTTTCTTGCTGTGCGGTGCCCAAAGCAGAAGCAGTTTGCAAGTGCCAGTCAGCAGACTCCTGAAATTTTTGTTTTTGAGTTTCAGAACCGAAGTCTTCAACTAAAAGCTAAGTATCCCGTTGGGGAAACTTTTTCTTGCTCTAAACCAATGTCAGTAAAAGTAAATAATTGCATTTCCTGTGGAAAGCAAATACCTCAAAGATTTTAATTCGTACTGTATTCCTTGCCTAGGCCCTGACCATGACGTACCTCGCTGTCAGTTTTGTGCTTTATTTAAACCACAAACTATCCATCGTAGGCATATTTGCGCTTCTAATTATTTTGGCGCTCGGTTCAATTATCCTGATATGTCTTCGGTAAGCTATCCGACTACCAACATTCCGAAAAAATGCAAAGATAAAAGCAGAGACAGGCCGCCTAGGTCCAAAGCTGCCGATGATGCTTCTCCTAAGCCAGTCACCAGTTCGCCGGTACTCAGGCGCTTTTGCAGCCTCTGATATCCGCTACTTCAGATACATGGCCCCTACTGAGACCCATTCGGAGTCCAGTATACCATGAGAGGCTTCAACTGTGGAACCTGTGGATGTCTCTACCTTGGATGGGTCCGGAGCCACTGTGCAGGCACCAGCTTTTGAGGGTGTATTCAGGCCTACTGACTTGCATATTAAACTGACGCAATCTTCTTCTTCAAGGCCTAAACCTCGAACCATGCCTAGAAAACCGATGCCCAGACCGCATGTTCAGGCCTCTATGCCTAAAAAACAAATGATAAGAATGACTGAAGACCTTATTACTTTAATCAGAGGAAGCCAACCTTCCCCCTCTAAGAGACCTAGGACTGAGTTTGCTTATGATACTTCTGATCAGGATTCTGAAATTTCTGTTTCCTCTGATGACCAGGATTTGCCCTTAACTACCTATGAGGATTCTGATGCAGAGGACTCTATTCCCTCTGCTTCCCCCTCCAGAGGATTTCTCTTTTGGTGAAACCTTGCATACTCTTAGGGAGTATTTTTGTTGGGAAAGTCAGGATTTCTCTGATTCTAAAAAGAGACTTGGGGATTTATTACTCCTGCCCCAACACAGACCTTTAGCTGTCCCCCCTGTACTGGACATTGTTGATGATGTGTTTTGGGAATCTAGCTTGGCCCCTGACTCTTTACCTCCTGCTCCCAGAAAACCTGATAGATATTACAGGGTTCCTGGGATCCTGAAACCATTTCACAGGGACCCAAGGGCATTAAAGCTACTACTGCCAAAAATCCTACCCCCTCTGATAGAGACTCCAGGGCGCTGGATAGATGGGGTAAGAAGGTATACACTTCTGCAACTTTGGCCATTAGGACCTTGAATTGCCAGTTTACTGTGTTAAAGTATCAGCAGCATGTTATTGGATTGCTTAAACAGAAAATTATGTTGATTCCTGATTGTGCTGAAAATAAGGATTTACAGGATTTAATTAATTCTACTGAACAAGTTGGAAAACCTACTTTACAATGTGGTTTTGATTCTCTAGAGGCATCTTGCAGGGCTGCTGTAACTGGGTCTGTGCTTAGAAGGCATGCTTGACTTAAGGAGCAATCCTTGCCAGATCATGTTAAAGCAAAACTACTGGATGCTCCCTTAAATCAGGACCGCCTGTTTGGCAACAAGGCAGAAGAAGTTCTTAAAAAGATGGAGAAAAAACTAAATCTATGCAAACTGTTAAAGATTTTTTTACAAGTACAACCTCCAAGGTTTAGTAGGCATTGGCCTTCTAAGAACTGGTCCTTTCCTGCCTCTTCCAGACCTTCTCAGTCCAAACCCAGATCCAGCAGAGCACCCAGGCTTCAGTCCCAGGAGGCACACAGGACAAAGTAGTGGGGGGCCTCCACTTCCAAATCTGGGACTAATAAAACTCCTCCCCTATGGTAAACTGCCTCAATGACTTATTTTTAAAACTTCCAAGCACTTCTCAACTGACTGCCCCTTTGGGGGGAAAGATTGCTCTTAATGCAAAGAACTGGGAACTCGTTACCCAGGACAAATGGGTTTTAAATATTGTGTCCCAGGGATACAGATTTCACTTCCACACGTTATCAGCTCCAAGCGGTTGGTCGGAGCTACCTCCAAATCAGTAGGCAGAGGCCCAAAAGCAAGTACTCTCCCTCTCTTTAAGCATAGAGGCTATTCATTTGGTACCAGAAGAGGAAAAGGGACAAGGTTTCTACTCGAGACTTTTCCTGGTACCCAGAAAAGACAATTCATGGCATCCTATCCTGGACCTTTCTACTCCAAACACCTTTTTAGTGATTCCAAAATTCAAGATGCTAACTCTTCACCAGTTGCTTCCTATGCTAGGCAAAGATGCCTGGTTGGCAACACTAGATTTAAAGGAAGCATACCTGCACATTCCAATCAGGGAATCTTGTAGAAGATACCTACGCTTCAAAGCAGGCTACACGCACGATCAGTTCTCTGCACTGCCCTTTGGCTTATCTACTGCGCCCAGGGTATTCACAAAGTGCCTAGCTCCATTAATTGCATTTTGCAGGCAAAGAAATATTCAAATATACCCATACCTGGACGATTGTTGAATTCAGGCAGAAAGCCTGGACATACTTCTGAATCATCTGGCTTTTGTACAAAGGGTGCTAACTTGTCTGGGGTATACCATAAACTAAAAGAAATCACATCTGTTACCCTGTCAACAAATTATATTCCTGGGAGCAAACTTAAATACAACTTCCCAGATGGCTTTCCTCACGACAGAAAAACAAATTCATTTGACAACCTACTTCAAACAAGTGGTCACAAAAACCCTGCTATCTGCAAGGCAAATACTACAAGCCTTGGGGTTCATGGCCTCCTGCATTCTTCTAATTCTATATGCAAGACTGCATATGAGGAAACTACAATGGTATCTAAAAAGTCTATGGTGTCAACATTCTCAGGATCTTGAAGCAATGATTCCTATCATACCTTGCCTACGCCTAGAGTTCTTTTGGTGGGAAGAGGCCTGCCACCAAAACAAGGGACTATCATTCACAATACCCCCTGCCGCCCAAACCCCAACAACAAACGCATCAGACTATGCATGGGGGCACACCTGGGAGGGAAGTGCATTCAGGGCAAATGGAACTCAAGTCAAATGCATCTGCATATCAATCAAAAAGAAATGTTAGCTGTACAGAATGCGCTGACAGCCTTGAAGGACCACATTCTTCTAGGACAATTATTGGTAAAGATGGACAACACCACTGTTATGTGGTATATAAACAATCAGGGGGGTGCACATTCTTACCCCCTCTGCAGACTAGCATGGCATTGTGGAACACAGCCTTGAGCTACCAAGTGCATCTACAAGCTCAATTCCTGCCAGGAAAACTAAATACACTGGCAGACGGACTAAGCAGAAACCTCATGGACCCACATGAGTGGAAACTGGAACCAAGGATTTTCAACATGTTGACAAGCAAATGGGGGAGCCCAGATATAGACCTGTTTGCCTCCCCCGAGAACTATCAATTGGAGAAATTTTGCACAAGGACTTCCCACAGACAAGCTTGGAAAGTGGATGCTCTGTCCTTCAGCTGAAAAAAAACTCTCAGTTTATGCCTTTCATCCTCTGCATCTGCTCTCCAAAGTACTACTAAAGATCAAACAAGACAAACCAAGGACAATTTTGATTGCACCAGACTGGCCATGCCAACACTGGTACCCCCTCTTGCGCAGTGCGTCACTGTCAGCCCCATGACACCTGCCTCAGACTCCTACCCTGCAGTCTCAGCTGGAGAACCAGATTCTGCACCCTCAGCTTCAAACACTGAACCTAGCAGCCTGGCTAATTACTTAACCTCTCCTTTACCATCCCTCAGTAAACCAGTGATGGATATCATTTTAGAGGCAAGGAGACCTAGTACTAGAAAATCTTATGCTGAAAAATGAAAAAGATTCTGTGCCTGGAAACAATCTCTAGGGATGAGCACAGCAGTGCCCAATTTACCTCAGATTTTACAATACTTAACTGAGATGCTTCACAAGGGCCTGTTTTTTCCTCAATAAAAATTCACACCTCAGCCATTTCAGCTCATTATAACACAGAACCTCCCCTCTTCTCTCATCCACTGCTCAAGCAGTTCCTCAAAGAGGCCAAAATTTTAAGACCACCCAGGAAAGCTCCAGCTCCAGCCTGGGACCTTAACTTTGTATTGAAGAAGCTCACCCATCCTCCTTTTGAGCCAGCTGCCACTGCAGACTTAAAATTCCTTTCTTGGAAAACAGCTTTATTTTTAGCAATCACTTCAGCAAGAAGGGTATCTGAATTACAGCCCCTTATAGCAGTGGAGCCTTTCATCATCTTTCATGCGGACAGGGTGTACCTCAGGACCAGTCCCTCTTTTATGCCAAAGGTGGAATCCAGTGTGGCCCTTAATCAGTCCATTCATTTGCCTACCTTCTTTCCTAATCCACAGAATAAAGGGTAATGGATACTGCACTCCTTAGATGTGCACAGACAGCTTAGATTCTACTTGGACAGGACTAAACCTGAAAGGAAATCTGAACAACTGCTGGTGGCATTTGCTGCAGGGACAGAGGGGAAGGCTATTTTAAAGCAAACCATTTCCAAATGGATAGGCCATTGCATTCTCTTCTGCTATAAGCACCATGGAAAACCTATACCACAGGGGATTAGACCCCACTCAACCAGGGCTGCATCTACCTCTACAGCCTTTCTCAGAGGCGTACTTACCAGGGACATCCTGGAAGCTGCTACCTGGAGTTCTGTACATACTTTCACCAAGCATTACCATTTATCCCACAGGGGATTAGACCCCACTCAATCAGGGCTGCATCTACCTCTACAGCCTTTCTCAGAGGCGTACCTACCAGGGACATCCTGGAAACTGCTACCTGGAGTTCTGTACATACTTTCACCAAGCATTACCATTTGCCAATTTTCTCTAAATCCAGAGCTGGCTTTGCCACTGCAGTCTTGCAGGGCCTTATAGCTGGTCCTAATGCTATCTAAATTCCTTCTCCCATTCTTAGCTTTGGGAATCTACCCAAATGTGATGACTGCAACAGTGAAACACAAAGAACATAGTACAGTTGTGTACACTTACCATAAATGTAGATGTTCAAATGTATTCACTGTTGCAGCCCTGGTTACCCCCCTCCAACCCCCTGAATTCTTTGGCTATACCACTTCTCTCTTTTACTATGCTTAAAAGCTTTTTGGTGTATTTTCTTTTTTGTTGGAGGTATAACCTTGTATATTTATAGATTTAATTGCTTCCCATTAGGGGGGCACCTGACATCTGGGGCAAGAAAAACTGAGATAATGACATCGGCTGCATGTTTTATACCCCTGACGACCTGACGTCATGGAAAAAGAGACAGCAACCGACACAGGACCCAAGACTTTGTTAATCAGGCCGACTGAGGGCTACTGCAAGGAGATAACCCAAATGTGATGACTGCAACAGTGAATACACTTAAACATCTACATTTATGGTAAGTGTACACAACTGTACTTTTTAAGTATTGCTTATAATACAGAACTAGGGTTTTAAGTACTTTAACAGTACATTACTATGACAAAAGTTTTACGTATGAAGAGGTTGAAGTAAAGGAATAGGGATGTAAGAGTACGTGGGAGTTTACTGCTTGATTAGGTTATGTAATTTGAAATATTGCACAGGCATTTTATCTTTTCAGGTGATGCATTTTTAGCTGAGAATGAAAGTTTTGGTTAGGAGAATATGTCTAAGTGAAGTTGGTGATATGAATTCACAAATTCTGGGAACAGAACAGCGAAGCAGTGGCTTTTGCATAGAAGTTTAGATGGAGGAGCCTGTAATGAGGGTGCAAAATGGTGAAGGTCCAAAGGTTGTAGGCTGGGGAATCTTATATTAGACTGGAAGCTAGTATATAGAAAGTTTGGTTTTGCAGTTGTTTGAACAGGAGGACTATCCTTTCATTTGACAGTACGTCATCTTCCTCATTATAGCATTTCGCAATGATGTACTTTTGATGAGTGATTGATGAACCTGCTTATTTTATTGCTAAGTGTTTAAATGAATGAGAGTGTGTCTTCGTTTTGAGGTATATGCTGTTAAGAGAAGGTTGTATTTTAGCTGAGACAATAAAATGCCTTTTTCTATAATGATTCTGGAGGGTTTCCAGAGGAAAGGGAGATTTTGTTAGCTCAGACAACTACTGGGTTTACTTTCATTCTCACTTTATCTAAGTGTAGGGAGAAACTGATAGAAGACTTTAACCAGAGTCATTGGTATTTAAATAAGTTAGTGTTGTCAGCAGTGGCATTCCTGTGATCTTTGAGTTGAAGTGAGGAGGTCACTTTGTTCACTTTTTGTTTTGTCCTGGATGAAGTGAGTATACATTTTTTGTTTTTGGTCCTGTGAATCAGGTGGAGTAGGCCTGATTTTAGTTTTACAGTACCATATCATCATCATCGAGAAAGAGTGGGAGGTGAGGAAGATCCAGGAGCAGTTTGCTTAAATATATGGAGAAAAGACGTTGAGAAAAAATGGACCCTTGAGTGAACACCTTGCTAGTGGACAGATAGCGGAAATAATTTTAACACCGAAGTGTTTATTAGATAGATAACTTTGGAACCAAGGAAAGGTATAATGTCTACATCAAGCAGAAGGTGTAGAAGTGGATTGTGATCTTCTACACTAAATATCTTTGTCAAGTTGTGGTACCTTCAAATTGTCCATTGTCCATCCCTTGTAGGATGTGAGGAATTATAGGCCTATTTCTTCCACTAGTATTATTTTCAAGGCTATGGAGTGTGTTATAGCTGAACTAATAAACAACAGAAGTGACCACATATCTCTGGACACACACCAGTGTGACTTCATAAAAGATATCAGATATGGCTCACAATGGGATGACCGTGAAGGCGGTCCCCTCACTCCTGGAAAAAGCATTCCCTTCAAGCATCCCTGCCCCCTCCTTCCCCCAAAGCATGGAAGGTGGCTTCTGTGCAAAATCACAACCCACTTCACTTTTGAGTGTGCATAACCCTCCCCTGGGGAGGTGAATAAGCGACACCACTTCACTGCCCCCCATACACCTGGCTCTTCAGGTGCCAGTGCTGCTCGCCATTCAGCAGTTGCCTATGTCACAATCGCGGCTCTTTGTCTCTGTACAACACAGCCAGGCCACTCAGTGCAATTATTCATAAACTCTTCCAGCTCAACATTAGTCCACATACAGTTTGCTGGACACATCAACTGATATCTGACAGAGGCCATACCTTTAAGGACAGATTGATTTGGCCTAGACAAAAAAATGATGGAGGTGTCCCACAAGGTGATGTGCTGGGCCAGTCCTCTTTGGCATATACTTCTCTGACAAGAAAGCTGATATCAAGGGACTGTCAGTAACCAAGTCTGTTGATGACAGAGTACCAGATTGGGATTGGATACAAATTCTCCAACAAGGGCTGGATCAAATATCTGCTTGCTGCATCAGTCATGGGCTTACCCTTTGCATCAACAAATGCAGCAGAGCTTCTTTTGATAAATCTAGCATCGCCATCACATACCATACAGACAACATTCTACTTAAATCAGACCAGTCATTGGAGACCTGGGGACCTATGCTGACAAACTCTTCTTTGGCCAATATGTCATGGTCATAGTTAGAAAATCTTTCTACCTTGATAACTTATCCCTTGCGGTATCTGCTCAAGGTCCAAAGCTGGTATAGTGCCATTTTCACACGTACATTATTAGGCCCATCATTAAGTACAATGCCATCTTTGGCATGTGCCATGCTATGCAACTAAACCAGCTTGGGAGACCTCAATGTTTTCTCATCAAAAAGATCTCATGTACCCTGTGCTACTTTGATAGACTAAAAGTCCTATCTGTCCAGCACAGGCTGCTGAGCCTTCCATCCCCTACATAATAACCCTAATGCTTCATTGGGAACCTTTAAAAATAGTCTGGATGACTGAATTTCTGATCACACATTTTCACCTGGGATATGTAAGGAAGAAAGTATTTAATAAGAGACACTTTTACCCCTCAGGTATGTTAGGTGCAATGCCTGATTGTCTTGATGGTCTCCTTGACTTAAGCTTAGATAAACCTGTTAACTTATGCATAAGATACTTCCCACTACAGGTATCTTATTTCGTTAACATGAACTATTCTATTCCCATTTTTTTCTATACACAGACATAGTGTTGAAAGACTGCCAAACAGGAAAGGACAGAATTACTTTGCTTGGGCACAGTAACAAATACAAGTCTTGAATCAGACATTTAAGAATGGAGAATAGATTCCCCTCACCCAGAGTTAAAAAGCATGTTCTGGCTGCACACAACAAGGCTGTAATATCAGCACTCTGGACAGCAACTAAGCTGCCACAGTTTTCAGGTAACTGACAGATGCAGAGCAGTAGGACCCTCGGAATGAGCAGTAAAGAACAACAATTCTGTTATAGGATACTTTCTGCCCATTAAGTAACCCTGGAACCAAATTAAAGTATTACAATGCATACCTTGTACTTGTATACTGCCCATAATACCATGATGTGAAGTATTTAATATAATTCTGGTTTCAGTAAAGCCAATCAGCTGCAGACAAACTACCTGTTCCAAAGCTTTTGTCAAAAAAATATAGGGCTGCAGGATACCTACAGTTGCTCGGCTTGACCATTGACCATCAAATTAAGTCTCCTTTCAAGGATCCTTTAACAGGCTCCCTCAAAAAGGAGGATTCCATACATAAAGGAAAAGTACAGTTGTGTACCTACCATAAATGTAGATGTTCGAGTGTATTCACTGTTGCAGTCATTACACTTGGGTTATCCTGCTGGCAGGCAACCCGCAGTCGGCCCAAGTTCCAAAGTCTTGGTCCGGCGTCGGTTGCTGTCGCATCTTCCCTGACGTCAGTGCGCCAGGGGTATAAAAGATGCAACCAACGCCATTTTCTTCAGTTTTTCTTGCCCCAGATGTCAAGTGCCCCAGATAGGAAGGCTGGAAAAATAAAATTAGGCCAAAAAACATGCATGTACTAACATAAACATTTCCTTCATCTACAAGCAAATACACCACATAGGTTGTATAGAGTTGGGAAGTACAGAAAAGTCCCAGCAATGAAAAGGGGGATGGTGGGTGGGTAACCTGGACTACAACAGTGAATACACTCTAACATCTACATTTATGGTAGGTACACAACTGTACTATGTTCATCGTGTTTCACTGTTGCAGCCATTACACTTGGGTTGAATCCCAAAGCTGAGGTTGGGCGGCTGGGTCTAAATTGGATTTGGAGAGGCTACCAGGCCCTGCAGAACTGCAGTGGCAAAGCCTGCTCTGGATTTAGAGTAGAGAGGCAAGTGGTAGTGCTTCGTGAAAGTGTGCACTGAGCTCCAGGTTGCAGCTTCTAAAATGTCTTTGGTTGGTACTCTTCTGAGAAAGGCTGCTGCTCTGGTAGAATGTGGCCTAATGTCCTTAGGCACTGATTTGCCATGTTGTGCATAACAGAAGCTGATGCAGTGTCCTATCCATTTTGAAATTATCTGCTTTGTGACAGGCTTTCCTTGTGATCCTGCAGCATATGCTACAAACAGTTGTTCAGTTTTTCTGAAAGCTTTTGCTTTGTCCAAGTAGAATCATAGCTGTCTGTGTATATCCAAAGCATGCAGAATTCTCTCCCCTTTATTCTGGGGATTTGGGTAGAAAGTTGGTAAATGAATGGTTTGGTTCAGGGCTACATTGGAAACCACTTTTGGCATGAATGTTGGGTTTGTCCCAAGAGAAACCCTGTCCTGGTGAAAAATGATGAAAGGTTCCACAGCCATTAATGCCTGTAACTCTGAGACTCTTCTTGCTGAAGTTATTGCTAGGAGCAGAGTAGTTTTCCATGATAAGAATTTTATATCAGTTGTGCTGGCTGGTTCAAAAGGAGGCAGTGTGAGTTTTTCTAAAACAAAATTGAGATCCCAAGTTGGTACTGGTGCTCTCCTTGGGGGTCTTATGTTTTTTGCCCCTCTGAGGTACTGTCTTAGTAGAGGATGTGAAAAAATAGGAGGTTCCATATTGTAATGAGCTGAAATGGCAGAGGCATGGATTTTAATTGATGAGAAAGATAGGCCTTTGTCCAGCATCTCAGTTAGGTATTGTAAAATCTGAGGTATATTTGGAACAAGTGGATCGAGCCCTTGTGCCTGGTTCCAAGCACAGAATCTCTTCCATTTTTCTGCATAAGATTTCCTAGTGCTAGGCCTCCTGGCTTCTAAAATGACATCCATAACAGCTTTAGAGAGAGGTGCAGTCTGAGTGGCTACATTATCTGCCATGCTGCCAGATTTAAGGTTCTGAGTTGACTGTGCAGAATCTGATTGTTTTGTTGAGTCAGAAAATGAGGAATTTGAGGTAAAGGCCAAGCTGGGCCTTGAGACAAGCTCTTTAGGATTGGGTACCAGTGCTGGCGTGGCCAGTCTGGGGCAATCAGGATCATTTTTGGCCTTGCTTGTCTGACTTTTAGGAGCACCTTGTTAAGAAGAGGCACTGGAGGGAAGGCATAGACTGTCAGGGCTTTCCAGCTGAATGAGAGAGCATCCACTTTCCATGCTTGAGAGTGATAAGTTCTTGTGCAGAATTTCTGTAGTTGGTAATTGTGAGGGGAGGCAAAAAGATCTATGTCTGGGCACCTCCATTTCCTTGTTATCATGCTGAACACCTGTGGATTTAGTTTCCATTTGTGAGGGTCCATGAGATTTCTGCTTAGTTCGTCTGCCAGTGTATTTTTTGTTCCTGGCAGGAATTATGCCTGCAGATGTACTTGATAGGTCAGCGCTGTGTTCCACAAAGTTATGGCTTGCCTGCATAGGGGGTAGGAATGTGTCCCCCCTTGCTTGTTTATGTACCACATAACTGTAGTATTGTCCATCTTTATTAGTAGTTGTCCTGGATGTAGTAGGTCCTTGAAAGCTGTCAGGGCATTCTGTATAGCTAGCATCTCTTTCTGATTGATGTGAAGATGCATTTGTTCCTTGGGCCACGTGCCCTGAATACATTTTTCTGCCATATGTGCCCCCCAGGCATAATCCGATGCATCTGTTGTTATTGCCTGCCTGGTTGTGGGTAAGGTGAAAGGCTGTCCCTTGTTGTGGTGACAGGCCTGGGACCACCATCGAAACTCCTGTTGTAGGCAGGGAATTAAAGTTATGATTGTCTCCAGGCTGTGACAATGTTGAGTCCAAACACTTTTTAGATACCATTGTAGTTTCCTCATATGCAGTCTTGCATATGGAATTAGTAGAATGCAGGATGCCATGAAGCCCAGGGCCTGCAGAATTTTTCTTGCAGGGAGCTGGGTTTTTGTTACCATCATTTGAAAGTAATGAGTCAGTTGCCTTTGTTTGTCTGGCGTGAGATAAGCCATCTGGGCAGTTGTATTTAAGCTTGCACCCAGGAATATTATCTCTTGAGAGGGCACTAGTTTTGATTTCTTTTTGTTTACTGCGTACCCTAGGCAAATTAATAATCTTTTTACAAATGTCAGATGCTGTAGAAGAATGTCTTTGCTCTCTGCTTGAATAAGGCAGTCGTCCAAGCAGGGATATATTTGAACTCCTTTTTGTCTGAAAAATGCAATTACTGGTGCCAGGCATTTTGGGCGCAGTAGATAAGCCAAAGGGCAGTGCAGAGAATTGGTAATGCACTGAGCCTGCTATGAATCTGAGGTATCTTCTGCAAGATTGTCTGTTTGGGACATGCAGGTATGCCTCCTTGAGGTCCAAAGTAACTAGACAAGCCTTCTTGCCCAGCATGGGTAGAAGTTGCTGTAGTGTTAACATTTTGAATTTTGGAACATCCAGGAAAGTATTTAGGATTGACAGGTCCAGTATTGGTCTCCAGGCTTTGTCCTTTCTGGGTACTAAGAAAAGTCTTGAGTAAAATCCTTGCCTCTGTTCTTGCTGTGGTACTCTTTGAATAGCTCCCATGTCCATAAGAGCTGCAATTTGTTTTTGTGCCTCTGCCCATTGGTTTTGTGGCAGGTCCGGCATACCTTTTGATTTTGGAAGTGTGTGAAAGTGGAACCTGTAACCCTGAGAAACAATATTCAGTACCCATTTGTCCTGGGTGATTATGTGCCAATTATTTGAGAAAAGTGCTAGCTTCCCCCCTAGGGGTGCTGTCAAAAGGTGAGTGTTTGGCATCTGTAGAGGGAAGTCATTGGGACTGTCTCCTATAAGGCTGTGATTTGTCTTCCCCTCCTTTGGGGGCTGAAGCACCCCATTGTTTAGGTCTGTAGGAGCCTTAGGGCTGAGATCTGCCTCTTGGGCATCTGTACCTGCCTCTTTGTGGCCTGACACCAGAAAGGACCAATTTTTTGAAGGCCAGTTTCTGCTAAACCTAGGTGGTTGAACCTGTAAGAAATCCTTTATTGTCTGCATTGATTTTGCTTTATCCTCCATTTTCTTTAACACCTCTTCTGTCTTAACACCAAACAAAGTATCATGCTGTAGTGGAGCATCCAATAATTTTACTTTAACATGGTCGGGTAAACTTTGTTCTTTCAACCAAGCATGCCTTCGAATAACAGAGCCTGTAAGTGCGGCTCTACAAGAAGCCTCTAATGAATCAAAACCACATTGTAGAGTATGCTTTCCCACTTGTTCAGCTGCATGCAATAAATCCTGCATTTCCTTACTGTCAGGACTTTCTGAATTTGAAACCATTTTCTGTTTTAACAATGACATGAGGTACTGTTGATATTTAAGCATGTGAAACTGGCAATTTAAAGCCCTTACAGCTAAAGTAGCAGAAGTGTAAACTTTTTTCCCCTCATCTGTCCAGAGCTCTGGAATCCCTATCCGAGGGGACAGGATTTTTAGCAGTGGAAGCCTTAACCCCTTTAGGACCCTGAGAAATTGTTTCTGGATCTGCAGCAGGGTTTTTGTAAAGAAACTTATGAGAGTCAGGGACCCTGTAGTACCTGTCTAGCTTGACTGGTGCAGGGGGTAAAGAATCAGGAGACAGACTGGATTCAGAGAAAACATAATCAACAATATCAAGCACAGGGGGGATAGCCAGGGACGGCTGAGGCAGTAAAAGAAAGTCTCTGAGCCTTTTCTTGGATTCTGAATAATCCTGGCTCTCCCAATGGAAATGCTCAAAAGAATCATCCTCAGGCAGAGAGGATGAAGGTATAGACTCTTCAGCATCAGAGTCCTCATACGGAGGGAGAGAATATCCCTGATCAGAAGAGGAATCAGAGGAAATAGAAACCTGGTCAGAGGAATCATAGTCAGTGTCTTGCCTAGGAACCCTTGATTAAAGTAATTAGGTCTTCGGCCATTTTAAGCATCTGTTTCTTTGGCATGGATGACTGTCCTGGAGAATGCTGTACTTGTTTCCTTGTCTTTAATGGTGCTTTTGACTTTGCCTTGGCTGCTGTAGTGGGCTTAATTGTAAGCTGTGAAGGTCTGAAAACACCTTCAGAAGCCGATGCCTGCTCAGTGGCTCCGGACCCATCTGAGGGAATAGTTTCCATAGGCCCAATACCTTGAGTTTCCACAGGCCTCGGTGTCTCCACGTGGCTGTCAGATACGGCCTGTGGCTCTGAGGTAGCGGGTGTCAGGGGCTGCGAAAGTGCCTCACTGAGAACCGGCGAATGGCCTAGAAGAGGCTTTGTTGTCAGTTTTGGACCTCGGATGCCTGTCCTTTTCTTTGTCTTTGCGTTTTTATAAATTCCGGTCAGTTGTTCCGATGGCATTATGTAATTAAACCTTCGGCCAAAATAATGTAAAGCAAAATCAAACCGACGTTTAGTAGTGTGCTTATTGAATCTAGCACAAAACTGACAACTGGTAACGTCGTGGTAAGGGCCTAGGCAAGGAATACAGTAAGAGTGAAAGTCCTTATGAGGCATTTGCTTCCCACAAGAAATACAGTTATCAACTTTTACTGACATCGGTCTGGAGCAAGAAAAGTTTCCCCAATGGGGTACTTAGCTTTATTGAAGACTTTGGTTCTGAAACTCAATTTCGAAAATCTCAGGAGTCGGCCGACCAGCACTTGCGAACTGCTTTTGCTTCAGGCACCGTGCGGCAAGAAAGACTGAAGAAAATGGCGTTGGTTGCATCTTTTATACCCCTGGCACACTGACGTCAGGGAAGAGGCGACAGCAACCGACGCTGGACCAAGACTTTGGAACTCGGGCCGACTGCGGGTAGCCTGCCAGCAGGATAACCCAACAGTGAAACACAATGAACATCTTCCGATCCCCCTTTCTGAAAATGTGGGCACCATGTCAGCTTGCCACTCCAGAGGTACTATCAGATGAGGTCACCACAGTAATTAGTTTCATGGTGGTAAGGCTGCAAGACTGGAAGAGCTCTAAACAGAAATTCTGAGAGAACTGGATATTAGTGAGGTGTCCTTGTAGAGCACTATTTCAATGGAAGAAAGCAGAAAGTACCTCTAGGTTGGCAGACTGGGTTACCAAAAGAGGTAGAGAGGGTAGTGTCCCACTTAGTTCTGTGACAAAGCGTGGGAAGAAGACTGCATTGTTCTCGAATCAGGGGCTCAACTTATCAATGCACATCACATATTGGCAGCGGAACAGTGGAGCAACAGACAGGATACAAGATATTGCCATTACTGTATACATGTGTTTTCTGGACTTGAAGAAGACACAACTTCAAACTCCAGAATGTTCCTCAGAAGTTACTAAAATACTACACGTTCTTTTGGTTACTGTTGTATGTCATTTATTCCAGGAATTTGTGAAGCGAGAGTTGCACTTCCTCCTTTTAATTAAGCTCTTGTTCAAAGCGGTTGTTGAACTCCATTAAGGTTGTCACATCTCACCCTCATTCAAGATTTTCACAGAAAAGAAACTGCTGTACAGCTAAGGAACGAAAATAATCCAAAGTGGGGAACAGGACGACTGTATCTTTGTTGTTAGCAGATGACGTTATTGTCTTGACTTTAAGTGACTAATCTCTGGCATGCCCTGGTGTGGTCTACTGCTGAATGTGAAATACCTAGCATGAATACCTGCACCTCAAAGGGCAGGTTTCTCTCTCAGAACAGAGTGACCTGCCCTCTGAATATGATGGAAAAGCCAATATTTGAAATGCAGAAGTGCATGCGTTGCATTTTTTTTATATCTTTATTAACCCACAATTTAGAAATTGGTCAATTCCTGCCTTCCCACAAACCTCACTCCTTTTCTTGAACATTATTCTGCATGCAGTCTGCACCCCAAATTCCATTTATTCATATGAAATTTACTCCTTCCCTTTTCTAAAGATCCCACCACCGATTTTATCTTCTTTACAATATGCAATACTTCATTACAGATGGTTTAGTTTTTGATTTCCATTTTCTAGCAAGTATCTTTTTTTTACTAAATATTTTTTTATTATTTCAAATAAGATGTCTTAAGAAACATTACATGAAATAAAGATTAATAACATATTTACAATTCTAAAACATTACTAACTTCAAACCATTATATAACTATTTACATTGGTGTCTATGCAAATAACATTGAAATTCTATATTATATAAAGTTAGAAACATAAGATTATATGTCTTCTTCAATCTTTTCTAGTATTTCCAGTACTTTCATCCAAGAGTAATAGTAAAAAGTAGATATTTTAGTTCTGTTCTTCACTGTTAATATTTCCATGTGAGCAACTGTTGTTGTTAAATTCTCAAATTCCTTGAACGTAGGAGAAGCCTCATTTTTCCAGTGTATAGTTATGATTTTACGTGAAATTGCCAATAGTGACCATAGGATTTTAGTGTCTTTTTGGTACACAGCTTGGAATAGGAGAGTTGAATAAAATTAAAGACTTTGTTAATTGAAAATTATCATTATAAACAGTCTGAAAAAAATAGTTAATGGATTTCCAGTACATATTGAGACATATACATTCATAAAAGACATGCTGCCAATCTGCTTTTATCTTGGTATGGCATCTCAGACATTGATCTTTAATAGAATACATTTTGGCTAACCTATGTGGTGTATAGAAACTTCTGTGTAGATATCTCCAAGTGAATAATTGCCAGTGTTTTAATAATGTAGAAAATTTGGAAGATTTTAGAATATTACTTTTTTCTTCTTCAATTGGAGGATGGTTGTTTAATAAAGTATAATAATCCCAGTATGATTTTTCATGTTTTTTAACAATTTTATAGACATTAGACAAATAACCTGTACCCTGATAAGGATGTTTTGTGATAAGAATAAGGTATTCCAATGAGTTTTGGAGCTTCATGTCTAACTGAAGGTTGCATTTGTTCTATTTCATTTATAAGAAAATGCCTTAGATTTTGTAAAAACAACCAATTGTCTTTATTTATATTATAATTATAAATTATCTGTTCATTTGTTAGAATTTTCCCTTTCTCTATAAGTTGATGCCAAAAGAGTAATGTTTCTTCTTTAAGTATATTTATTTTAGATATTTGGAATGTATCTAGAATATTTGGTGTAAAAGCTATAGGGAAAATAAGAAAAATCCAAGAATTAATATTTGGTATTTTGTTTATATATGTTTTGAACACTGAAAGTATAGAGCTTATATAGTTTGATGGCAATTTATTAATATTATTCCTTTTCCCTAAAAAATAATCTTTTAACATCCATATAAGGGGTGATGGTATTACTGTTAAGTTGTCTTGTATGTGATTATAATTGATTTCTATGTAAATCTGCTCATGGGCTTGTTTCCATATAGGTGTGTATAAATTATTTAATCATAGTGTTATGTTTTTAATAACAGATGAGGTAATATATAAATCAATATCCGGTAAATTAATTCCACCATCTTCCCAATCTGGTAAATGTTTATTTAAGGTTATACAGGGTTTATTTGGAAACCATAGAAATTTTAAAATTAGTTTATTGTATCTTTGAATAATATATTTGGGAGGTGGCAATGAAAAATTTTGTATTAAGTATAATATTTTGGGAAATATGATTATTTTAATAAGATATAATCTGTCTGCTGTTGAAAAGATATTTATTCCAGTAACCAATTGTTTGTTCTATTTTGTCTAGTATTTTATTATAGTTAAATATTAGAGAATCTGTTAATTAATTGAGTAGATTTATTCCCAGATATAATAATTTACTTTCTGTTACTATATATTTGGAAAATCTTTTGTTTATATTATTTTTTTTTTTACAATTACAGGGCATAATTTTAATTTTGTTGTCATTAAATTTTAAGCCTGAAATATTTTGAAATTTATTCATAGAGTTAAATAGAGCATTCAAAGACTCATTGGCATCTGAGAGAGTTAATAGTATGTCATAATAGTATGTCATCAGCAAAGAGTTGGATTTTAAGGTTTAACATTTTATTAACACAAATGCCCTTTATGTTATTGTTTGATCTGATTTGATTTGCAAAGGGTTCTATGAGTAATGCAAATAACAATGGTGATAAAGGGCAACCTTGTTTAGTTCCCTTTTTGATTGTTATATGATCCCAGTTTAACATATGCAGTAGATTGTTCATACAGTATTTGGATAAGATTATTAAAATTAGAAGGAAAGTTATATTCTTTTAAAACTAGTGAAAGAAAGTTCCAGTTAACCAAATCAAAAGCTTTATTAATATTTAATGAGATTACATTTAAATCTAGGACTTTATGTTTGCTATAATCTATTAATGTTTGTATTCTTTTAATATTATCAGAAGTATTTCTTCCTTTAATAAAGCCTGTTTGATCTTTGTGAATTAAGAAAGGAAGAAAATGTTTGATCATATCTGCATATATAGCCATAAACATCTTATAGTCTAAGTTGAGTAATGATATTGGCCTATATGAGGAACACTGCTTCTCATCTTTATCTGGTTTGATAATTGGGGATGTCAATGAATATTTCCAAGAGGGTGGTATATTCAAATCTTTCTTGGCTATATCATAAGGATGTGGCTTGATTGGGTATTGATTTATACATTTCTGGTAGCATATTGTCTGGGCCAGGTGCTTTATTTGTCTTGAGCTTTTTAATTTGTGATTTTAATTCTGTCATATTGATTGGTTTGCTTATAATGTCTATTTGTTCTTGTGTTAATTTAATATGAATATTATTTTCTAAGTATTTTTTATATCCTTAGTAGGTGTATCTTGAGTGTTTATGGAATTATCAATGTTAAATTGGAGTCTGAATGATTCTAAAATATCATTTAGTTCTGTAACTCTTTTGTTAGTATTAGGAATAAATATGTATTTTATTTGCTTAGATTTAATTTTTTTTGTTCTATTAGTTAAGTGTCTCGGGTGTGCTGAATTAGTAGAGTATGAGTTTATTTTTATCTTTTCTAAGTTAATCATAATCTTATAATGTAACAATTCTGTATACTTCTTATTGATTTGTGTAAGTTCTTGAACTTGAGTAGCATTACCCTTTTGTATTTCCAGTTTCAATTTATCTGCTTTGTTTTGTAAGTCTAGCATATCTTTATTCCAGAACTTCCTTTTATTTCTGTACCAGGAATATTTTCCCATATGCAACTGCTTTTAATGAATCCCAGACATATATTTCTGAAATATCTTCTGTGCAATTTATTTCTAGAAAGTTTTTGATTGTTTCTTCATAAAATTTTTTGAAATCTGTCAATTTTGTGATATAGGAAGGTATCCTAGTAATGGGATTTGAATAAAATGGTGTAAGCTCTATCTCAAAGACTATGGCATTATGATCAGATAAGGGACAATTTATAATTTTGACTTTGTCATTTTTTGTTATTAGGTCATTGGCAACATATATTCTATCAATTCTAGAGTTAGTTTTATATCTATGAGAATAAAATGTGAAGATTAGGGAGTCTGGTTCTGCAAATTCATTTATATCTTTTAAATACAATGTATCTATAAATTTTGATAGTGCTTTAGAGATAGGTTGTTTTCTTCTTTTAGATTTAGAATCTGTATCTTTTTCATTAATTATACAGTTGAAGTCTCCTGCCAATATCAGGCTACCCTTAGTTAATGAATTATCTCTTCAAAGTGCTGTTTAACTGTTTTTAATCCTAGTCCTAGGATGCAATATAGATTTACTAATGTATAGATTCTCTTATTTAATTCTATTGAAGCTAGACAAAACATACCTGACGTATCTTGAGGAGTAGTAATCATTCTAGGTGTTATAATTGAGTTGCGAAGTAGTATAGCTACTCCTCTTTTTTTTGTTTTGTATTGAGAGTTTATTAGTACTGTGTAATTATTAATATTTAAGTTGTTTATATCTCTATCTAATAAGTGTGTCTCTTGTAAG